>NC_050478.2:129459135-129767885 GCF_012460135.2 Molothrus ater
GTTCCTGAACTCAGAAACAGTGTGTGTATTCTAAATAATAAGACCTTAAGTATCAGCTGTGTTAATTAAAAAAAAAAAATCTTCAATATTAGCACTTTACAGATACTATTTAAAAATGCTTCCTGTGGCTAACTATAAACTTGGGTAAACAATAAAACCTTTTTTACATTCAGCCTGTGTTAATTAAAAGAAAATCTTCAATACTGGCACTTTACAGATACTATTTAAAAATGCTTCCTGTGGCTAAATATACTGCTGGTTTTGCATAATGTCCAACAGTTTTGTGCAATCCATCATGTATCAAAAAGTCATAATTCCTAGGCAAGAGAGGAAATTTATTGAAGTCTGAATGAAATTCAATAACTTCCC
Source organism: Molothrus ater (assembly GCF_012460135.2). Taxonomy (NCBI): domain Eukaryota; kingdom Metazoa; phylum Chordata; class Aves; order Passeriformes; family Icteridae; genus Molothrus; species Molothrus ater. The sequence continues at coordinate 129,459,505 of NC_050478.2, forward strand.
TATTTCCATGATAGCCTAGAATAAAACCAATTGCATTCACAAATCATAATACCACTGGAACAAAAGAAAAATCTTGTATCTGCTTAGAGCTTTAAGTTGCAAAGGATCTTTATTTAACTTTGGTAGAGCTTATGCTTAGAAATAATGTATCAGGGAAGTCTGAAATATTTCTTAGTTGCTGTCAGTGAAAAACATTGTGAACACTTTACATTTTTTCCTATTTGTTAGTTCTATGAACATTGAGCTGAAAGGAGGCAACACATCCAGGTAACTTATCTAGATTGCAAAAATACTTAAAAGATTTATAATTAAAGAATTATTGCCCCTCATTCAATTCCTGTTTGACTGCAATTCCCGGAAGCTGACAAGGAAACACTGAGTTATTTATTCTAGCTAAATCTCAAACCTGGGGTTTCAAAGAAGTGGTTTCTGCTAAGAAGGCCAACTTCCAGGCCCAGCCACCCACACGTAACACCTGTAAGGACAGGACACACACCAGCTCTGGGCAATAAGCCCAGCTGACAACACAGGCCCTCTATGGAAACTTTTATCAGACACCATGTAGAACTTGAGAGCAGCAGAGCTAAAATGGATCTGGGAGAGACCCAGGTGAGAATATCAGGTAATACTCAACAAGGGCTCTCCTGCCAGGAGCCCTCCCAGACCCCACATCTCACTCAGGGCTCTGGACTGCAGTTCAGGTGGGCAATCAGCAGAAGCAAGCACACAAATGTCCTGGTCCTTTGCAAGGTTCAATCCTAAATCACTAAGAGTCTTTTGCAGCACCAGAATCTAAAGTTTAATGCAAATTCTGTGCCTCAAGCATGAAAGCATTCTTTCCTGTTGCCTTAAAACACTTAGGCCACATCTTGAAAAGTCAGTTTGTTACAGGAGGAGGACAAGACACTTGTTTTGGGCACCATCAGAGGGGCTAGACCTACCTCCTACTGTGACCAGGCTTTTATCTAAAGTCCCATTTGCTGCTTTGAGGAGGCCAGTGGGGAGGGAATAGACAGTAAAACTTCTAAGTCAGATCCTTGCTTCAGGTCAAAGCCAAAGGAGTGCAATCTGTGAGGACAAGACCCAATAATATATTATTTTGCTGAAAACAAACACTAGACAAGTTTACTTAGAAAGCTACAGTGCTTTTAAACAATAATTTGAACTCTTTTGGATATCCATATAAGGCTGAGAATGCATTTTTACTGCCTTAATCACATTTAGTGTTAGAAAACTCTGAAATCATACCATGTTAAGAGACAAGATCTCCAAAAAGTCCCTCTCTGTGCTGAACAAAACTTTCAAATATGATTCCTTAAATTGGGTAAAAGAAAAATGCCTTGCCATGCTCTGGGCTCTATCTGACATTGTCCCAGAGTGCCAAGGGTGGAAACAGAGCAACCTAACTCACAAGAAAGAGTAGGAACATGCCTTCCCAAGGGAAGAAAAAACATGTAATAATAGGACCAAATGCCAATGACAGAAAAGTGTGATAGAAGAAGCAAGTATGAAAAAGGACAGTTTGGGGAAAGGAGACAAGGTGAAGAACAGGACCATGTAAGGAAAGGAGAGACAGAAACAGTACATAGTACATCCTAGGGAGGGCATTATAAACCAGTATTTAAACGAGAGAAATTCTATTTTTCTCTAAAGATCATTGTCTAAATTTTAACAAACACATCAAACCTCACTAAGACACTGCTGGTGCTGGCCATCTGCTGTACCCAGCTGACAGAAGCCACCACTGCCACCTCAGGATGTGTTCATTTGTCAGCTGCTTCAGATTCCAGAGGGTACCTCAGTTTAAGGCCAGGGCAGGGTGGGGGCTGAACAAAGCAGTCACACTTTGCCATGGAGCACACGGGGAGATGCCAGCTCTGCCGTGGCTTTGGTCACCGCCAACAAGAGGCAGTGAAACTGCAGCAGCTGCTGAGTGCAAGTGGAATCTTCACACTTGACAGCAAAATTCCACAAGTACTCCCCCCTACGGCTCTACTTAAACCCATAATGGCAAATGCTAGTCAAAGAAAAATAAATCATCATACGAAATATAAAACAAGAAAACAGGATGCAAAACCGCAGACCATTTTTTTTCTTTATGTTGAAACTGTGTAAAGAACAGTAAGAAAACACTAAGAAAAACTACATTAAATGTAAAAGAGCAGTTACATCCAGGACTTCTGCAAATCCATGATCTGGCTTTCTGCCTTACAATGGCATTGTTTAGTGTTTAGTGCAAGTACTTTTACGATTGTTTAGCAGGAATGAAGCACATTTTATTTGATTCTATTATTTTGCAAAAATCTGAAACACAATTAATTAAAAAGCCCCCTAGAATTCTAATTGATAGGAAAATATTTTCCTTTCTCACAAAAGGATTAATGTTTTCTTCAGATTAGAGAAGCCAACTAAAAATAGCGCAAGGTTTTCCAAACCCCACAGGATTGCTTTGGTATTTAAGGAAGTGCGAGTGGCAGCGCTTTGTGCCACGGTGTAATTGACATGGTAATACTCAGTGAAAGGTCGGACTCGATGATCCCACAGGCCTTCTCCAACCTAATTCGTTCTGTGATTCTGCATGCGATACTCCCTGAGAAGTTCAGTGTATGGCACAAGTCACGACGTTCGCATGGCAAGTTTCGAAAGGCACGTCTGGAATGCGGGCTGGCACCACCTCCGCAGGCCGCCCGGGATGGCGGCGGTCACCTCACGCACCCACAGAGCGGCAGAGAGGCCCAGCCAACTCCCCAGGCCCTCCAACCTAGAGCCCAAACTTCTTTAGCACAGAACACAGCGATAAAACACGCCTAACTTAAGGAACGACCAGAGCAGAGTTTAAACGCTAATCCCGCTTTATTCCCGGCCTAGTGACAACATTCCAACATTCATTCCTCCTGCAGCCACAGCACCTCCCAACTCCCCTCCCCCGCGCTCCGTCACCGCGCACGCGCCGAGCAGCACCGCGAGCCCCGCCCCCTTCCGGCCCCGAGCGCGCGACCTCCCCCCCACCCGCGCGCTCCCCCGCGCGGCCCGGCCAGCGGCGGGTGGGGCGCGCGGAGCTCGCGAGCGAGCCGGTAACGCCCCGCCCCGTGCCGGCCGTTGGTCCGCTCGGCGCGCACGCGCCTTTCCATCCACCCGCCCTCCCCCAACGGCGCACATGTGCGCTCCCTCCCGCGCGTGCGCCCTGCCGCCGAGCTGCCCCCACACTCACGCCGCCCCCCGTGACGCCGGGCGGGCGCAGGCGCACTCCCCGCGCGGCCAACCCTCCGGCCCGCCCCGCCCTCGCGCATGCGCCGAAGCCGCCGCTCCGCGCCGGCTGCCGCGCGTGTCCCCACCCCCGCTCGCAGGTGCGCGTGCGCGGTGCGCGCGGCGCTGTGCGTGGCGCGCCGCGCGGCGGGGGCGGGGGGGCGGGGCGGGTATATATAGAGCGCGGCCGGGGCGGCGGCCGCCCCCTTGTCCCCCGGCCGCCGTCGGAGCTGTGTGCGCAGTGCGTGTGCTCCGGACCAACCGGACACGCCGGCCCGGCCCCGCAGCACCATTTATTACTAAAAAAATATTTAAAAAAGCCAAAAAAAATCCAAAAATCTTAAAAAACCTTTTAAAAAAATAACCCTCTTTCCTCATCCAACCTTCCCGACAACCTTCCTGCAAACGGCCGGTTTGATATAAAATAACCCGGTGAAGCGAAGTCCCCGGACCCGGCGCAGCCGAGAGGAGACACACAGCGAGCCCGACCCCGCCGAGCGCAGCACCCGCCGCCGCCAGCTCCACCCGGCCCGCACGGCGCGACCCGACCCCTGCCTGCCCATCCGCCGCACCCGCCGCAGCCGTTGAGTCCGAGCGGCCCCGCGCCGCCTTCGCCGGCCCCGCTCGCACCGACCGCCGCGGCCTCCGCCTCGTCAGCGCCCCCCCCGCGCCGGGAGACGGCGGCAGGATGAACCCCAGCGCCCCCAGCTACCCCATGGCCTCGCTCTACGTGGGGGACCTGCACCCCGACGTGACCGAGGCCATGCTCTACGAGAAGTTCAGCCCGGCCGGGCCCATCCTCTCCATCCGCGTCTGCAGGGACATGATCACCCGCCGCTCGCTCGGATACGCCTATGTCAACTTCCAGCAGCCCGCCGACGGTGAGTGCCGGGCCGCGGGCGCCGGCGGAGCCATGTTTGTCCCCTGCCCCCCTCCCCGGCCGCCGCCCCGCATCCATTTTGCCGCCCGGGACGGGGCGGACCCGGCGGGGCGCGGGGGGAAGTTGGCGGCGGGGCCGCCGCTTACACGCGGCCCGGGCCGCCCGCGCCTCGTGGCGGCCGGTGAAGCGGGGGGGAGGCGCTTCCGCGCATCGAGAGCGGCCGCGGGGCCCCGGCGATGGGCGGGGGAGCGCCCGGGGAGCCCCGGTGGCCCGGCGGGGCTGCCCCCGCTGGCGGGGAGGGGATTGTGGATGAGTGTGCGGGCAGCTCTTCACGTCCGTCCGAGATGAAGGGTAGCTTGAGGAAAGCATCGCGGTCATTGGCACCTTTTAATAACCGCGCAGCGCTGGGTGTGTGTGAGTGCGCGGGCAGGAGGCCGGCAGAAGGAAGTAGGGCGCACCGGCGTGGCTGGGCAGTTTCACAGGCGGCCAGGCCGAAGCGTTTGTTCAAACACCATGGCAGGTCTGTCACGTGCGGGCACGACATGGAACTACTCGGGCCTCCTTGCGCTTCTTCCTCGTGTAGCAGGAGCCCGAGCTCTGCTCTCATTCGTGTCTCTTCGCAGTAAATTCTCTGACATTGTTTCTCCTAAGCCGCGTTTTTATGAAACTTGTTTTTTTCATGAAGTGTTTTCACGCTGCTTCTCCAAAGTTATATCGGTAAAGAAACTTCCTCTGCGGTTCTGGGCATGTTGGGAAACACAGTGTGATCCATTTGGAAGGTGTTTCACTTGTAACTGGTTCTAGGTTTTGTGGAGCCCAATTAAAAATAAAAAGCAATTGGCCAACTAGAAGATACGTGATTTCAAGCACAGTTAAGCAAACAGTTTTCCACTATAATGGCTTTATTTTCAAGCATATGAAAGAGAGATACTTAAATCGCAAACATTTCAAGCAATTAGATTTAACTGGCTTTCAGAGTTAGCTTTAGCATACAGCCATTATCAGATCAGACTTTGGTGTACCGATGGTATCTGTATGTACGTAGTAAAAGTTACTGCCTCATCTTAATAGGCAGATACTCCACCTGTTATCAGCTCTCAGTTCAGAGAGCTTTTGATTTATTCAGCCATGCTTTAGGCTGAGACTATTTGAATGCTTGTTTTGACATACTTCGCTTTCATTACATAAAAATGTCTGGTACAGTTTCTCAGAAAAATAAGGGGTTAGCACAATAAGGGGTTAGGTCAATACTGTGATATAATAATGTCAGGGTATAAGGTGAAGGTGATTCAAATGCTGCTTCTCCTTAGTGTTGACAGAGTTCCATAAGGGCTTTATCATAATTTATCATTAGTTGTGCAACCAGTGCATTTTGTGACTTGGTTTGTAATTTGTCAAATGTGGGAACAAATAGAGCTTTTTCACCTGAGCAGTGCTTAATTCAGATTTTGAATATGCCTCTTAGTAAGATGCTGTTACTCCAAATGTTCTGTTTTTCAGGCTTTGGGAGACACACAAATTTTAGTTTATAACTAGTCCAGTTCAGCTAAAAGTATTTCTCATCTTTTTCAAACCTGCGTCTGGTACATATCTAGAAGCAGTTGTTTAAAATACACTTCAGTAGTATTGTGAGATTATACTTATTCAAGATTTTCAGAAATTTATATTCTTGGCAAATACCTAGAAAGCATCTGCTGGGGGCTTTGTGTAGGCTTTCTGTAGTCTGGGGCCTTTTTAATGTTGATTTACAGAAACCTTGAAATAGGAGTTTTGAGGATGAATGGTTATTCTTACAATCATTCTGGTTTTATTTTGATTCCAAACTTTTTATTGGTTTTGATTCCAAACCTTTAATTGGTTTGGCCAAATTTTTAGCTACATCTCAGTCCATGCCTATAAACAGCTAGTAACAACTACCTTGGTTTTGAAAAATAGCTTTGAAGGTGTGCTTGACATCACCAGCTGTCTGTAAAGGAGGGATCTCAAAGCTCTTCTAAAAACTAATTAGGCCTGATGACACATATGTGAGGTATGCACATATGTCAGAGTTGTGACTTTTCTGAATTTGAGTCATAGTCTGGAGTAAAACTCAGGCAATCTTGTTTAATCACTGAACTGGAAACATTCTTGAGTAATCTGAAAGTGCATCAGAATCATTTGGATATTTAGAATGGTTATGTTTCCAGAGGATTTTGTTTCAAGCTGCTGCTGTTTACCTTTAGCACAGGTTGGCATTAAGAGTATATTCTGAGTGATTTTGAAATTGTTAAAGTGGACTGTCCAGTTGCTCACGACTAAAATGGGAGCTGGTGAGTCATTGAATGAGAGCTCCAGCAGAATCAGCAGAAGTACAGCCCGGGTAGGTGTGTCCAGTTCGCTGCTGAACGGAGCTGCCTCCTGCAACCGGCACAGCCTTTTATGACTGAAATGTAATGAAAATGAGCCAGTTTCACTCGCTGCGACTTTTAATGAGAGTGGCTTGTACCTGGTTAGATGGAGTCTAGTAATGCTTTTTAAATCTACCATGGACTGACAGTGTAGTGTCAATTCGGCAGAAAAAACTTAATTTTCTTGTATTTCTGTTCCAAAGGAGAGATGAGGAGAGCTATTGAAGTTTCCATGCTGTCCTCCTGGAGAAATTGCACTGGTCTAAGACACAAGCTCACTATTTGTTAAGAGTGATAATGTTTGCAAAGGACCCATGGACCCACTTTCAGTCAGATGGTTGGGAAATGTGTTTAGGAACACACATTTTTGAGGAGTGTCAGGATTATTCTAGAAGCAATTAGCATGAATTAGAAAAGCCTCTTTTCAAGTAAAGGAAGCCCTGTTACTACTTCTGGAAATAATGAACTGTTTGTTGCTGGCACATCTATTAGTGCTGGCAGTAATAATTCCAATGACTTCCAGTGCAGTAGTGAAGTCTTACAAGTTTCTACTGTGGCCAGTCTGATATCCACAGGGGTTATTTTTTTCCTTTTTTGTTCTTTTTATATCTCTTCCCCCTCCCCCCTTTTGGTAGTATAGAGCCAATGATTTTTATTTCTCATTACCACTATCTAGGTTGCTTAATTTATATTAAAGTTTTTGAATGCTTTATTAACTTATTTAGAAGACTGGCATCTAATTTTTGTGGCTTCAGTTTAAACAAGTTGCTGAGTTGCTACTGTCATGTGAATATGGTAATAGTATCAATAATATTTTCCCCATTAAAATGTTAGATGTCCATCTCTTTATATGTCTTTCAGAGAATGTAATCTTAAAATTTATTTTTAATCTGAAAATGTCAAAAGAAAGGATATAAAACATGATAGATCAACTGAATCCCAAGCTCATTGCAAATTGTCTTTGGCCATGTCATGGAACAATATAGCTCAAGACAAAAGCAGCACTTAAAGAACAAGAGCATGAAATAAGGGTTTTCACAATGTGATTAGCCCTTGGTCCTCCCCAAAAAAATTAACTGACACAGTTGCTGTATTTTCACTAAGCTGATTTCAGTCTTGTTAACATCATATTGTTTTGATATTTGCAAATGACAGTGAAGTGAGTTAGTACCTATGGGTATGACTTCAGGTATTTATTGGGACTTTTTTCAGTGTTCTTCCAGACTTACAGGAACAGGGATGGAAAGGAATTGCTGTACTTGAGAACTATTGCTCTTTTGTGTTTAAATACACAAGATGAGTTATAACATCACAGACATGTCTTGTGGCTTTGAAGAGATGTGTGAAAAATGAGCAAGTCTGGATACTTCCCCATCTAAATACACAAGAAATTTTACTTGCAGAATTTGAAAAGTTAGTTATGGAGTTCTACTGGAAAAACTACTCCTTGGAGTAACAAAACCTGGTTTGCATTACCCTGGTTTTCTGTTATAATGCTTGCTCTTTCATTGAGCTCATATGTGTTTCATTGTGAGCTTTTAAAATATATGTATCATTTCAGATTTTCTAAACTAAGTGCCAGTTTTGAATCTCTTTGAACTGTCTCTTGCTCAGAATTTCATTACAGATCTTTTTGGTCACTGAGGAAGTTGTGTGGAATAACTGCCTGAATAAAGCTTGAGGGTCCATCTAGCAAAGAAATTTTGTCAGTTTAGGGGTAGTATTGGTGTTGTAGGTGTTCTTATGTTAATATTTGCAAAAGGCCTCTCATAGGCACAAGCAGTACCCCTAAAAGCATTTTCATTGTCACAGTATACATCTGTGTAATATGGAAGAAGCCACTGATTTTCACAAATGTTAAAACTTCGTAACAGCTGCCACTTGCTGCTTTTTCTCCTGTCACTGTAGCATCTTTTCATAGATCTAGTTTTATGGGCTAATGAGATTTCTGCAGCTTTCTCAGCTGACTTGTGCTCCTGCTTGAAGTGCAGCTTTTGCTGATGAGTTTTTGCCAGTTCTTCCTTGCATACAGCAGAGTACACTGAAGGCTTGGGTTTTCAGCTTGGTGATGGTGCTGGGCTTGAAATAATTAAAATATTATTGAGAATTGTACTTCAGCTGGTATTTGTGTGCTTATTAAGATACCTAGCATTTTCTACTAATTCCATGATGTTTTTCCAGCTGAACGAGCTTTGGACACCATGAACTTTGATGTCATTAAAGGCAAACCAGTGCGCATCATGTGGTCTCAGCGCGATCCATCTCTGCGCAAAAGCGGTGTAGGAAACATCTTCATCAAAAACTTGGACAAATCAATTGATAACAAAGCTTTGTATGACACATTTTCTGCTTTTGGGAACATCCTGTCTTGTAAGGTTAGTGGAAAGTAAAATGCATTGACACACAAACTCCTCAGTTTATGCTGGAAACATTCCATGGGTATTACAACAAGGCTTTTCATTAATAGGTGGTGTGTGATGAAAATGGATCCAAGGGTTATGGATTTGTGCATTTTGAGACACAAGAAGCTGCAGAAAGAGCTATTGAAAAAATGAATGGTATGCTGCTTAATGACCGCAAAGTGTAAGTACATAAATAAGTATTTGGGGATCAGCAAGCTGAAATTCTTTTTAGGGCAGACAAAGATTTAAAAGCTTACCTAGAAAAGGAAGGTTGTTCTGAAAATTTCTAGTTTTAAGAAGATGTAGAGTTTTAGTGCTACAGATTTTAAGAATTGTATCACCTGCTTGTTCTGGAGTCAGTCCAAGTTCAAAAAGACAAACAATGAACTCCAGAGGAAAAAATCTCTATTAATTGTCTTACAAGCCAATACTGTAATGAGGATTTGGGATCTTCCCTGGTTTTCTGATCTTATTGGTCTGAGATAAAATACAATCCATTGAGTATGCTGAATAATACATCCTTTATAAGAGTTGTGAGATAAGTGTATTATCCATATTTTGGAGTCAGCTGATACTTAGCACTAAAGGACGCTTACTTGGCACTAAAGAGTGGTCAGATTAGACTAATATTTTTTTATGAATGTCTGTTAATAGGCATATCTAGGGAGTAGAAAATAAAGCCTAGAGAAGTGTAATGTTTTAAACATTATCATTATTCTACATTGTAGGGAAAAAATGTTATTTGGCAACTTCTTTAATAATATTTAGGCTAGGGGAATGAGTGTGCTTCACAGCTATCCCTAAGGGATCATTATGGTGTTTGGTATTATTCCAGAAGAACAGTTTTCTAGATACTTAGGAGGGTTTGGAAAAAGGATAACACAAATCAGCATCACTTTACTGTCATGGATTATTTTTATATGTAGAGATGGATAGATCAAGACACATATACTGGGAAAACATTTATTTTGAAAGTTTAGTTTCCCTGCTTGTTCTGTTCTTGACTGACATATTGTGGATGTTTTTATTCAGCGTCCATTGTTTTACAACTTTAAATTAGTAAAAATGGTCAACATGCAATCATAAGAGCACAGGAGTGAAATATATCATGGGAGTTAATTTTGCTTTGAATTTCTATTCAGACTAGTCTTTTAGAAATCAATTAAATGACTTCACTATTAAAATCTGCTGAACACATTGCACTTCTATTCTTACTATACTTGATTGCTATAAATTAGGTGAAATTGTCAAAGTTTAAAAATTGCTGAGGTACTGTATGCTGCTGAATCGCATTTTTCAAATTTGTGACTATAAAGTTAGAGCCTACAATAAAATTTGAAAGAAGGAATTTGCTACAGTCAGAAATCAGTGTCAGCCATGTACAGTCTGTTCTAAAGCATGTCCTTGGGCTGCAGAATGTTATGTTCAGGTTCTGTTCCTTTTCTGCCAGTATGAGCTAACCTTTGGTGTTCCCAGCCAATTTGCAACAGTATTTGACTCAAGAGCAAGTTGAACTATTTATTTCACTATGCCTATAAACAAAGTCTTTGATACAGGCTGGAGAGGTGTGCTAGGGAGGGAGGGCAGTTAGTTAAATAGCTCTTGCTTAAAAACTGAATCAGAGAGCAGTGACTGCTTTTAGGCTAGGATTATGCTGTTATCTAGAATTTCTGTTCAGCGTCTTAGTACTCTTTCCATTGTCAAGCTCTTGTTGTCAAAGGCTGTTTTATAAGAGTGAACAATTTCACCAATGGCTTGAAAGCATTTTCTTGCCTTGTAACTGGGATAAACATGCTGGTGTAGCAAAGGACAGTGGAGTTGTTTTTCTGACTGAGTTTTATCATAAATATTTTCATACCTATAGTGAACGAGACTGATTAGAAATAAAATACAATTCCAGAGGATTAAAGTAAATTTTTTAACCTTGAGACACTTGCTTTAATCTGTATGACTGTTCTTCCTGCAACCAGATTTGTTGGAAGGTTTAAATCCCGCAAGGAACGTGAGGCAGAGCTTGGAGCCAGAGCAAAAGAATTCACCAATGTTTACATCAAAAATTTTGGCGAAGACATGGATGATGAGAGACTTAAGGAACTCTTTGGCAAGTTTGGTAATGTCTTAATGTTTATATAAACACAAATGAACTTCAATTTACTACATGTATCTTATTTGTACAGTGCCTTGAAATACAAGAAATCAGGGCTGTCTGATGTTGATTTAGAAATGTAATAAAGATTACTGAAAAGTGGGTACTTCCAGTTTCAGATTCAAAAGTGCAGTAATACCTGAATTTTAAATAGTCAGAATATCATATTTAATCCTGCCATGAGAACTGTTTTCAGTAATCTGGAAGTTATGTGTCTATGGGTTCTGCAGTGTTCTCTGGTTTAGTACAGATTGATTTTATAAATGCACCTACAGGGTGTGTGACTAATGAATTTGCTACTGCTTTCATTGACCTGCAAACTTGCCTCTGTTATTCAGTTGCGTTGTGGTGGTTGACCTAATAGAAAATTACAAGGAACTATTCCAGCACCAAGCTATGAGATTCTGCCTTGATCCTCAGTTACGCACAGGGCAAAATTATGGGGGACATTTGGCCATGATGTAGTAATGTATATGATGTGCTGCCATCAAAATAGGAAATGGCACATCCTTTAATGCCATTAGAGGCTCTTCATGTTTTATTTTCAATCTCACCTTTTTTTAAAATTAATTTCCTTTTGCTATTCTCCAGTGGATATTATGTAAAGCAAGGGAAAGCCTTGCACAAGAGATACCCTGTAGCAGCCCTAAAGAGTACGAACAGGAAATTCCTTTCTGCTCTTCCAGTATCTGTGGCTGAAACAGTAGCAAATTTAGCTGCTACAGCTAAATTGGCTACTTCCAATTGAGTCTGTGAACTGCAATTCTTCAGAGGTTATGAAATTGCTGAACTAGGATGGCCTTTCAACAGGATAAATAGTGAAATGTATACCTAATTGCAAGGCCTTCCTCTGGCTTTTTCAGTACCTGCTTCAAAGCGTGGAACCACTAATACTTTTCAAGTGTCATAATTTTTAATGATAAAACAAATTTCATTCACTTTGTGGTGAAATTTTCTTTCACTTTAAGGTGAAATTTTGGTTGAAAATACATTAGAAAAGAAATTCAGCATGATGGACTTCAGCCATAATGCTGAAGTTCATCAGGGCAAATTAGTAATTTCATATTAATGGGTGACATTTACTTGATACTATTAGTGTAGGAGTCCTTTGTAATACAAGTGAAATAAACTAAACTTTATCTTCTAAAGAGAATGTTTAAAAGTTGAGAAGAATACACTGTCTAGAAGCATAAGTATTTCATTCTCTTTTTAGGTCCTGCTCTAAGTGTGAAAGTTATGACTGATGAGAGTGGAAAATCCAAAGGCTTTGGCTTCGTTAGTTTTGAAAGACATGAAGATGCCCAAAAAGTAAGCTTTTGGACTTAATTTTAGGAATCCTGTAACTGAGACCCAAATAATATGTTTCACTGAGTGATTAAGTTTTTTAATTGGTCAAGGACACTGCAAAAAGAGATGCTCACTGCCTAAATTACTTAGCAGATTTCTGTAATTTAGAATGCTTTCCTATGAGCAAATGTCAGTTGGTCTGAGAAACCTGTTAAGTCAAGATACTCTGGTACAGCTGGAAGTAGTGTAGAAATGGGGAATCTTGAATAATTTTAGAACCTGTTGTAGTTGGGCTTAAAGGTCTCAGTGATATTTGGACTCTCACGTGCTGAGCAATATACAGCATAGTAAATTACTGCATCTCTGAATCATTGAGTCCAGTTTGGTTGCACAAAATGTTTATGCCTTTCTGCCTTCTGCACAGAAGGCAGAAAGAATTGGATTTTCTGCAAAGTCAGCTGGAAAGCTATTAGTTTTATAAAGCATACTTGGCATAACTGTGAGAAAATAGTCATAGAGCCTTGTAATATTGCTTTTACTCCAAAGGGTAACTTTGGAAAATGGTCCTTTTTATTCGTGTATATGTCTATATCATGCCAGTATGCTGTGTAACTTAATTTTTTGTCAACTGGTTGCTTTGATATGTCAGTTTACTGTGACAGTAGGGACATAGCATCAGGTAAAAAATGCAGTACAGAGCAAAAGTTTGCTTTTCAAACTGGTGATTTGTCAGTATTGCAAGTGTATAAGCGAGAGATTAGAACAAATCCTCTCTGTCTTTAGAACATCTTCATTTTTCACTCTTGCATACATTAATTGATGAATGGTTTCTCTTACTGTAGTCAGAATCACATGTTGGGTGTTTTAAATAACATAAAATTCCAGTATCTCTGTAAAAATGTCTAATGGCTTTGATCATAAACATATACAATAAACTGGTGACTTCTGGTTTTAAATTAATTGAGTAAATACATGCCAGAGTTTTTATATCTGAAGAGTTGTAACTCAAAACAGTATGAAGGGAAGAAGTTCACATTTTCATACTTCTAATTATTTCCTTAATGAAAGACTAAAAATGAAAACAAAAGCTGTACATATAATCTGTAGCTTAACATTTAGTATAGAAAGATCTGGTAGAGATTACACTTTCGGGTGTTACTTTTAAAGACAGAACTAGGTGAATTAAAGATTTTCAACTTTATTTGCTTACTCTTTGCTTTTTTCTGCCATTAGCAAGACAAGGCTAGAGAAATAGTTCTTGCAATCCTCCAGCTTCATATAAAAAAAAGTGGTTCGCTTCCCTTGTGACTTGTCTTCAACAAGACAGAAGCATACTTGGAAAGCAGTTTTCATGTTATCATAAGTGGGGAAGTCTTGGGGTACTTTGTTTCAATTAGTGGTATTTTAAGATGGATTAGCTCTTTTTCTAGAATTTTTTTAATTTGAATTGCATTTTTTGTGTGTCTGAAAAATGCTGGAATACAAAAAGCACTGCTAACTTGTTGTTTGTCAATGAAGGCTGTAGATGAAATGAATGGGAAAGAGCTCAATGGAAAACAAATCTATGTTGGCCGGGCTCAGAAAAAGGTGGAAAGACAGACGGAGCTGAAGCGCAAGTTTGAACAAATGAAGCAGGACAGGATCACCAGATACCAGGTTCAGTTTTAAATCAAGAGGGCTAACTCTATTATATGATGTTCTGAGATTTACACAGTACAGTTGCTTTTAAAAATAACTTGCCTGTTTTCTTAGGGTGTAAACCTTTATGTGAAAAATCTTGATGATGGGATCGATGATGAGCGTCTCCGAAAAGAGTTCTCCCCATTTGGTACAATCACTAGTGCAAAGGTAAACTTCATAGATGGTGCTCATCTGTTCTCTGAAAATGAGTAGTGATCTGTCACCAAAGAAAAGTTTCATTCAGGAACAGATGTGACCCACTGTAAATGTGGGAATCAGCTATCTTGATTATTGTACATGTCAGGTTAAACACCATATGATCATCCTTTCTTGAAATAAACTAAGTAGTGAGATTAGTGTGGGAAAAACTACATGTTTCAGTGCAATATTGTGCTTATTATTTTACGAGATTTTCATCTCTATTTGGGTAACAGCTATTTATTACACAATAATACTCAACTATATAAAATATTCAGTTAAACCTGCGGTCTCACTTCTAATAAGCTGAAACAAGAAACTCATACAAGTTAAATAGCTGTGACACAGAAGACTTAGTTTTAAAAATAAATTTTGTACTGACAGGTGATGATGGAAGGTGGCCGCAGCAAAGGATTTGGATTTGTGTGCTTTTCGTCACCAGAAGAAGCCACCAAAGCAGTCACAGAAATGAACGGTAGAATTGTGGCTACTAAACCATTATACGTAGCTCTAGCCCAGCGTAAAGAGGAGCGCCAAGCTCATCTCACCAACCAGTACATGCAGAGGATGGCAAGTGTAAGAGCAGTACCTAATCCTGTAATCAACCCCTACCAGCCAGCACCTCCTTCAGGATACTTCATGGCAGCTATTCCTCAGGTACGTGTAGAGATGAGTAACTGAATATTTTGTATTGCATATAAAATCTGCTTAAATACAACAGTAAATAGAACTGTTAGCATGTGTCTGTGATTTCAGCATTTTAATCTCTTGGTGGGACGGTGCTGGGCTGTTTAGTATGCCCTTCACAGACAACAAAGTTAAGTGATGTTGTTGTGTTTGGCAGACTCAGAACCGTGCTGCGTACTATCCTACTAATCAGCTCGCCCAACTTGCTAGACCTAGTCCTCGCTGGACTGCTCAGGGTGCCAGACCTCATCGTAAGTCACTTCTTCACCTCTTTCCAGTGATTGCTGTAAACTCAGTAGCATTTACCTTTGCACTTTCAGATAGATTTTCATGGCATTGCTGTATAGTCTTCTGTTTGTCATGTTGTCATCACTCAGTGTTTCCACATGTAACAGTATGTTTTTTCTAAACCACAGCATTCCAAAACATGCCTGGTGCGATCCGCCCAGCAGCACCCAGACCACCGTTCAGTACCATGAGACCAGCTTCTTCCCAGGTTCCACGAGTCATGTCAACGCAGCGTGTTGGTGAGTTTGATTTGAGCAAGCTTTAAGTATTGGACTTGCGTTCCAATTTTGCTGGTTCAGCGTGATCTTGCAAAATACACATTTGTAAGTTTATTATCACATGTGATATTCCTAATGAACAAACTAATATCACCTTCTAGTAATTGCTTTAAATACTGTCCCAGCAAAGATCCCATCTCTTCAGGATGAAGCACTTACTCTTGTGTGTGCTTCACTAATACTGTAAGGGTTGCTTCTGTCATTTCTAAATATAGTTGCAGCAATTGTAATAATAGGTTGTGTGTAGTAAATATTGAGATGATACAATTTTAGCTCTTACTAATTCTTTTCTATTTTACATGTACACACTTTATTATTGTGAGCCAGTATCATGAATGCAGAATCTGCACATCATTGAATGAGCCAGAATTGACTGGTTTAATCATTGAATGGTTTGGGTTGAAAGGAACCTTAAAACTTATGTATTTCAGCCCCATGCCAGAGGCAGGGAACCTTCCACTAGACCAGGGTACTCAGAGCCCCATCCAGGCTGGTCTTGCACATCTCCAGGGATGGGGAGTCCACAGCTTCTCTGAAGGTGTAATTCTCCCAGAATGTATCAGACAGCCACTTATTTCCTAAAAATACCTTTTTTAGAATGACTGACATAATATGCTCAGGAAATCAAATGTCCTTTAGCTTATAATGAAATTATATTAATACTCAAAATGGATTTTTTTATCATGGATCTTTTTCCAGTAGCATGTAAAAAGGGCAGTTCATGAATGAAGTGACTGGAAATCAGCATCCATTAAATTTCAAGGTTTGAACCTTTGTACGTGACAGTTGACAATACTATTAAGATGAATCTATAACACAATACTTAAATTAGGTACTTGATTCAAGTTGGTTTGTTGGACAAAATAATTATAATACTAATAATTATTCACACATGGAATTCTGTTCCTATTTTTCCAGCTAATACATCAACACAGACGATGGGTCCGCGTCCTGCAGCAGCAGCTACTGCGGCCACTCCTGCCGTGCGCACAGTACCGCAGTACAAATACGCCGCGGGTGTTCGCAACCCCCAGCAGCACCTCAACACGCAGCCGCAGGTTGCTATGCAGCAGGTGTGTGCTCTGGGAGCTGCTCTGGCCTTTTACTCTTGTTCCTTGCAGAGGAAGGTGGTGAGGGTGATGGCAGGGCAGTTCAGGCTATGCATCGTGGCAGTAGAGTAAAAGCACTAGGGAGTTAAGAATATTTGAAGTTCACCTGGGACAGGATGTGATCCCATGTTGCTTTGTTCTTTTCAGTTCCCTCATACCTTAGCCTAAATTCTTGTGTTTGCTCCTCCATGGAGCAGTTTTTAATAATCTTCAGCATCATCATTCAGCTCTAACTAGTAATATTTGATTGAACAGGCATAGTTGTTAATTTCTTTGATGTTTTTGACGCTCTAGGCATTGTGTATGCCAAGTTGGGAAATACTGGTTTTTTGAAGCTGCACCTAATTATGACCCAGGGTTTAATTTTCAAATGTTAAATTAATTTGCAGCCTGCTGTCCATGTGCAAGGTCAGGAACCCTTGACTGCTTCCATGTTGGCTTCTGCCCCTCCACAAGAACAAAAGCAGATGTTAGGTATGTATATGATACCTTTCTCTATGCATTGTAGCAGAAGGACAGTTAAAGTACACTTTTTCAATCTTTAAATGCAGAGTAAATGATTTTAGCAATAAATGAGTTTGTTTCCCTTATCCCTTAAATTAGGCTGGATTCATCCCTGACCAACTTTCTTCTTTCTAGGTGAACGTCTATTCCCCCTTATTCAAAGCATGCACCCTACTCTGGCGGGTAAGATCACTGGGATGTTGCTGGAGATTGACAACTCTGAACTCCTCCACATGCTCGAGTCTCCTGAGTCTCTTCGTTCGAAGGTGGGTGGACTTTTGCCTTGCACAGGTTCCATAGGTGGTTAACTCTACACTGATCTAACAGTCGTTGGTGCTGGCACAGTGGGGTAGCAGCAATGCAGTGGTGGCTCAGGCCAAGAGTATCCTCTTTCGAAAGGTGACAGTGACTTACGTTGCATGAACTGGAATTGTAACCTTCTCATTTTTCTTCTCAACAATGTAGGCATTGTTTATATGCATAAATTTTCACTGTATTATTAACTTAAATATACAAAAATTGCTGAGCTTCCCTTAATTCATTTTTCATTTGTACTTAACAGGTTGATGAAGCTGTAGCCGTACTACAAGCCCACCAAGCTAAAGAGGCTGCTCAAAAGGCAGTTAATAATCCCACTGGGGTTCCAAGTGTTTAATAAGTAAGTTTGGACACTGTAGTTCCATAGATTGACTAAGGCAAGTGTTTGGTCCATGGCTTTGCAAGCAGCCTGTGTCCAGGCTCAGTGTCATGTGCAGCCAGAGGAAGTAGCAGCTATGGTAAACAAGCTTCTGTGTTCACTTGGTTAGCAAAAGCTACTGACATGTCATTGTTTCTAACAACACGTTTAGCTGGAATCAACTCTAGGCATGTGTGCAAAAACGGGCAGTTCTGTCAAATGCTGCTATTCATACTATTGAGAACAACTTGAGGAATTCAAATTAGCTTAAAATGGTACCCCAACCCCCTTTTTTCTTAGAAATTAAAGAACTTATTTATACTGTAGTTTGTATATACTTAACAAATTCTAAAATTGTCTAGTAAGTGTAAACTAAACTGAATAATGTCTTGACTTCACATTTGGGTGAATTTAATGTCAGTTAAAATAGTGATTTTTCTTCATTGCTTTCTGTGGGGCTGGTATCTTAACTGTGCATGACAGAGGCAAATGGTGGTAGCTTAACAATTTTGACAGGGAAAAAATGTGAAGTTGAGGATAAAAAGCAATCTATTATCTCTTCTGTCTAGTTAAGTTTTGCCTGTGAACTTGCTTTCCACATTTGTAGCTATCATTTGAAGGTGCCTGATTTAACATTTCATCACATAACATTTTCCTTTTGGAGACAGAATTTGAGTCATGATATTTACCCATTTCTGTTTCTGGAGATAAGTGCTGAATAGATTGTCTCTCCTAAACTAAGATGCCTGTACTTTGAGACCATTACTCCATCTGCTCCATGATGTTTTAGTAATTGGAAATTGAAAGTCCTGCTAGGGTAGTTATTTGATGAGCCTCAACAGTAGAGGTGCCCCGCAGTCAATTGCAGTAACATTGTACTTAAAGCAGTGCTGTCTGAGGGACTGTCCAGTTCCAGAATCAGTGTTGTCTTGCCAAGGATCAGACTTTTGAATACTTTTGTGTCCCCTAAAAAGTGGGAGGACCCCAGATATTCTGTTTCTAAAGAACTTTGGTATCATTGAAACAATGAAAGCCCGGAGTTCTGCATGGTGTACAGTAGTAGAAAACATACAAGGTGCTGCTTTTGTTTTAAAACATAACAATGTTGTTTTTCTTCGCAGAGCTATCCGGGACTACAATCTAGAACTTCGCTTCACCGAAGAAAAAAAAATCTAAACATGGAAAAACTATTAAATATTGAGAAAAACATTGCAAAATATAAAATAAATAAAAAAAGGAAAGGAAACTTTGAAGCTTACGTACAGAGCAACGCCGGGACTAGCAAAACAGATGCTAGTCCTAGATTACTTATTGATTTAAAATTTAAAAAAAATAGTAAAATAAAAAATACAAATTAATGTTTTATAAACCCAGGGGAAAAGAATTTTCAGCACAGTACAAAAATTTAAAGCATTCCTTTCTTTAATTTTGTAATTCTTTACTGTGGAAAAGCTCAGATTATCACCACTGTTTTAGTTGACAGTGAGAATTGATAGCTGAGCAAAGAAACATAATTTGGATTATAAAATTCTTGGTTTAATAAAAATTCCTTAAACACTGACTTCCTTGTGATGGTTTCTTTTGTACAGTGTGCTTTTCATAAGCTTGTCATCCAGAATGCCAAGTTAGAATCCCACTCTAGTATGTTTTGGTGGATTGTAGAGAAGATAAGACTACACCTGTAGACTGTCTTCTAAATAACAGAAGTGAAGCGGGGGGGGAAGTGTTTGGGTTTTTTTAATAAATTGCTGCTTGACCTGAATCTGGTCTAGTGTACAATAGCACAGAAATAATTCTGTCTTCACTCAGGGCTGATGGGGTCATCAGGTCAGTTTGTGTCCCTAAAGGGGGTTGGCAGTGTAATGGCCAATGGCACTAAAGTGAGAAGAGGCAGCACTTACACATGAGCTGTTTCATTTGCTACAGAACCATACTGAGGTTGGGAGTTTTGCAGGATTAATACTTAAATGCTTAATCAAGCTAAGTGTTAAATGCATAAACAAGAGAGATGGTAAAATTGCTTTTGTTGTAAAACTGACTTTCACTGCATGAATTAGCAAATACACTGAAGCTTGTCCATCCACAGATGGATTATCCTACAGTTACTGCCTTGCTTTTTGGTTTTCCCCTTTCTGCAGATCTGTGGAATATAAAAGGATATTTCCTACCCTGTTTAGCCCATAATTGTCTCTATAAGTTGCTTTTTCAAAATTGATAATGCAAAAGGAGAAATGAAGCAGTGAAAGAGGCATTACCTGCTTTTACAAAGAAAAGGGTAAAACCTGGCAGGCTGGTGTGGGGAGGAGGCAGATCTGTTAGTCATGGAGGAAGGCATGACCAATAGCCACTAAAATCTGCCGGGTTTCAGTTACTATATGGAAAGAATACACATTCTATGGAATTCACAAGAAGGGGTTAGTTTGTTCTGGAAGTCTCTGAAATCTGTGTTGTGTGGTGGGAATGCCAGTGTTCTCTGATCTGTTGTTGCAGTCAAAGCCCTTTAGTATGCTTTCTGAAGTCCCCCAAAAGACAGTTCAGGAGCCCCCCCCTAATCTTTCCCCTCTTGCAAAGGGGAAAATTTTAGGATTTCAGGTTTTCTGTTACAGAATTTGAGAAATGAGCTTAATGAGGTGAAAATGGTCTGGTGTAAATGGAATCAAGTTAAAATCCTTTGCTGTAAAAAGCATTAGGTTAAACTTATGTAATTCTTACACTCAGTCCTGTCCTGATGGCAGCAGACTGGGATACTCTTTAATTTGCAGTCTTGATGAGGTATGTGACTAGGAAAGAATTTTTGAAATTGAGTGATAAATCCTACAAAAGAGGCAGTTCAAGTAAGATGTGTACATGTTAGGGGGCTAAATGTATAGCCTTAATTTTATGTAATGTCACCTATAAAAATATTTAAACTTTGGAGACAGTTTTAATGACCTAAAAATACTTAAAGCCATAATGGGAATGCTGAAGAATCTGATGATATTAAATGTTTAATGGAAGATCTAAAGGGTATTACAAAAACCTATTTTCAGGATTCTCAGAGCACTAGCAAGAAAATAAGAGATCTCCTCACTTCTGTTTGTTTTCCTAGATAAGTTGTGCATTCTGTGAGTCTGCTGGAGTTAACCAAACTAATTTTTGTTTTGTAAGAATGAGCAAGTTATTTAACATCTTGCCAATGGGGGTAGCTGAAAAAGGAGGAGAACAGGAAGTCTCTGAGTTTGTACAAGGCTTCTGTAGGTGTGCCATGCACTAGCATCTGCACCAGCATGAAGTACTGGGTATCTTCTGTGATGGAAGGAAACAGCAAGGCAATTCTGCTGAGGTGATTATGACAGCCTAAGAAAACAAAGCCACGGGTTGATTTGGTTTATTTCTTCTGCTTACGTGGTAATTCCCTGCTGTATACTACAGATGCCTATTCAATAAATGACTCCTATTTAATTTCTAAATCTTAAAGATGGCAAACAAGGCACTTGTTAGTGCCTCTACCAATGCATCTTTGGAGTACTACTGTAAAACAATGCAGCATGCAGGAAAATCAACTTCTTCGATAGTAGAGAAGTGTTCCTTTGAGTTAATATGCAGCCTGACTGGCAGGCACTTCCTGCTGCCACACATTCCCTCTAGTATATGTCAGAGGCTTACACTGATCCTCTGCACCCTGCAGCCTGCCAGTGCTAAGCTGATTTTGCTGGATCCTCTGGCATTTCATTCCTTAAGTCCTTCTGGGTCTTCCGTTCTGACCACAGCAAACACTTCAGAGTTCAGCAGCAGCCAAAAGCCTGCTCGGGAAGTGGGTGGTGATTTGAATGAATGAATGAAGGAATGAATGAATGGTATAATATTTGCCATCCACTTTCCCAAGCAGGATGTGGCTTCATGGGCAACTAAATCAAAGGTTTGGTGCAGAGGTAATCTGGATTGCACACATGCTCTTTGCTGCTCTGCTGAAGTCTAGGGAATTCAGAGTTCACTGGGTCCAGGGGAGGAGGGGGCAAGGTGCTGGAAATTAGGATGTTCTAGACTCTGGCAATGTCTTGTTGCCAGTTGGTACTAATTAGGTGTCTACCCTTGAATAAATGGTGTCATCAGTCCTTGAGCATCCTTCTTGGTAACATTCTTAATGATTGTGATGGACAACTGGATGTTCAAAGGTAGCCACGCAACATTTTGAGTTAGGAGTCTTGGAAAAAAGATTTCCTGAAGTCTACATCTAGTAGACATATTTGTGCTTGGGATAACCGGAAAAAAAAATCTAAAACAACTTACAATTTGTATTTTTTACAATACAATTTGTATTTTTTTAATAGGTTTAGGAGTTGTGGCCACACTAATATGCTAGAGAGAGCTGCAGTCCTTGGGACCACAATTCTCCCTAGACTTTTGTAATTATATGTGTGTCCCTGTGGTATGACTACCTCACTGAAAAAGCTTTTACTCTCACTTTTCTTCTACATGGTCAATGAGAAAGAGTAGCTGTATGGAAATGAAAATGCAGCTGGAGGGGCGACAAATCCTTAGGATATTGCATTTGAAGTGAATTCAAATTTAAAACAAATGTTTCCAACTACACTAAGAACACAAGGTGCAGATGTGGTTAGAACTTGGGCAACAAGAGCAAAGGAAGAATATTTTCAAAAAAGTAATTTGAGATTTAGATTTCTCACTTGTATTGGGATTGAAAGTAATCATTAAGAAAAAAAAATTACAAGCTAGGTCACCATAATGGCCCTTTTGTCCATGAAGTACTAAGGGCAGTACATCTGCCAAATGGTTTCCTATTTCCCATGTCACCTGCTAAGGAAACATCCCTAATCCTGTCATGTTCCAACTGGCTGTAGCTGGCCAGATGTCTATTCTTTTTTATAGCTCTGAGCACATTTTAAAATATATCATGTGATACCTGAGCATTCAAAAACCCAAACTGATGCCCTGGGCAGGCTAAATGGCTGTGTCACATTTCAGTAACTGGGACCTTGGGTTACATGTGTTCTAGGTTAAACCTGAAGTCAGCAGATGATATCAAACAGAGATTACACTTCAAAAGGTGGGCCCCAAGCATATTATGTCGTCATGTCTGTGAATGGAAGCTTACTTAATCCTGTCCCTTTCTACTGCTAGAGATTTGCCACCTGTAGCTGTGTCTTGGAGAAAAAAGGAGGGGATAGACAGCAATGGCAGAGGATGGCTCCTCAGGACTGATGCCAACAGCCTTCCCACTGGGGAGAGGGAGGCAGAACTGGTGCACTTGTTGGACATGATACAACTTCTAAAATTTTTTTATGTAACTTTAGTCAGGGGATTGTTCGCCCTAGGAAAAGGAGAATTGAAGTTTCTCTTCAAACAACTCTGTTCACCAGTGCTGGGTGAGGTGAGGCCTGATGAGCTTATCTACAGTTTGGGAGTAGCCACAAGATACACAGGAGATGAATGTTAACCAACATCACCCCGTGGTGTGGTCAGAGACACCTGGTCTGGGAAAAGATTGATAAAGAGAGCCACAGAATGAGGACCATCATTTTATTAACATCAAAGGCAAAGGGATCAATAACCAAGAGGCGATTGCTGAGAATTGTATACGTTAGGACCAATGAATGGGAATTTCTTTGGGTTTTCATGTATAAATATGTGAAAAGTCTGGTAAAGAACTATGTGTGATGGAGTGATTTTCAGTGCAGAACCCAGGCATGTGTGGATGAAATTATTTCTATTGCACATCCTGGCCAGAATAATGTAATACTCATTCTCTAACACTGAAAAGATGTTGTTGGAGAGTTTCTGTTTTTCCTGCAGTTTTGGTGACACACTCACCTTTGCTTCCCCCCAAAACCGTGTCCCCAGCAGTGACATGTGGGTGGTATAGAACAGCAACAGAGCCACACCATGTCCCAACCCTGCAATCAGGACACCACCAAAATTAGCTCATTTTCCCCTCCTATAGTTTTCAGGAACCAGATTTAGGCAGATAAGAAGAGACCAGCAACCTAGAATGACAAAAGTAGAAAATTCATGTGACCTGGAGTATAGATCTTTCCTCTCTCTTCCTATACCTCACATTTTTCCACTGAACTCCTTCTGCAGGTCCTTAACCTCCCAGGTTGCAAAAGTGGAGATATGGACTGGCAAAATGTCTTGGGGTACAAACAAGGATACACACAGCAGCCTTGCTCAGGAGTGGAAGAAAAGCTCTTCCAGAGCTCCTCAGGGTGTGGGGAGCCTCATCTCTCAGGTACACCAGAGCAACTGTGACACCAAGGCTACAAAGTTGGCTTTGTAAGAGGATTGTTGTGGGCGTGCTCCTGAAGTTACTGGACTGGTTACATTTGGCTGCACAGATGAAAAGTAAAAACAAATCAAGTTTTCAAACACATTATACAATTTTATTTTACTTACTCTTCTCCACTTCATTCACAATGCCCACAGTTAGTCCTGGTTATTGAAAAATATGTTTAAGCCTTATTTTACTGGAAAGAGGTTTTCTCCAGGTCATCCAGTCAATCACAGCCTTTGCAAAGCAATTTTCTTCCTCTGAAAAAGGGCCTTTTCTTGAGGCCAGCATAACATGCTCACATCAGGCCCTCAGTTGCAGGGCAGGTGTTGCAGTGGCATCATTTCCCTGTTAATGAGCTCATTCCACATCTCCAGCAGTGCTGCTTGTCTAAGTCTATAAGGACTTTCACATGAGAAGACTGAGCCCTACAGTGCCTTTCCCTCAAAGGTTACCAGAAACACACGAAAGGAAGCTGTGAAAAACAACAAAAATAAATCACACTTATTGTCGGAGAATTAGCCATAAACAAAAGTCTCAGGCCAGAGATAGATATACCATTTTAACTACACTTGACCTCCAGTAAAAAAAGGATTTAGCTTTCTTAACAAACCTGATGTGTGTGTACCCCTTTTGCCAGAAGGTTGCTAGTCCATGTTCCTTGAGAAATAGTGAATTACTGTCACTTCATAATAAATTACCACTTTGTAGGCTCTTTCCTCGAGCTACTCTGAATTCCCTGCCTGCCCGGCCCTGGCACTTCAGGACTCGTGTCACCCCGTGGGCCCGGTCTGAGGGGCCCGGTCTGAGGGGCCCGGTCTGAGGGAGATATTTGAGGCCTTGGTCTGAGGGAGATGTTTGAGGCCTTGGTCTGAGGGAGATGTTTGAGGCCTTGGTCTGAGGGAGATGTTTGAGGGTGCGGTTTGAGGCAGCGGTCTCAGGGCCCGGTTGGAGGCCCCGGTCGGAGGACCTGGTCTGACGGTGCCCGGTCTGAGGGCCCGGTCTTAGGGCGCGGTGCTGCTGCTTGGCCCCGCCGGGCCCGGTGTGCTGGGATCGGCTCCTGCTCCGCAGGGCGCGGCACGGCCGCAGCTCCGAGCAGGTGAGGTGCGCCTGGTGCCGCCCCCAGCCCTGCCCTCCCACCTGGCCCTCACTCCGCCTGGTTCTCCTGACGCTGTCCTGTCGGAGGGGCAGAGCGCTGCTTGTGGAGCACGCGTTTGCAAAGTGAAATCCAGCAGCCGCTGAGAGGCAAAACGGGAAAAAAAGCCAGGGCTTGTGGCAGAAGGGTATGGTAAGCCAGCTGAATGGGAAACACTGGCCAAGCAGCAGCAGCTGTTGGCTCCAAGTGCCTCTTTTCCTTGGCCTCTGGGAGAGAGGTGCAGCTGCTCAATTTTGGTCATTAATCCCATGAACAACTCTGGAAAGTTTGTGGAGGTCAATCCAGGCAAATTGCAGAGTTGATTGCAGGATTTTTTTTGACTAGCTGGGGGTTAACCAAGTGTTGGATCTTGAATTACCTAAGTCAATACCTCAGGAGTGATCCTTTCCACACTGAGTTACAAGACAGCTGGAACACAGGCTTGAAGTATTCCAAGGAACAGTGAGCCTCAGAGAATAATGTATGGCCCTAGGCAACAGAAGTGGATGATCTCAGGGTGAATCTTCCTGTTGATTGCTACTTTTGCTTCATTCCTTGTTGAGTTGCCTCTGTCCTTTTGCCCTCTATCCTTCCTCTGGATTTCTTAGAAAAGTGAAGGGGAGCATGTGATGCTGAGCTTTTCTGTGAAAGCAGAGTGTCTGTCAGCCTTCTCTTTGTTAGCCTTCTCTTTGCTCTCTGGCTGGCCTTTGCCAGTCCTTGGCTCCAAGCAAAATCTCTTCTGGCTTTTCTGTAAGTCTGGTGCACACTATTATCCTTTCTGAGCAGCATAATTTTACCTCACCAGCCCTATTTCAGGGCCCTTTTTGATGAACATTTATGCTGGTGGCTTAGGTAGGTGCTTCTCTCGGCAATTTCCTTGCTGTGCTCTTGGTTACAGTGACAGGAGCACTCTGAAGCAGTTTTTCAGCCAGTAAACCTGGATGGGTATCAATCCATCTCTCCCAACTCTGTGTGACTGCACAAACAGCTGGAGAAGCACAGTTAAAAGGTAGATGAGTCGCAGCAGGGCTGCCATGAGAAGCAATGTTTGCTAAGGTGTGCCCTTGGAGTTGCAGCTCTGCAATTCTGTTCCCTGTGGGACCTCTCACAGTAGTATTTTGCTTTGGTTAATGGAGCATTTTGGATAACCTATCTGAACTAATAAATCAGCTTATGCATTTGCTTCCATTTTTAAAAGGCCTACTGTTTCTAGCTCAACAGGTTTTAACATCATTAGTGCTCTCAGCAAAATTCTTCCCTTCTCTGCATCCCTGGTAACTGAGAGTTTGCCTCCTGCTGGTCTTAGAACTTGTTAGTTGATTTTTGTTTTCAATTCCTTCATTCCTGCTGTTGGTAGCTCCTGCACTTGGTTTTGAAGTTTGTAACTATGCTGCTGTCTCTTAATTTACTTCCTATTCTTCTGTGAGGTTGCTTGTCTATAATTATTATATTCTGTTCTGCTTATTTTGCTTGAAATACTCTGTTAATGTAGAAAAATGCACAAGTATGAGAAGCCTTACTCCAGGATAAAGTAATTTTCACCACATGTGGCCAGATCACATATCATGACCACTGTGTGCCACAGATGCAACAATTCTGTGATGCAAAGAATGTAAATTAGAAATAAACTTCCCTCATGGATGAATTTCTGCACTGCTGTACTTGAGGGTATTTCTTGAATGCTGCTTTGGAGGATCTGTCTCTGGCATCTCTCAGGTGAGCTGATGTGGGAAATGCAAGCACAGAGAGCTCCCAAGGCCTCCAACATCCAAGCGCAGAGATAGAGATGGATACAGTGTTTGACCTAAGACCTTGGAGAAGGCTTGAAGCTTTAGTATAATAGTGAAACAGACACGAAATAAGAATAAAGATTTGTCGTTTAAGCAGAAATATGTTTTAAGCAAGTAGAAATATGCCTCATGTAAGCAAATAAATACATTAAGCAAGATAGTAGAAGATTTTAAAGTTTAACCATAGAACTTGTAGAGTTGGTAAAAAGTAGAAGATACAGCATAAAGTTTCTGTAGAGTTGATTGGACAGAAGAAGATACATTGCAGCAAATCCTGTAAAATGTAGCAATAAGAATTGATTATGAAGATGCTAGTGAGCTTTGTGGAAGTAGCTGATTGGATAAGAAATTTATAAAAGACATTGTAAGTGGAATTAGAACGGCTTTTGATGTACAGCTTCTAATATGATGGCTTTGAATGTAACAACCTTATAGTCTCACCCTTCCATGAGACTGACTGTTGCAATAAACTATCTTTTAAATGCCTCTTCAGTTGACCCTGTCTTTCTGTATCCCAAACAAGCTGCTAAACTAATTGTGCCTCTTTCAGGGCAGCAATCTTCAAAGCTCTCCTATTCCACCTCTACAAGCTCTTCTCCTGACTTGTGATGCAAAGGACACATAATTCTTGTTTGTGGCTCTGCCTTACCTGCCCCTTTTCTTTTGCCATGCATTTCCCTGTTTCCTATCACCTTTTAGTCTGAGAGTGCTTCTGTTGTTTGACACTCCCAGTCCGTGCTTCCTTGCTGTCTCCCAGAGCAGTTGTTCTCCTGAAAAGGACAGTCTGAAGGGAGCAGCTGTCCAGAGGCACTGTGTGGTGATGGAGCCTGCAATGGTTTGGATGCATTGGAGACTGGGGAGGTGCAGATACTGACTGTGAGCAACTTACCCCTTGGTGCCTCACCTGCCAAGGGATTTGTCAGGTTTAAACTGAGTACCCAAGGGAAATCATATAGAGGGAAGTGTGATCAACCAATAATGATATATTAAAAGAGATCTTGCTTAAAGTGAGTTGCTTAGGGAGGGCTGGCAGAAATGCTGAGGAGAGTGGTACAACTTTAGCCCTTCTCCTCTTCCTCAGGCACTTGCCTGTGGATTAACAGAAGGTTTCTGTCTTGGTATGAGGATTTACAGCCTTCCCCTTCCTCTGGGAGAAGGGGCTTTGTATGGACTCTAAGAGAGTCCAGAGGTGGCTCTGTGTTCTCACCATTGCCTCTTCCTTTAGGAGGTAGTGCATTTGATTCCTCTAGCAATCCAATTTTCTTTTTCTCTTCTGTTTTGATATTTTATTATTAGCAGTGGGAAGGAGAGCTGAAGAACCAGTCTCCCTTTGCTTGGGATGAATCCAACTCATGTTGGGCTGTTTGTACTTGCTGAGCTGAGATTTGTGCAGCCATTCTCTGCAAACGACTGTGAACACCTTCAGCTGGAGTGTCAATGCCAGATGGACATGCATTTGAAGGACCTAAGCTTTGGCCCTAGATTTACCCAAGGACAGCCAGGCACTGCTCTGTGCTGTAGTTGTGCTCTGTCCTGAGAGTTCTCTGGGGATTGCACACTGACCAGAGCATCCCCTAATAGAGCTCTGAGGATTTATTCTGCTTATGGAGAGGTAAGGCTCTCGTGCAAGTCTAAGTTACAGAAGTTTCTAGAGTGGGATCAAGATTGTCTGGACAATGGTTTGTGCTTTAAAAATGTCACTGGATTTCCAGGCCCTTCCCGATTTCTGCCTTTGTGATGTTGTGATGTTTGCATTTGGCTTTTCAGTTTTGCAGCTTCTTAACAATTTGACACTTTTGTTTCTGTTATTTTGTTTGACTTCAAGCTCTGCACATCACCAGCATGACCTAGACAGCATAGGCAGGACTAACACCAAAAGGCAAACCTGTGTGACTACACTAACTAGCAGATTTTGTCAACTACACTTTGAAACTGATGATATCTTCTGCTTAGGAGGGGAAAGATGCAGAAAGATGAAAAAGAAACAGCACCAACTATGGCCTGTGTCTTTACTCCTCTTTTTGAAGATAATAGCTTTTAGAGCTTAAAATTGTCATATTTAGGGAAGCTACTCTATCTATTTTAGGTGGAAATCTTGGATGATGACTAAATACCTCTTCCACCAGGTTAGAACATCCTATCTGGGTTTTCAGCACCATACACAAATACACACTTAAAATTTATGGGCATTTTCCTTTAATTCTTTGGGATGTGAAAAAATATAATTGGTTGTAAGAAGTTTCTCTTCTCTGTAGCCCAGATCCTGAGGACACATGATTGCATTTCAAGAAACTTACCCAGCAGCTGGCACTGAGATTAATTAATTATTTTTTTAAGTAGGCCAGAGTCTCAGTTTGTGTGAAGTGATGATAACAGACAGCACCACTTTCTGTAGGTGAGGCATGGCCTGAGCACAGAGGGAAGAGAGAGGACCACCTGGTTGTCAGACTCCTGCCAAATTTTCTTGCTCTGTCTCCTCAGTTTGCCTGCCTGTAGAGCAGAGATAAGTTTTCCCTGGAGGAAAATCATGTATGTGAAGGGCTTTGAAGATAAAAACCACTCTACACTCACTATTGCAGTTAGCTTCACATTAAACCAAAGCATGTCATGTTATCTAACCCTTTTATGCTGTGTGTCTCTGAGCACTTCACACATCATATGTAACAATCAAGCCCTTGGAAAGGCTGCTGTGTTGCCAGCATAGGGAAAATGGAGTTGTGATTCTAAGCTTCACTCCTGGTTTTAGCTAACAAAAAGGAAAGGTATTGCTAATTCTTGCAGTAATAAACTTTTTTCCTTCATACTTCAGTTGCTGGAGTCATGTGAAAGACTTAGGCAGCAAGGGCCAGAGGGGAAAATGTCATCTTTCACATGATTTCATGATACTAATTGCAGAGTTGAATACTGGTGCATAAATTTAATTAGTGGTAATGTCTCAGCATTCTGTAGGGAGTCTCATTTTACTGATCAGATGACACATTGTTTTGATTTAGGTTAAAAAATGTTTCCAGGCAAACTTGCTGTATTTTGCTGTGTTTAGTAATGTGCATTTTGAGAAAGTAAACATAGCTTATCCTTCTATTGAGAGTGTTTGCTTGTAGTAGAGAATGTTTATATTTTCAAGTGACCAAATATTGTCCAAACCTATTGGAGCCATCGTATGTCAGTTGTAAAATAGTGTAATTGTGGTTTTCTAGGACTTCCAGGTCTGTTTATAGATGATGTAAGATTTGTACAGAGACATTATGTCCATATTATTGTACAGAGGCATTATGTCCAGCTGTAATAGCTGGAGGAACTGAAATCAAACTTTCAGATAATTTGTGTTCATTAAAGATTTTGGGGTTTTGGTTTTTTTTTTTGGTGTTTTGTTGTTTGTTTGTCTTGGTTTGGTTTGGTTGGGCTTTGTGTCATTTTTTCCCTTTTCAATATTAGATGAGCCAATAACTTTTATCACCTTGCACAGGCAAAAGAGTAAAAGCCTCTTAAGTAGCACAAGTCAAGGACAGAAGTTACCAGCTCACGAAACAATAGTTCTGTGGGTACAGAACAAAGAAATCCTGTATGGACATGCTGGAAAGAGAAGACATCTGTAATCAGAATTTGTTTGTGTGTAAGACCTAGCTGATAAGGTTAATATAATATTAGGTTTTGTGGCTTGGAGCAGGAGCTCAGAGGTGGTAAGATTGTAAAAAATGGGGATCCCACATCAAAAGAGGCTGCTCACTTGGGCTGTCTTCTGGGTGGCTGCCCTGAAAAAGGCTCTGCCTTTGCTGTGGGCCCTGAGGTCCATCAGGGAGGTTCTGGATGGGTGCCCTGTGCCTTTTGCAGGACATTATGTCTTGCTGTCAAAACAAGAGAGCACTGAAAGCTCCTTGGAAACTATGAATACTTCCTCATTTTCATTTAGCTTTCCTTTGTCTGTTTAGCAGCTGAGGAGCATTTTGGGAGCGCTGTGCCTGCCTTCCATCCAGAGTTTTATCTGACAATGACCAAACCAATGGCAGATGAGAGAGAGGCAGTCACAGCTGGAGCAGTATCTTCAGAATGGTAAGCCTGGCTATAACAACCTGATCAACTTTCACATGTAGGGCTTAAACCTTCAAGGATATGCCTACAATATTGACTGCAGGGTGCTCTACCTTTCTTACTGAGATGAGTTAGGGTGTATCTAAAATGCTAAACATTGCAGCCTTGTTCTGGCTGTTGGTTCACCGGGTTCAGAACATCTGGGTATCGTATTTCTCTAATTTCTGAAGCAAATGCCTTTTCTGCTGGTTTCCCAAAATGTAAAAGTGCAGTTTCACTCTGAACAGCCTGTTGTCTGCCCATTCTCTGTCCCTCTGGATCAATGAGTGGAACCACCCTTCGTGGTTCTGCTCCACAGCTGCCAGAGCTGATATGGCACCCAGTGGGTAGGAGACAGAGGCAAAAATAACAGGCACTTGGGCAGGTAGAAGAGTAACATGGACGACCTCCCTTCAAGAGTTTCCAAGAAGACTTGTGAGAATTATAGGAAGAGATTGTAGAAAAATTACATCTCAGTGTGCTGTGTTCTAGGACAGGTTTGCAGGATTCCTAGAATAGGTCTTGTGAGTTTCATATAAGCCAAGAAAAACAGAAGAATCCATTTCAACTGCCTGAAAGGATGGGTGTGCAGGTAGATGAATTTAAAGAGGTTTTGCAGCCTCTGGCTTCAGATATTTTGTGCCAAGACTTACAAAACAGAAGCTCAGGGTTAGTGTTTAAAGTTGTACTTAGTGGTTATTCTTTTTTCACTTGAGTATTCATTTCTTTTAAAGCTACTGGCCTTGAGTGACCGTGAGTTACATGGCCAAGAACCTTACTGAGGTCTTGCTTTGGGAGAAAAGCAGCATTCCATGTATTTTGCCCTGCTCATAGTTTCAGTTATTTAACAGACTGATAAAGGCAGCTGGGCAGAAACCAAAGGATGATTAAAGTAACACTGACTATTTAGTCACAAGTCATGTTTTGAGACACTGGCCATGTTTTTCATCTGTTGGCTACATTTCCTCCCTCCCCATTTTCCACTTGTTTTTCAGTTACTTTGGATTCAAATATTAAAAATAGTGATGCCTTCATAATTTTTTTTGAAAGCTACAGCAGGTAAGTTTGAATTTTTCAACCAAATAGTTTGTTATATGAAAGTTGAAATATTATCCTACCTCCCAGGCTCCTTTGCTCTCTTCCTTTCCTTGTGTTCTTAGAGTAACAGTCTGCCTTGTAAAGCAGTGAGTTCCAATGACAGAGTGCTCTCTGTGAAGCCTGGGTGGCAATAATAATAATATTTCTATTGTTTTTTTTCCCCATGTACAAACTTGTTTCTCACATGGAAAGAACTGCATGCTTTGTTTTTATATTCTGTGGCATATCTGATGAATCTTTTGCCTCTAAACAGTTCACAGGAAAGTCTTTGTGAGAGCTCAATAGAGGGATTACACACATTCTTGGACTTTGCAATTGTAAATGCTTTTTGATAGTGTCAGTGGTTTGCACTGATGAGTGTACTGATGACTGCTGGGAAAATGTCGTGTTCTCTTATCTTGCAATTGTAGTGATGGGCAGAATCTGGCACATATTTGGGTTGTTGTAGCCTAGGTGACTTTCAAATGCATTTAAATGTGGTCCATGGCATGTGTGATCTTTCTTTGGCAGGCTTGGAGCCTTGGTAACTTGTGCTTCTGTCTGACTGTTGCAAGTTGTTGTACGTTCCTTTTCCATTCCTCCTTTCACATTGCTGTGGTTCTAATGAGAATAGTGGTGTTTTGGAGCAGGTGGGTGCAGTATGTCTGACTCCACAGTAATTTAGAGAGGGAATGCTGTTTTGGTTTTCTGGGAAGTGCTTGGTGTGCTGGGGTAACCTTGCTTGAAGTGAGCTGTTCTGGGAAGTGGGCGTGCTTTGAAGGACCAAATAAGAAGTTTGTGTCTCAAGAGCTCTTCACTTGCTATGTGTGACTAAGGTATGTAAGGGGAGTTCAGGAGGGCTATAGAAAATGATATGAATAAGTATTCCTAGCAAATTCTAGAAAGGTTTTTCCTGCATACTTTGTAAATAAAAAGATACTGTTTATTTACAGTCTCTTAAATTCAGACCAACTGGAGTGCTAAAGACAGTGAATGACTTCTGTTGTAAGATCAGTCTTTTTAGTTCTGATCCAATGCCTGCTATAGCCCTGCAGATGACTCCCAGTAATTACTGCTGTCTTAATTAGTCTTGATGAGACTGACAACTGGGCTGCTAAAGAAAGTTAAATCCATCAGGATTGCCTGCAATATGCTGTCAAACACTGCCAACTGACTTTTCTTCTACAAAGTTCTGGCAGGAAATAATTCTTAAAAATATCAGTTTCCAGGGTTTAAAGATGTCTTTGGACATGACAACATTGTGGATTTCTCTTAATGCACCAGCAGAAAAAATGTATATTTTAGTTTTTTTCTCTAAACCAGGTCCTTTTGGTGAGGAGGGGTGACTTGATAAGTACATGTGCAGTACTAATTTTACAGGTTATGTACACCTGTGTATGCTTATAAAGGCATGTAATGACTGTGCTACCAAAAGCAGTCAGTACTTTGTAGAGGTCAAGATAGGCGCAGAATTATTCCTTAAATATTGGTGCAAGATCAGCACATTCTCAAGACAAAAAAATGAACCCAAATTTCTGTTCCACAATACAATAGATTTTAATAAGCTATGTTTAGGCTTCCTGGTTGGCAAAGACAGTAGTTCTGCAGCTTTATTTGCATACAATTAAAGCTTAACATGGTTGTGCTTACATAAATGCTGCTTCAAAATACAAATGGCAGTAGTGCTTTGTGTGTTTTTCCATTATGGTAAAAAACAATCTCCAAATAGAGATCAAATAACTCTGTGAAAGACAAGAGTGCATTAATTGTCATTACCTGTGCACAGTGCCTTTTATTGGTGCAACTGACACTTGAATAAATATTCATTTTAGCTATTAAAGAATCTCATCCAGCAAACTGTCCTTGTTGTACATGTTCTAGTATTTATTAGCATACTGTTACTTGAGAGATGTTTTATGGCAGAGTAACAAAATTTCTCCAACAGTATTGAAAGACAGAGTAAAGTTCATTCTTAATGCACCTCTGTGCTGTTCTTTTCTTCCCCATTGTGGAAGATGTGCAGGCAGCACTTAGTGTCCTACATGTTTCTCAGGAGGGAATACATAGTGAATGCTTCTGTGTTACTGATAGTTAGTGTTAAAACCAAGCATTACCCCAAACTTGCTCATCTCATATTGCAAGAGGGATGACTAATGAATAAAAATCATTAAAAATATGAAAAAGTATGTTCCTTTTCTGGCAAGGGCATGGACTGGCCTTGAGTAGTCAGTCTTGGCAATCTGAAACAAGTTAGCACACACCTGTGCAAGCAACCTGGCAGCTGATATGGGAGAAGAGGCAGAGGGACTGCACTGTAGGTGCTGATGAATGGGAAGCAGTCACTTTTCTGCCACCACAGCACTTTATTGAGCACAGATATGTCTGTAGGTCAAACCAGTGCAGCTTTTATAGTAGAAACCTTCATTTTTCATTGAATGAAAACATGGGAAACTAGAGGTGAATGAACCTGCTAGGGTTGGGATACTTTTTCCTAAAAATTCTATTGCTGACTTTTTTTCATCTTCATGTCTATCTTTCATTATGAGAGAGAAGTTAATACTTACCTAAGAGAATAAGTCAGTACTTACTTCATTTTCTTGGTTTGCCTTAAACAGCAGTATTTAATCTTCTACATGAAGGGATTTGTATGTGTCACTGACTAAAATACAATATGCAAAGGGGAAAATCACACTCAATTTAAGACTTTTTTGGTCCTTGTCCTGTGTTTGTTCTGAATGGGGGTGTGAAGTGTGTGCTGGAGTGGGAGTGCTGTGCAAGGACCATGGCTTTACTGCAGCTGCTGGACTTATTGAACATGACGTGTGTCTGCACTCAGCACACACCAACCAGCTGCATCCCCTGACCACATCCTAACCTAACAGGGCCAACTCAAGTTTGGAAGAAGCCCATGCAGGCTAACCCAGCTTTCCAGGTGCCTGTTTTTGCTTGGCACCACCTTTTCCTGCTGCAGAGGTTACAGCAGGCATACTCTGGCTGTTGCCCAGTAACTTATCTCACAGGAGGAGCTGTCAGGGGACGGCAGGACACCCAACACAATGGGAGACAGCTTGACAGAATGGATGTTTTGCTCAAAACAAACATTGCTAAAGTGTTTACCAACACTATCATGTAGTAAAGTTGAACACAGAGTTGAATGATCTACCCCCTAACACCCTTGCCCTTCCACGCTTTCAGACTCTAAAAACTTGAACAATGACCAAGCTGGAGAGACTGATTCAGTCTATCCCTTACTACCTCCAGCTCCTAAAGACAAATGCTGTGGTTCTTGCAAGAAGCCACAAACAAGAGGAGACCTTGTGACTGTGTTGTGTCTTCTCCTTTTTCATCAGGAGAAAGACAGTATGAGCAGGTACACATATCCCGATCAGTCTCATTTTCATGCAACACACTGGCATCCTTGAATGCAACCTGAGATTGTGGTCTGCTTGTGTTGGGCATCCATGCAATAATGTGGAGTATTGAGGATGCAAATGTGAGGACAGCCAGTCATTATGCACTTATGAATAGAATTGAGACACATTTCCTTGAAGCAGCAGAAGTGTGGAGTTGGGAATCTAGGAGGCTAACTTTTTCCAGTCTGTGCTGAACAGCAGGCTCTAACATGAGGAAAAGGATTCAGGTGTTGATGAAAGGATTGATGAAAAGTTGAGTACTTGAGCAAATACAA
This sequence comes from Molothrus ater, assembly GCF_012460135.2. Classification (NCBI taxonomy): domain Eukaryota; kingdom Metazoa; phylum Chordata; class Aves; order Passeriformes; family Icteridae; genus Molothrus; species Molothrus ater. Next base: position 129,495,299 of record NC_050478.2, read on the forward strand.
CAGAGCAGAGCCTGATAACAGGCAAAAAGTAGCATTCTTATGTGGTTCTTTACCAAAGGACTCTGGTATAAGGTGGTTTTCTTTCTGAAAAGCAAGCATGAGGACAAGGATTGAATACCACAAGAGAGTTGTGGTGTGTATGGTATTTGAAATGAAAGTAAAATGTGACCCAGAAATCTGCAGGTGTAACCAGAATCAAAGCTGTTCTGTTCACAGGCTGCATTTCCTTCACTAGAGCCTCCCTCTCTGACCACACGATCTCTGCTCCCCTGACCTTGCATCACACCGTTTGTGCAAGCAGTGGAGGAATGCACATTTGGAACATTCCTCTCCTCTCAGTAGCTCACAAATGTGTTTGGATGTGTATGTACACAAACAGAAGACTGAGTAGCTAAGATTTTAGCACTGCTCTAAAAATGTTATTTGTTCATATCAAACTAGGTTGTGTTTCTTATTTATTTAATTTCTATTTCAAAAGTGCAGCTGGACACAGAACTGAATTTCATCTGAATTTCCTATGGGAAGTTCCTATACTTTCAGACTTGTGTTATATGCTGGCCAAGGAGGAAGGTTTCTAGCATAGAAAGCTCTGAAGAATTTTAACTCAAGGATGTCTGTTTTATTTTTGTTTCAATGTTAAGATACAGTTCAGTCTCCTGACCTGCTGTTCTTCTCAAATATGTTGTAATAAGGACCTCATTCCCATCCTTTCTCCTTTTATGGTCCACGCTTCTTAGGTGAGCAACAGATCCACTAAGAGCTTGCTGAGGACTCAGGTTGGTTGACTCATGTTAAAACAAAATCACTTAACTTAAGTTCTCTAAAGGAAAAATGGGTGGAAAAAAAAGATATCTAGATATCTTTCTTGCTATATAACATATATATTTTTTGAGGTTTTTCTGTTTGTTTCTATTTTGGTTTATTGTTTGTTTCTGTTTTTCTTTCTTTATGAAAACTTTTCTTTTTTTTCATCAAAACTGAAACCCAAAGACCAAAGAAAATGCCTTACCAGCTTCTGTATTATTGTGTATTCCTATGTTAATGATTGAGCTGTGCTTCAAGCTACTGGGACAGACTAGTGGGTAGTAGACAGCAGTTCTAGATATTTCAGGAGATTTTACTACATGTAATAGTAACACTGTTAAGGGGATATTCAAACAATATGAAGGGATACAAGAAAGTGTCCAATTCAAATTACATGGTATGTTTCCTGAAATTCTGGACAAAAAGTGTAAGAAACACGAATAGTTCTACTGAACATCTACTATTGCCAAAACACAAGGTTTCTTTATGTTGGTGCATGTTTTGAGTAGATAAGCCTTTAGTCCTCTTTCCAAAACTAAAATAGTTGCTTGGGAAAAAATCTGAGCTTTTGCTGCAAATTCATTTTAAAAGAAATTTCCGTCCATTTTGGAAGATGTTAGAATTGCCATGTGCACTTACTGAATGGATGCTTTTTCTATTGTATTTGTATTAAACTTATGCTGGATTCTATTGTGTTATTTTAGGGACATGTCTGTATTTGTACTTCTTCACTTAACTCTGTCTTCTCCTGCCTTACAAACTGCACTGTTTCCTCCTTTTGTTCTATGTCAGTAATTTTCTTTGGTCTCAACAATGCTTCACTGATAAGAGGCTAAACGCAAATATTTGTAACACTGAACAATGTGGGGAGTTTCTGGCATGGACAGTTCTGCCTTCTGGGTTAAAAGCAGGTGACAAAATGAAGGGGGGGGAGGGGAATCCCCAAACACAACACCTTAAGATGATTCTTGGTTTTGATTTGCTGTGTCATAACCTTACTAAGGGAATCACAGAATTATAGAATGGTTTGGGTTGGAAGGGACCTTAAAGATCATATAGTTCCAATCGCCATGCCATGAGTGGGGGCACCTTCTGCTACACCAGATTGCTGAGAGCCCTCTCCACCCTGTTCTTAAACACATGCAGGGATCAGGCATCCACATCTTCTCTGGGCAAGCTGTTCCAGCATCTCAATACCCTCACAGTAAAGATTTTTGGCCTAATATCTAATCTAAACCCACCCTCAGTTTAAATCCATTCTCCCTTGTTCTATTAATACATGCCCTTTTGAAACTAAAAGTTATCAAAAGTTGGAGATAAGTAGTGACTTCATCCCCCATGATGTGAAGCTGTGCTTCTAGTTCGGTAGAATCAAATAAGATAAAATAATGCCTTTAAAAAAGGCAGCTGAGGAAACTGCTGGTTTAAGTGTCAAACAGTCATACTTAATGTGACTATTCTAGATGGAACTGAGATTTTATTTCCTCTAACATCCTTTCTTGAAGATCCTCAAATTAATCTGCCTACTAGTATGCTGCACAGTGTTCTTGGAGAACTCAAACTGCTTAGAAGTAGCTTGAAACCTTGAATCATGCTTGTGTTTTTCCCTCATGATTCCTGAGTAGAGAGGTGGCAATGAGGGTAGGGTGCTGCCAGGTGGGACTCCCTTGGAGTGGCAGAATGGTAATGTGACCTCTGTGCTCCCGGCCCTGGGCTGCCACAGTGGAAGAGGTGCCCTGTATCCAGGTTGTAAAAGCTGCAGGGGTGGCAGTGAGGATCTGGGAAAAGCAGATGCATCAAGTCCTCCGTGTACTTTCCCTGTGGAGGTTTCAGCATGAACAGCACACACCCAGAAGCACTTACTCTGGTACTTGTGCCTTTTAACCCCCCAGCACTGCCGAGCCCCAGGCAGTACACTGGCTTTGCAGTGACCTGCTTGCTGCTCGTTGAGAGGCAACAATGAGGGGTGGGCCTTTATCTAACTATAATGTTTGCATCCCATGTTTGTTCCACACTTCAGATACATTTTTATCACATGAAATGTATCATACCAAAATATGTGCACCACAGGTATTTGTGAGGAAGTGTCTGCTCCTTCCCATGTGAGGAAAATTGTAAAGGTAGTTGAGAAAGGACAGCAGATGATCCTCTGTGTAAGAGACAGAGAGGCTTTTGTATCTTCACAGAAGAAAAGTAGTGCTTTTTTAATTAAAAGGAAAAACTAGACCTATCTCCTGGATAAGAAATAAATGGATCTGGGAATAAAGATTAAATCCCTAGAAGGACTCAATGCCTTGAGAAGGGGTTCTTTTGTTCCTTAATACATGCAAACAGATGTGTGGGTATGCAGATAGGTGAAATACTGGGTGTCAGGAAAATCTTTGAGAAGTCTGTTTAAATAAGAAAGATTGTTTTAGTTTGGCTTTCCTCAACTTTTCCCCCACATATCATTCTACAAACTTTTATAACAGATTCTTAATTTTCAGTTCTTTTTAGAAAAAACCCCAAACCAACACTTGTTGTTTGTACTTGTATAGTCTTTCTGACTGAAAAAAATAAGTTACCAATCTGGACTGAGTCGGTTAATCGGAGTCATGCATCCTAGGATGTTCTCAGGGTACCCAAAGAGGGTTAATAGAGCACACAGCATAGATGTCAGCTCTGCCACCCTGCTCTTGCTGACCTTGCAGGAGATGGTCCAATATACAGGCACCACCTGCAGAAAGATGCCAAGAGTTCTTGAAACCTAAGGGTTCCCAGGAACCCTCCTGTGTTTTCTGTCAGGCTGGCAAAGGTGGATACAAGAAACTAAAATTTAATGTTGCATGCAGTTATGTACAATTCCATCATTTTCCTCTGCTGTGATTATGAAGGGAAGTAGCTCTTCTCAATTAACACCAACAGCAGAAGGACCACTGAGGGCAGTCAGCAGGAGGAGGAGCTGCAGTGATGAGTTTGTGCCACCTAATCCAGAGGGAATCCCAAGGGTGTTCTCAAGCTAGTTCCCATCTTCCTGATATGAGTAACTGACTTCTCATGCAGAGTAAGACATGACACTTTCTAAATATGAGCTCAGGAAAGTCTTTTAGAGACATATACAGTCTTTAAAACCTGTGGAGAATATCCCATTCCTGTGCACTACCTCACAGTTAGAAATGTGAGCTTTGCCTCTAGTCTGACTCTGTGTATCATCAGCTGACAGCCAATGGATCTAGTTTCTGTGCTTTAGTTTTCCAGATTGCAAATCACCCCTTTATTCTGTCTACACATAAGACAGTTCTCTAAGGTCACTTATTTGAGACCTGTTTTCTCATGACCTTAATGCTTTCAGGTTTCTTTTTACAGCCCCTCTCACTGTGCAGCGGTTTGGACCTTTGGGCACTGCAAAGTATTCCTGTAGCAGTGGCTCTGCTCTATTCAGATACTGTAGCCTCATTACTCTCACCAGACATTTTTCCAGGTGTAGGTACAGGGATGAACTTTTTCCTTTTGGCAAGATTGTGGCTTTGAAAATTCAGCTTCAGTTGTGTATTCACCTCCTCTCTTTTGGAGTCTCTACTTCCTAAGAAGTGACTGTGTCATGCCTGCAAACACTGAGACACCAGGTAGCCTGTGGCACTTAACACTAAAAAGACTCTCCTCTAATTCTTCAGTATCTTCCCATTTGCTGTTCTGCATATTTATTTTTTGTCATCTGCAAGCTTTAATGGTAGTTTTAGTAACTTTATGTGTATAAATGGTAATATCATTTTTTTAATTTTACCTGAATAAATAGGGAATGGAACATCAGCATCTTCAGAAGGATTTCAGCAATATGGAAAGCAGTAAAACAGTGTTGCATTTCTACCTGACAGGATATGTTTAAGATCCAAACCCAGAGAGCATTTTTGGATGTTTACCTTGCTGATGGCAGCACTATTAGACTTTATATCCAGACATCAGATACTGCAGAAAGAATATTACTGGTAATGGCCTTCTAGAATTGTGTTGAAAGTTTCTATTTGTGAGAAGTAGAGAAAAATTAATATAATTTCAATTAGGAAAGCATAAACCTCTCTATATGAAGACATATAAGAGCATTTTCTGTGGGCTTTGAGGAGGTTATTGTACCAGAGGGCTGGGGGCATTGCTGGTTTTGCAGATGAGATTTTGGGTCCTTAGAATTGTCCACAATTGACTTCTTAATATTACATGACTTCTGCTTCTGTGGTATTTAGCTGTCAAGTTCAGGTTTCCTTCACAAGTGACAGAATCAGAAAATACATAGACACACATTCATAATTAAACTGCCTTTGGTTTGGCATAGTGTGGGTGAAAGCTCTTGAACACTGAAGTCAGAAATGATCTAGTCTTCACTTATGTCTTAGCTGGCAGCTGCTGTTAAAACTGCACTACTGATGCATCTTTTTCTTCTGCATGCTTTTCTTTACTTGTTTTGTGTCCCTTGGTGCTTTCTGTGTGTTTGCAGTGTTGGTGCTGTTCTAGTGCTGGCTCTGGAATGTCTGTAACAGCTGTTGCAATACACACAGTAAACAATCGCTAGTTACAATTTGAAACCAGTAGCAACCAAATATTGTTTACACAACTGGTTGATTTGTGTTTGAAACGTCCAGCTAGAGTTCCCTTCTTATGCCAGGGGAGGAGGAGCAACAACGGCTCTGCTTATTTTGTGTATTTGCACATTTATGTGTGCACAAGCAAGGCTTCTTTAGTTGCCCTCATTTCCTAATCCTACCAGCAATAACAAAGCATGCATCTGTCTGATGGGTGCTGCTCTTTGTCATGGAATTCTGAAATTTCCTGTCACTGTACAGAAAAGTGTGCACCCGTGTTTCTGCTGTGCCTTTGCAATCTGAGTTTGTGAAGGTGGTTCTCAACTGGCTGTAGGTATGAGGGAGCTGAGCATGTGTTTGCTGTACTCTGTTGAGCTGATATGTGCTAGTCCAGCCTCAAAACTTACACTATCTGTGCATAGGAACCATAAACTGGATAACACAAGGTGACCCCTTGCTGGCTTTGTTCTGCCATGGGGTTTTCACCACCTGAGGCAATGCCAAGACCCATTCTTCCAGGGGAACATGTCAGAGTCCGCCTTGGACCCTGCAACAGACTTGTGAGGCGGGATATGCCACAGGCAAAAAGCCTTGGAGGTGCCAGGGAGATAGGAATTCTGATCTGGGGAGAGAGAAGCAGGTGTTAATAGGGTAGAAGAAAGAAGGAGACATGTTTGGACAAGAAACTTGTACAGGGGCCTTGAGTAAGGAAAGGATTTTCTGATATACTTTAAAAATCATTAATCAGTTGTGCTTGATAAACTTGTCAGTTTGCAGTGGGTCAAGGTACTTTCCAAGACAGACAGTGGTGTTGTATATTGCTCTGTATGTTACTTTTATATATCTTTAACGTTTATGTGATACTGTTAAGAAGCAATGACACTTCAAACGCTGTAGACACCATTTCTTCTTTTGTAGTCTTAAAGATGAAATAGGGCTTTTGGGAATTATTTAGCTTTTGTCACTGTAAATTTCTACATTCACTGTTATTTTGTGATGGAGGTAGATTTTACAACCTTCACTCCCTAATATTCTGGTGCTCAGACAGCATATACCAGTGTGCTTTGATCCAAGAAATAAAAACAGTCAAAATCCTACTAAATCTGAGATCTGCATTTGCCATTCCTTGGAAATGCCATCTGGTATGCTTAGTATTGCACTACCAAGGGATAACACATTAGTCTGTGGCTAGTTTCTTGCAGTAATTTGTGAGGACAACAGTGGCAGACAGAAATAAAAAGTGATAGTCACTTTTTTATCTTTTGTGTTTGGACTATGAAACTTTCTTCCCGTCATATCAGGTGTCTGAATTGACTGTGGGACAAGTGATTTTAAAGGTCTGCTGCCATCTCTGGTAACAGTCCTGATATTAGCAGGGATAAGGAAAACCTTCCCAGTGTGTTTCTTTTAATTTTAACTGGAAACAATTCTTTCCAATCTATATTTAGCTTGATGTCTACATTTTTCCATGCACAAAAAACATGTCTGCTCTTTGAACCCACTGATACAGCTGGAGAAAACCCTTCTGAACTGAATTTACAATGAATTTACAATGCTGTCACTGTGATTCAGAGTTTGAAGTGTTTTGGGATCGTCAGGCTTAGGAAGAAGAGAAACCTGACCCTTCCACCTTATGCTCAGACAAAGAAAGTCCATCCTCTGTGACCAAAGCATGAGGTGGCATGATCTGCCAGAGTAGCTATGACAGTAGTATTCTCAGGACTGAAGAGATTTCTCTATAATTGCCACACCACTTTCCTGAGCAAACTCAGGAGATTATGGTCACTGTGGAATTTAGGAATGCTTCAATGGTACTGCATTCTTTTAGGTTATGGCTGTTTAAAAGTTATGCTTTGATTTTTCAGAACCTAAGCCAGAATAAGACAACTCTCCCAGTCAGATTCGGTGGTGAGTTGTTAGATTATTCCCAGCTTTCCAGAGACAGGGCAACTGAGAGGTATTTTAAAAGATTCCATTGTCAGTCTTGATGAAGGCTGAGACATAAGAGATGTAAAACTCAACACCATTCTGTCAGAAGCCAACCTATTTCCTGGTTACAATACCTCTTATATATGTTTTTCAGCCTACTAGCTTTTGCCACACAATGCTGCTAATACTTCTAACAGAAATCACCTACATTTTTGCCCCACGTGGTCCTGCTACAATACATCTTTCACAGTTCTAATTTTCTAAAATATCTTGTCTTTTTACAAGGCCATAGTTTGAAACTTGTTGAAACTTGTTTCTAGTTCAATCTCTCTCTCAACAATGTCATCTCTATTCCATGGCCTTCCCAAGTCAGCACACCTTATCTCAGTGTTTGCATACAGATATACAAGACTGTGTGAGCTTCCTGTCAGGTTTTGAGAATTCCTTACAAATCCATTTCTCACAGTTAGTGGGCTCACCTCTGCCTGATTTTTCTGTCCTCACTATCCCATTGAGCAGGTAGTCCTGCAAATATTGTCTGCATTTTCTATTGGTGCTACTTCCGCCCTCTTTCAGAGAAGATGTAGAGAGGCCACAGCAAACTAAAAGCAACCCAAATGTCAAGCCAGATAGGGTTTTTCCTCCTTATGCATTATTGATAATGAAAGTCCAACAGAGCTCAAGTCTGCTCTCGTCAGAAGCCTGTGCAGAGAACCCTACAAGACTGGTGTTTTCACTAAAGGGCAGGATGTGTAGGTATTTCCTAGAAAAACAAGAGAACTTCATCAGCCTGGAAAATACACAAATCCTGTAAAAGTATGCATTTGTGATGCTCAGAGCACACAGTGCTCACAGTACAACAGGATTTGAGGATTTAGTAGTAAAGATCTGGAATAACATTGCATTAGAGAATAAATGCATGACAGTAGTAAACACAGTCTATTTTATTGCATTTTTATGTTGCTTTGAATCTTATTAAACTCATCACAAATTTACATGCTGGAATATGGGAATGGTTTACTTTTATTTATTTATTTTTATTTTTATTTTTATATATTTTATTCTGTATATATTTATATATTTTTATATTTATTTTATATATTTAGTTTTTATATTTATTTACTTTTAAATGAGCAGTTAAATGGGACATAAGGGAAAATTTATAAACAGTTAAGTTACAGTAATAGGTATTGAACACTTCTTCCTTATTCTAATGCTAATGTATAGTGAAGCTTCTGACCTTCTTTATTTTTGAAGGTTACATTGTGTGAAGTGGGTCTGTGAGAGAATTTATAAAATATTTTAGCCTATTTTTATTTCAAGATTGTGATGATGAAGCTCTCTCTGGTAAGTTTTACATGGTGCTTAACTTAGCCCTCCCTTGGATTTTTGTTGTTGGCTGCAGTGACTGAATCTGAAATCAGAACAAGGCTTGCATGATCCTGCTAAGGTTAAAAGACCCATCTGGTCTGATAAATTCCCTCGAGCTCTCTCTCCCTACATCTTGGAAAGTCTGGTAGTGGGGAACAAAGTCTGGCAAGAGAGAGGGTGGTGTAGGGGTAAGATTTTCACATATGAAATATCCCTTTGAGTTTACAAGTCACATAGCAACTTTACCACATGGGAGCTATTGGGTGTGTATTCTAGGTAGGCATTTCATTGGATGGCCATACCTACATGAAACAGCTCTTAATTTACAGATCACATGCTGACTTTAACAATAGGACAGGAAGCTCTCTTGTTATACTTATAAACAATGTCTCTAGCTTACTTTCCTGTATATCTTTATGTGTTTCTTTTTGTTTCTTTTCTTAACAGCCAGTAACTGAAGTTTGACCACAGTGTTTTTAAGCATGCTGTAAATCAGGGTTGTGAGTGTCTTTATGATCATAAAATGTGAAGAGGCTTTTGCATCCTCATTGGCCTGCTGTTGCCCTGTTTCCCATGGGGGTGGGTACATGGATGAGGTAGGATCCAGGCCTGTGACTGGTATAGGCTCAGGCCACATCCGGGCAGTGAACAGTCTTTACTGTTAACTGGAGTTAAGCTAGGCATTCCAATTATTTAGCTTTTTTTCAGTCTTTTCATTGGCATAGAGATGTTAGTGCTCTTCTGAATGTTTTGAAATGAAGGTCCTATTACTACTGGACTTACTAAGGAACTCAGGCTTTCTTAGTGAGGTAGGAACTTTACAATCTGTGTCTATTTTATTTATTATTCCCTTGCCCTCTTCACTGTGCTGTGAAAGATATCCCTGAGTACACAGCTGGCAGTTACTACATCTCAAATGTAACTTGCAGTGCAGTTCCAGATGGAATTATTTTTGCCTTGTATTGTGATATAGAATAGAAAAGTTTTTCAGTTGATGACATTTCTATGTATCTTTGATAATCCTCACAAATACATCGAGTCCAAAGGTAACCCACATTCCACGGCCAAAAATGTTTAGATGCTCACACACTTAAAAAGATATGTTTAAGTGTTCTGCTGAATCATGCTATTGGCTTAGAATTAAATGTTTACAAATTTGGACCTTTAGCCTTACCTTTTTTTAAAAAAGTAAACTAGTGATCACTAGAAAACTAGTGATCTCTGAAGAGTGGCATGCTTTTCTTCTGTACATTGACATTTTATACACCTTGTCTGGTGGTCTGTTCCAGAAAAGCAGCATACCTGGAAGTTTTCATCCCTGTGTCCCGTAACATCTATCATGCTTAGCTGTGTTTGGAATGAAGGCTATCCTAGAAGACCATAGTCTCAGGGAGCAGACATGTTCTGTAAATAGTAGAGCTTAGACTGTTCTGTAAACTTAGAGAAGTGAGGAAGTTAACTAGCTTGTCACCTAACTTTACTCCAGAATCTGTATGGTTTTTCTTTTCTAAAAGCACATTGCTAGCCAGCAATAACTGATACATGAAAGTAGTTGAGCTATTTCCCTAGATTTCACCAAATGTCTCTATTTTTTTTTTCCTTTTTCCAGTGGTGGAAAAAGTGGCAGAACTTGAACTTCCTTATGTGAGACTTCAGAGCATGAAGGAGTTGCACTCGTAAGCTTGGGATCAGAAAGTGGTGAGCAAGAAGCTTAAGTGAAACTACTAAGATGCATGACAACTACTATAAGCAGAGAAAAGTGTCCCTTGAATAACTTAGTTACAAAGCCTTCAGCTTCAGCACCTTGACTGGCTTTTTTTCTTTTTTTTTGAGGCCAATTTTTAATTGGAATCGACTGGTTTCTGTGGTGTTGCATGTTTTAAATTTTAGCACTGTAATATCCCTGAAGGGTCCTTTATTGTAGCTAGCTATTTATTCCCTCTCTCTCAGAATCTATAGAGTGGTGTTTTGTGGCTCCTTGCCTCCTAATATTTATATTTGCATAATGCAGTGACCACAAATAAAAATATACCCATAAACAATATAGAAGAGAACTTTGAGTTCTGAGTTACAAGCTGCCTCTCTGGGCAGAGGTGGATTACTTTTTATCTGAAGTGCTCATTTCTATACACTAATATACCTGAGGCCATAGCTTGAGCACTTCTTTTACTAAGTGGCCTGGCTTAAACAGCAGAGCACTCTCCCCCTTTCATTTGCTTGTTCCTTGGGCTACTGGTCCATTATGCTGGTGGGATTGTGTAGGCAAACAGTGGTGAACTGGACTGGTGAGTTAACCTGGTCTAAAAATACTGGCTCTTTATTTTTGATTTGGTTTTGATGGAGGGTTTTTGGCCTGAGTCAGTCCCCTGGTTCTGTTTGCTGTGCAGCAAATGGTAATGCTGACTTGTGGGTGAGGATTACCCCTGGGGATGGGGAGCCTGGTGCCAAGGTCCCATTTGTCAGAGTGCCCTGAGGGGGCAGTTAGGCAGTATAGCAGAGCCGGTCTAATGGCTCCCTGCTGCAGCTGTGCTCAGATCTACCTCTCCCTACAAAGAAACAGAAAACAACAAATCTATTTTTGCTTACTTAGTGACTTGTACTGATTGCAGCAGATGAATGAATGGAGTGGAAGAGGAAGAACGGACCATGTCTTTTGGTGGCTGTCAGAACCCAGGACATCGCTCTGGCTCTCCTGAGCAGCCAAGACCCCTGCCAGGGGTCTCAGAGACCCTGGCACAGAGCCCAAAATGCCTGCGGTTTTGATTATGACCCGTGGAGCAAGTTACCAACCTTGTATGAAGATCAGCAGGCCACAACAGTTCAAGTAGAATATTAGTGAAGTTATCATGGGGTGGAAAAGTAGATTTTAGGGTTTTTGGTATGGGGGTTCAGGAGGCAAGATGGAGGGAACTGGGTGTACCCAGCCTTTCTCCTTCTTCTTCTTCTTCTTGGCCTCCATCTTCTGCTGTGATGTTGGCACTTACAGATTGGTTTAGAGTAGAAGCTCACTGTCTAACATAGGTGATAGATATTGGAAAGTAATTGTAAACATTGTATACATAGTTTTTAGTACAAAGACATAACACCGCCCCAGGGGCAGGCAGAGTGCCCGTCGCTGCCTTGCTGAGCAGATCTCGGCTGGGCAGAAAGAAAATTTTATAGATAAGAATTAATAAACAACCTCAAGACCAAAAAGTGAAGAGTCCAGACTCGTTCTTCAGTTGCGCCGGCCGAAGCAGAGACATCCTATGCATCTCGGGGCAGCAATTATCAGCAGCAACCCGAGAGGTGGCAGCAAGGAAAGGTGCACAGAAACCTGTTTTTGGATGCTGGTAATTTATCTGGTTTAAATCTACTGCATTAGAGCTCGGCCTCTACAAATCTTTCTGTTTCCCCAGCCTTTACAAACTGCAGTAGTAGCTGTCCAGTGAAAGAGCTGCTTGGTTCTCAGCTATGGCAAACTGTCTGAGGATATAATTCTCCATGCAGCACTGCTCCAAACCAGGATAGGAAATGGGGCTGTCTGGGCTGCAAGACCCAGCGTAGTGCCAGTGATACATCTATACTGGCCATGGAGCCCGTGCTGCTCCAGCCCTATGGTTGTGGAGATTTACCCAGGTTGCTTTAAGTCAAAGGCTCAGGCCAGCTGTGCCCCTGGCATGTGGATAACTGAGTGTTCAATTTGCTTTGCTCCTGCACTGAGCTCAGCCTGCTGCAGCTCCAGAGTAGTTGGTGCTGCAGCTAGCTGGCTTCAGGCTAGGTCTTGTATGCCAGCACTGCAGCATGGCAGTGGCTGCTCTAGGAGCCTTACCAAAGAGTGTGCAGAGAAACCCAGAGCTGTTAGAGAAAAGGAGGAAAAAGTGTCAGTTCTATATTGTAACTTACATGTTTGGTACCACCAGAATCAGTGGAGAGATTGGATAAACTGACCCCAGTTTATTTCCATTGTACTACAATGTGTAAAGAATGAGTACAGGACACACTTCAAGATCACATCTGTTGTTTAGTTTGGTGTTTTTTAATACGGTAAGTAATGAAATCTTTCTGGATTACGCTTCCATTTTATTTAGCTGAAAAATTCAAACAACCATTCAACAGACGAATTTCTTTATGTTTTATTACTTTTTTCCCCTTGGCTTGAAAAAGTTGTATGGATCCTTCTCTCAATACAAGGCTGATGTAGCCCCCCTGCTTGTGGAATTTCACTGAACTTGCTACATACACAGGTAAAACTGAAAGGACTTTTTGTAATCTTAAAGATTACCTTTCCCACATTCATTTAATCCTTTATACAAATTCTTGACATTTTATAAATGGTTCTTGTTGGCACTGATTTGTGCCAGTTTTCTAAGTGCTGTTGTTGATAGAGGGTGTTCTGGGGTTTTTTCTCCTTCAAACCCCTTGTATTAGAGAATCTAACTCACCTATGGCTTATGCATGGGAAAAATATTTCACAAAAAGGACATATTTAGGTATCTGTCCACTGTACTTTCAAGGTGATATATGTATCCTAGTGTTCCTAATATGCAGGCACTCTGTCATCATATAAGAACCTGTAGGTGATCTGTAGGTTTGTTGAGTTGTACACCTACACACAGCTTTGGAAACTATTAACTCATGAGGAAAGAACAGTGTAGAGTGAACTTGTCCTAAAATCAAAGGCTTTGTTTAAAAACCAAAATAAACCACAAGCTTTATATTTCTATGTGTTTTTGAATGTTTATGTGAAAGGAAATATGTTTTTGCTGACTTTTTCTGCTATTTTTAAAAATTCTTTTAAGGCAGTCCAGGAAGTTAAGAGGAATTGCGTTAAACCGACAGACAAGCAGATGCAGGAACTTCAATTTCTACAAGAAATATAAACAAAGCAAAGGTAAAACAGTATTTTAAAAAACCAATCAAAACAGGTGAAAGAAGTGAGGTTTTTAAAGAAAGAAACTAGGGGCTGTGACTTCAAAAACAGAGCATGGTTTTGTGGAGTTGTTTGAACTTTAGACCCAGAGAAATGGGTCTCCCATCTCCTGGTCAGATACTGAGCCACCAAATAGAAAAGGAGATTCCTATCTCTGTTAATATTTTTTAAAAATCCCAACAGAATGAGCTGGATCTCAAGAGCTGGCAAGAAGTATTTGATTGAATGCCATTCTTCTCTGCAAAACTCAGGTGCAAAAGTTTGTCATTCAGTTTAGGCAACCAGATGAAAACTCAGACTGATGAGTCTGTTGTTCACTGTATTTCCTACTTGTTGGTTTTATCTCTTACTATTATCACATCTGCTAATCATCCAAAAGACCCATTTCATCATATGATTTAAAAAAAAAAATCAAATTTCTTACTCTGAACTATAAGCACTATTCTCTGAATCAAGCACTGACCTATTGTGTGATTCTGTGTCCTTCCAGAAGAAAGAGTTTAAACATTTGTCTTACAGGCCTTTTGGTTTTTTCTCTCCAAATCACTAGACCTACTTGCCTTTACAGCAAATTGCATTAGTTCTGTCCTTTTGGTGCAGTTCCTGATGCAGATTTGAGAAATGCAGTTCTACAGTACATACAGCTTGATGTTTGATCATTTTATTTGTGACTATCCAGAAGAAAGCTGCTCAGCTGATATCCATGTTGCCATTGATGAGATTAGCTGCATGACATTGCCTACTAACCAAATTAGAGGTCAGCTTTAAAATCAACAGGTTAAGAATCTGGCAGGTTACTTTTCTTGTAAGTACTTCACTGACTTTGTGTCTATATTCAGTTCCTCTTCATGAAACATAAGGTTGGAAGGTCTGGGGAGAAAGGAGGTGGTGTGTTTTAAATCTCTTCCACTTGCCCAAATTCTCCTCCAAACCTATTCTGAAACATATTTCCTTGGCAGCCTTTACAGCAGTGAAACATCTTGCTTTACTCTTCTGTTTTTTCCCTTTCTGGCATCCCATGTCCTGCTTTACCTGCCCTTTTCCTTTCCTTTTGGAAGTAGAGTTGTCAGAGTTTTGTGTGGGAGCAAAATAACTGCTTTAGCCAGCTTTATGCTTGCAAAGACTCCCCCTTCCTACCTCCCACTTGCTCCCTCCCACAGAGGAAGTGTTCTAGTAAAGATTTCAGCTGTTTTACTTGTATGCTGTATAAAATGAACCTAATTGACTGATTCTGATTTAAGGCTGCTCCCTCTGTTCGTCGACTGGAGGGTTTTTGTTTGGTTTTTCTGTTTGTTTGTTTTTCCAGGGTATACAAAGGATGCCAAAGAAGACACACTGGAGCTCCAATTTGAGTACAATGACTCAGGCACATGAAACTGGATCATTTTGTACACAAAACAGGTTTTTTCTCAATCTTTTCAGGAAAGGATAAGAGTAAAATGTAATCTTACAGGGTTAGTCATACTGAGGCTGGGCCAAAAGGAACTGAGCTGGTTTGTTGCACTATAAAGATGTTAAGAACAGGGTAAAATTAACTGAGTCAGGAAAATGATGGTTCAGTAGTTAGGGACTGTAATTTTCTCCTGGAGAAGAAATAGAAGAGTCAAGTATGTCATTTTGAAAAAATCAGAAAGTTCTCTGGTTTGTCCTCTTTAGACCTTTGTGTTCAGTAGCTGCGTGAAGAAAATGGTATCAGAGCAGATGATGAAGGCAGCCAAAGGCCAAGAAATGGTGAGCAGGTGTGTTGGTACAGGAATTTGTATTTAATATGAGACAAGGCTGCTACTCCATTACTCTTACAACCGTGCTGAGAGAAGTACCATTGAGGAAAAGTACCTTGCACATTCCAAAATTTCAGTCCAGAATTAATTGACTAAAAAGCACATCTTTGCTTGGTTTTACTGAAATAATTTTGTGAATGTTAGAAGGTTTATCATCACAGCTTTAGTAATATGTTTTACATTCTCTCTCCTTGACTTTGACTTTTTTGAATATAATAAAGGATATAGATATATATTATATGGTATATTTTTTTATGTTCTGTGCTACCCTGTTGTATCCATTTCTGCCTTTCAATTTTCCCCCGCTTCACTTGCTTTCTCCATCTGCTGCAATGTTAGACCAAATGAGACCTGTGACATTCACACAGAGAAAATTTTTAATTTTAAATAGAAGTGTTAATAAACTCAAAGTCTGATTTGTAGCTAAAATACTTGTATCTTTCATGTGGACCTTTCAGGATGGAAGGATGTTTAGATATTTGATATTTTTAAAAATAATTTCCAGCATTAGTAATGTCTCTATTTAACCTTGTGATATCTAAAGACTTTGTCTGCCAACTGAAAATGTCTGAAGAGGAAAAAAGAAAGGACCATGTGTAATCTTCTAGGCCCATGCTGATTAGAGTGAGCAGTGAGGCAATGAACAGCATGTTATTTCATAGCTTTAAACTGTAACTGATGCAGAAGAAAAGACCAATTTTAATCTTGGGGAAGATTGGATCTCTTTATTTCTAAATTTATTTGTAAAGGAAGCAAATTATGAAGATTAGCATTCACTGTGTGACTAATCAGCTGTGGATAGTAGCTTGTACTAAAACAGAGGATTATGAGAGAAGGGCCGCTCTGCCAGTTCATTTCTTACACTGTTGCTGCTGGGTGTAACTCAATTCTGATTTGCTCAGCATATTTTGTTACAGTACTTAGAAGAGCCTTTCAGCTTATTTTCAATTTACATTCATCTGTTCTGGAGATCAAGATGATGGAATAGATGAAAAATAGTAAGAGATACAGCATCCAACAAAAAGGGTTAGTGAGTGAGAAATTGAGTCCAAAATGTAAATACAGTGTGTTCTTGTATCTGTTGTTTAGCCCAACCACTGTTTTTCTGGTTAGGTAAACTTCTAAAAAATTTAGCAAGAACTTCTTCAGGTAGGAAAAGGAGGAAAACTTAAATTTTTGGGAGAATAAAGAGGGTAAAAATATGTCTGAATAAAAAAAATATTTTAGCTTGATGGTTCAACAACTTGCTTCATTTTATTTGCTTATTGCAAGTGTTTCTGAATGATACATTTGAAATTTACAGAAAGACAGAATGTGTATGGAGATAGGCATGGATATCTGCGTGCACCTGCTGATATATTTTACAGACTTTTACTTAGATTCCACACTGGGATTATTTGTGCATTTGTTTTTTCCCTCTGGTTGGGAATCATACCCATTTAGAAAATCTGACATGCTACATATTCATACACAGACATTCCCATCACATAAAAGATGCAGCTCTGAGTTAATTTGCAGGAATTGTATCCACTGCTGATAGTTCCTGAACAGCTAAATAACTAAAAGATGTTGCTTTTTCAAGTCATTTGTTGACTGAAAGGGAATAACATAAAGTGAATTAACCTCCACTACAGTGTGATTGGCTGAAGAAAACTATTTCTAAAAAAAATTTCTAAAAACTCAATCTGAATTCAGAAAAAATATGATGCTGCTGTACCTTCAGAAACCATAAAACCAATCACTTGGTTCAATAAGTAAATCAGTTGAACTGTGTGGTGGGTTCTCTTGCCCCTTTCTTCAAAGTGCTCTGTACTTGTTACTGCTGGAGATGAGATTCTATGTTAGGTGTGGCCTTCAGCAGTCACAAATAACTTGCAAATGATTTTAAGAGAGACAACATCTTCTGCCTAGAATTGCACCTATGCTGCGGACCAAAGAATGTGGTTTAGTGGCTTTGCTGTGGTGAAGCTTTAGCAAGGACTAAGTTCCATGGCACTCTGGGCTTGAGGCCATTAGTCTGACCTGAACAAGTTTAAATTTTTATTTTGTGAGAAGAACAGCCTTGGACGATAGAAAATCACTGAGCATATCAGCTGCGTCTGGTTGCTGATACAAAACTCATTGAGCTGAAAAAATTAAAGCTGATAATTATAATAGAGCTGTTAAAGCAAGTCCCAGTATGCTCTTGCATTCAACAGTGATAGTATGGAATGGTATATGTCATTTATACAGCAAATTTGAAGTGGTTTATGTCTTCATACAACAAGCTGTGTTTTTAGAGAATTAATATCAAACCTTAAAACCCTGTTTAGCTAGTTTCTAAATGCTGTGATCACAATGTTCTTAAGGATTTCCTCTGCTATTTCTCTACTGGTTTTTTTTTTTTTAGATGCTTGAAAAATGTAATAAAAGTTTATCTTTTGTACATTCTCATTTGAAAAAGCATTGATTGAGTTGGGTCTTTATAATTTTGGCATTAGCATCCCCAAGAGTCTTATAAATCTTTGCTCTGTGTTGGAGAAAAGTTTAACTGATGCTGTTGAAAGACTCTGAAAACTTACTGCTGACTCATGAGAAGAAAAACATAACTTTTATTTTGTTTCTGATCCTGTAGGAGTACATGGTACTACTAGCTTAGCATAACAGCCTGAAAATTCTTGTCTGAACACAATCTAGTGCAGCAGTAAGAATTAGCAGGAAAATGAAGAAGCATATGTGGACTTTGCAGATAGTGAGGCTTTGTAGAAGTGCCTGCACCTAGGCAATTCTGCTTTTATGTGTTATTTTAGAAATCTTGAAACAGGCATGAAATAACTTCTACAGAGATAATGTATGCAAAACCTGGTTCCAGCTTCCTAATGCCTTGATGCTAGTTACTGCAGCATGGTTATCATAGCTTCATGATAAACACTTTTATTAGATTTTCAGGACATTTACTGTACAAACATATATCAAGAAGATAAATCAGTACCATAAGTTTTCCTAATACAACAGAAAACTGCAGATACAGGCAATGGAATAGTATAATTTGCCTGCTTATACCTGCCAGATGATATGGTGTTCAGAAGCTTCAGACAGTACTGGGTATCCTTTAGGAAAAGTAGAGTTGAAAGGTAGCATTTATGCAGTTTTTATGGTTAAAGAATGTGTGATTAACAGAAGTCAATCTAATTCAGGCCTATTCAGCAGTTAAAGTACCTGTATATATATATATGTCCTTGTGGTCATTATAATGCCATTACTGACCTGCTGAGTCATCATCCATCCAAAAAAAAAGCTACACTGATATTTTTGGGTGAAGTCAAATAACTTCAGCCCCCACCCTTTCTCCCCTCTCACCCCCGCTTCCATTCACATATACTCAGAGAACCTTGGTGCTGAGGTGAGGCGGGGACAGAGGCACTGTACTTATGCCTGAATGTTTATCTTGCTGATTTTAGAATGTGCATCTGCTGTCTTCTTACCAGAGCAGTGTGAGTTTGCCTCTGCAAGAGGGGACTCTAAAATTCAGTTCTGATCTGTAATCAGCGACTCAGAGATTTCTTCTCTTCAGGTTACAGGGATAGCACACACAGCAGCGTCAAAATCGCAGAATCGCAGAATCAGTTAGGTTGGAAAAGACCTCTGAGACCTCTGCCGGAACACCGCCCCATCAACCACACCATGGTCCAGTATTTAAGTCTTTAAACACCTCCAGGGCTGAAGCCTCTCCCACCTCTCTGGAGAGTGTCTAATCGCCCTTTCTGTGAAGAAATTCCTCCTAATGTCCAACCCCTGGCACAGCCTGGGGCGATGTCTTCTTGTGCTGTCACTTGTTACCTGTGAGAAGAGCCCGACCCTCCCCTGGCCTCAGGCTCCTCTCAGGGCTCTGCAGAGAGCGCTCAGGTCACAGCCGAGCCTCCTTTGCTCCAGGCCGAGCACCCCCAGCCCCATCAGCTGCTCCGCTCAGGGCTTGGGCTCCAGAGCCTTCCCCAGCTCCACTGCCCTTCTCTGGACTCGCTCCAGCTCCTGAATACCCTTCCTGAACTGAGAAGCCCAGTCCTGAGCCCAGTACAGGAGGGGAGGCGTCACCAGAGCCGAGTACGGGGGGCCGATCACTGCCCTGGTCCTGCCGGCCCCGCTGCTCCTGCTTTCCAGCCTCTCGCGGGCCGGCACCGCACCGCGGCCCTGCCCCGTGCCCAGGCCCCCGGCCCGGGGCGCCGTGAGGGGGCGGACGGGCACGGAGCGCCCGGCGACCTCCGCCCAGCAGGGGGCGCGCGCGCTCGCCCGGCCGCTCGCTCCGCCCGGCGCCGCGCGCCCCCCGAGAGCCCCGCGCAGGTACGGCGGGAGCGGGACGGGACCGCGGGGCCGGGGCGGCAGCGGGAGGCCTGGGAGGGCACGGCAGGGAACCGAGGGCGCTGTCACCGCCACAGGCCCGTGCCAGGCCTGGGGAGGGAGCCGGGGACGGGCCCTGGGCAGAGGCCGGCCCGGGAGCCGGAGAGGTGGAGCGCTGTGATGCCGTTTGGTGGGAGAACAGCGGGAGCAGTGGCAGCCTTCAGGGGAGGGGAGGGGACGGGGCCGCCCGGCTGACAGGGCATTGGTAAGTGAGCGGCTTTGAACGTGATTTCTAGGGGTAAACAAGATAAGTGAGACTGAAATACATGTTTAACCTGCTGTCGTAACTGTCTTTGATGAAGCAGTTACTGTTTTTATGGGAAATGGAATAGTTCCCTTTTTAATTTTCTAGACTGCACTAAAGCTGCTGCACGTTGTTATTGTGATGAAAAGGTAGGGATAACACCTGAACTGTAGACAGGATAGGGAAATAACTAGAAACAAACTATGGTGAGTAATATTGAATCGAAAATCCATCAAATCTGAGTAGCAGAGGGTATAAAATTAGTTCTTTGAAGATCGGTCTTAAGACCGATCTTACAAAATATTTAATAGAGGCCTTGATGTAGCAATTAAAACTTTACTGTCTTAATTTGATAGTGATGGGGAGTTGGGAGGCACTGACAGTATTGAAGAGGGTTCTAGTACTACACAGAAAGAATTGGGTGATTCTGAGAAAAAGGATATGAAATAAGTTTAATAACAATTTAAAGAATGAGGGTTTAGAGTTGTTACCTTGCAAGCAAAAAATTTGTAGAATAAATTCTTACCAGTTGAAAGCAACACAAAATCAAAGAATGTTAGGTAGTTACAAGATATTGAATTGCAGAAAATGTAAATGCTTACTACAGTGATCCAGTTAAAGGAGTTACTATTATCCATGAACAGAACTCTAGAATTCTTTGTATAATGTTAATCATTCCCAGCAAAAAAACTGGAACAGAAACAGAAGATATGCTGAGGTCAAGTAGAGAAATTAAGAGTCTGTTGGAAGAGGCATTTGGCTTTTTTTAATTTTGCAGAATAATTGTAATTTTGCTTTCTGTTTAACCAGCAAGGTAAACACCATGAGGGAAATAAATTTAAATAAAGGATCATGTTAATACATGAATAATTTAACATAGATTTTAAGATTAATAATATATGAAAATTTCTAACCATCAGAGAGCACTGATATTTAGGACCAGCCTTCCAAAAGGTCAAGGAAGAGCAAAAACTGAACAATTACTAGATGGAATATGACTGATTTGTAAAAATAATATTTTTGTTTGCTGCATCAGAGGCCTAAGTTTAGTGTTACCTGTAGACTATAGATCAGTTTTTCTTTTTTGTTTGTGAAATAGGTTATTAGCAATAACTTGTTAAGTTGTTTTTTAGAAGAAAAAAATAGTAATGTTTGCAGTCTGAACAGTAGAGTTGGTGACAGTCAGGAAATGACAATGGCTCATTGCTGGCTTCTTTGTGTTGAAGAAAAGGTGTGATGAGTACACTGAGATGAGGTGGAGCTTGAAGTGTAGAATGTGCATCTGGTGTCTTCTTACCAGAGCAGTGTGAGTTTGCCTCTGCTAGAGGGGACTCTAACATTCAGTTCTGATCTGTAATCAGTGACACAGAGATTTCTTCTCTTCAGGTATTGGTGTCCTTCAGTTAGAGTTGTCTCATCAGCAAGAGCAAGGGATTTGAAGCAGTGCTTTAAGGTAATTGTGTTATCTCACCTCAAGTTCTTTTGAACTTAATGTTTGAGCCCTTGTGGCCTTAAAGTCCTCATCTGCAGCTCAGGACCTGAGGTACTTGATTGTCCAAGGAGTGAACTACTTCTAGAAGCTCTTCTAGGGATTTGGGTATGCTGGAATTTTGAGGGCTGTCACTCTTTTCTTTTGGTCAGTCTGTCAGTTAATATCGCCCCACATGATCTCAGTTGTGGATGTTGCACTTCCAGATAGATCAGTTAATAAGCACATAAGATGTTTTAGAGGGCATTGGTTTATACATGTTATGTGGAACACATGATCCCTGAAGCATTGAGCTGTCCATGGAGAGACCATCCATAGGATGCTGTTAGAGTAGGCAGCAGGCCTGTCTTGAGTGCATGGGTTTGTTCCACCAAATTTCCATTGTGAGTGTTTATTGTGTGTGTAAGTCAAGAGCACAGATACTGAAATGGTCAGTTTTGTTGTGGTTTGCTTTGTGGTGTGCTATTTAAAGATGATAATAAATATGTGGGAAAAAAGGTTTTATCTTGTGCAGTCCCCCACTGCAGCCTTGTCTGTACTTACAGGACTTAGATTCTGGTTGTCATTCATCTATCAGCACCACTTTTCCAAGTGGCATTTTTTCTTTCACTTTTTCAACAAAATTTCAATTGGTTGTGGAACAGAGCTGCTTAAACACCAGTTTTGTCAGTCAGCAAATTTCTGACATCCAAGTAATGCAGCTACATCAGCTGAATTTTATAATATAAACTCAAAGGCATAAATCCTGTACTTCTCGTTGTGATATTCTTCAGCATGCTCAAGAGAGTGTTACGAGTGTCTGCTGATTGACCAGCAGTAGTGGATGGTGACAGAAGAAGGGCATCAGGACATTTCAGGAATGGCTTGGGGTGTATGGGCTTCCCCTGGATGGTGTAAAATGCTTGTGTGTCTTCTTCACCTTGGAGTTTTTTATCCACAGAAGATAATGCCTGTCCATGCTATGTGTTAGTACCTTAGGGGTTGGTTCTCTCTGAGAATGGGTACATCTTCAGAGTTTTGCTACAACCAAGACTCATCAGCTTTTCCTCAGGGTTTCTGAGTAGGGTTGTAGATAGAGGTGATGTGGACCTTCAGGAAGCATTAAAACAAAGTACCACACTAGAGGCTGTTGAGGAGAGTGGATGTGTGTAGCATCAAAGACATTTCTTACATGCAGAAGTGGTTGTGTTGAAAAATTATAAAGAAGGCAAAAAGAAATTGCCAAAAGAAAAGGAAGGAGGCAGAAAGGTGGCACATGAGCTTCAGTGTGCACAAAGTAAGATGTTGTCTTGGGTAAAATAATCTAAACCATGCTCATATGGTGGTGAACTTGAGACTGGCAGCCACCAATCAAGAGAAAGTGCTTGGAGTTACCGCTGAATGTTCCCTGGAAACCTAAGCTCAGTGTAGTGGCAGCCAGAGAGCCAGGAAAATGGTGACTGTCCTCAAAGAGATAGTAAGAAGAAGACAGACGGCACCATTTTGCTGCTGCAGCTGGTGCACCCACATCTGAGGTAGTTTGTGTGGTTCCAGCCTCTGCATTGGAAGAAGGACATGGTGGGATAGGGGAGGGCAACTGAAAGGAACAAGGGGATCAGCTTCTTTAAGAGGAAGGATTGAAAAGTCAGGATTGTTCACAGAGGATATGGCTGGGGCATGACCAGGGTTATGCAGTGAAGGCAGTGAGTAAAGTGAGAGTTATTCATCCAGTGTTGAGGCAGTTGTTCATGCTGGGGCTGTTGGGAGGTCGTTTCAGATGGATGCAGGGAAGGATGACAGGGGCACTATAGTGGCAGTGTGAGCAGGTTCAGGAATGAGTTAGAAAATGGACAAAAGGTCTGTTGAAGGGCTGCTCAGGCAGGTCCACAATGTACTGTGGTGGCTGCTGGGTGTGTGTGGAGAATGGACTGCAGGAAGCAGCCAGGCTCGTGCTCTCCCAATGGAGGATCTCTGGTGGCTGCTCTTGAAAGCAGAGCACTCGGTGAGTCGGATCAGCCTCATCCAGGACATCAGTTTAGTCAACTTATGATCAGTAAGACTGGAATAATTTTAGTTCTGCATGGTTCAGTTCTGGCTTCTGAGTTGTTAGAATTTGCATGTACAGCCTGGAAAAGGCAGTGAGCAACAAGGTTATAGTGTTTGCCAGGACATGGGTTGTAAAGATAGAGTCAGCTATGAAAAGCTGCAAAAGAGCCCTGTAAAACAGTAACTGGATAATATACTGGCACATGAGTTCAGTGTAAGTAGAGGGATTCGGATAGCATAAAGAGAATTCTAACTTCCCATTACTTCTCTGTAATGAGCAGTATCTTAGTGTTTTGATGAATGGTTCCATCAAAATGTAACAACAGCATTAAGCAGCAGTGGAAAAGTGGAAAACAAACAGTGGAATATTACTGAAGAAACAATTAAAAAACAAAGCAAAGAATTTTGTCATGACACTTGTTAATCCATGGTTCACCCCACACATCTTGATTGAGTCAATCCTGCTCTGTCTCCCAGCTCACAAAACAGAGTAAAAATGAGTGAGATTCAGAGAAGCAAAACAAGAATGGTCACAGATGCAGACCCCCTTCCAAATGAGATATGACCAGAAAGCTGGACTTCAAAATTCATCCTGGAAAGGGATGTCTAAGGAGGCTGTGATGAAGGCCTGTAGAATCATGAGTGGCAGGAAAAGAACATGCAGAGGTGAACAACAGTCTCTTCTTCCTGCAGGAGAGCTGGGGGTCCACAAGGGAAGCTGCCAAGCCCCTGCTTCAGCAAGACCAAAAGATGTTCTTCATAAGAACTGAGTTGGAGAACTTACCAGAGTATGTTGTTGGTATTAAAAGTATTTGTGTTGAAGAGGAGAAAGAGCAGATTCAGAGGTGGAGGTGGAGCCAAATACGTAAAACCCCCATCCATTTTGAATAGAAAAAGCAATATTATATATGCTTGCCCTATTCTATGTTCTTTCTGGCCTCTGCATTTTGCCACCATTTCAAAACTTTTACTAGGCCTAAAAGGACCTTTGTTGTGATCTGCTGTGGCTACTTTATGTTGGCTCTTTATTCACAGAAGTCATAATTGACGTGGACTTTCTTCACAGTTTCTCCTTATCCTTCCTCAAATAGAACTTGTCAAACCTCTTTAAAGAAACATGGTGTCATGGTTTGACGCTGGCACAATGCCAGTGCCCCCATGAAAATACCTTCTCCCTGGTGTCTGCTGTGAGATGTGACCAGGAATAGAGAAAAGCAAGCTCCAGCTTAGGAATACAGAAGAGAAAACTTTATTAACCTACAACTATATGTAAAAAGAAACACACAGAAAGAATGAAAACCTTCCAAAAACATTTCCTCTTCCCCCCACCAAATTTCCAATACATCCATCCCTCAGATCACCAACTCTCAGTCCATCACCACCCTTTAGATAACCAATTCTCAGTTCATCAAGGAGTGAGGAGTCCCTCTTGTGCCATAGGCTTCCCCTGGAAAACACAGTTGAAACCTCGTGTGTTTCCTGTCACTCGTGGCACTGCCCGGAGATCATTTGCCATCGTGACACCTTCCTTCCATGCCCAGTGCTCTCACCACTGCCCATGGACCAGAGCTGCTTCTAGGGTTTTCCTTTTAAGGGTGCTTTGTCCAGTTCCAGAAAGAGCACAGTCTCTCACTTTCAGGACACCTGTCCCCCCCAAATTTCACCCCCTGGGGCCGAGGGTCTCAAGAACAGAGATCTTCTCCTCCACTGAAGATCGAGGGCACCAACCACCACCCTCCTCACCCGTTGTCTCTGTTCATGCACTCCCATAGCATCTCTGCACTCTCTTGGCTCCAAGCCATTGCCTCCCCCTAAATGCAGTCTCTGTGTCACAGGAAAAAAATGGTTCTGGCCATGGCTATACAAGAAAAGTCCAGCCAAAGGCCACTCCATCACCTCCTCCCACCCAAGATTCTTCTCCACTTCTCTTGTGGCCCATTTCCTCTTATCTCATCTCTATTACTCTTCTCATTCAGCTCCAGGAGGATCAGCATTTGTGAGGTTTCCATCATCCAAGAAAAGGGTTAAAAATCTCAGTCTCTGCCTGTCCAGAACTCCCACACTGCCCTGCCGGGCACCTTCTCGCCGCACCCCCCCCCCCCCCGGCCCTTCTCCATCTCGGCCGGCTGCTATCAAATTTCAAGGTGGCACAGGTACCAGCTCTCTCTCTCTCTCTCTCTGTCTCTCCTGGGGGGGGGGGGGTTGGGCTGCCCGATGACTCTTGGTGCTCCTCCACCCTTCCATCCTCAGGGCCCAGGCCCTACCTCACCCGGCCCCACGGCGTCCCCTGCCCCGCCCAGCCGCAGCAGCTGGGCAGGGGAGAGGTCTGCCTGTTTCCCCGCTGGAACCCAAGAGAGAGATTTCCTGGGAGTGCTCTGCTTTTAACCTCCGTGTTCTCAGAGGCATATCCATGTCCCCAGTGGCCACACCAGGTGCCAGTATTCAAATCTGAGCACCTACAGGTTTGACCACAGCATCCCAAAAAACTCACTTCCTCTCAAACCATGACATATGGGTATTGCTGTTCATTGACTAGACATTGGGTTTCATGCTGAATATTGATTGGGTCTTTTACAGATGAGTTACTATTATTTACTGAGTTATCTAAAGGTAGAAGTTCTCCCTGTATATGTGATGTCTTTTGTTTTCAGGCTCAGCAGGATAAATTAATGCAAATGGTAAACATCAGTTGAGCTACCTCACTCTCAGGTTCTTTTCAATCATCTTTCATTGCATTTCTGGTCAATTCCAGCCCCTGTGCAGATCAGGAGCTTGAAGCTGACCTCTCATTCTCCTCAGACCTGCCTGTTGTCCTGAGAATGCTTAGGCTGCTGGTTTACTCCCTTCAGTCCCTTTAGACTGAAGTTGGGCAGTCACTTTTACTACTACATGTTTGCCTACATGGAGAAATTTTTTGAGTCTAAGCATAGTGAAGCAACTATTTGTGCAAAGGTAGTATCACTATGTATATAGCAGTTAGACATACAACCTTAATAGTGTTACCATTTTATCTTGTCACATAAATCCACTGTGATACTGTTACGTTTTTAAAGTCATGCTGCATTGATATTTAAAATATTTGAAAGAATAAATTTATCAATTTACTATTTGTCTTTGATAAACTGGTTTAGTGATTTACTGTGTGAACATGAAAATTCTGAACAGAAATATGTGTATCCAGCAGTTGTAGTAAAAGTTGCATGTTTGACAGTCTTAGTTGTCTTAGCATTGGTACATTGATGTAAATACATTGTTGGTATAAAATAATGAACTTCAATGAACAAGCAGAGCAAGATATTTTCTCAAAGGTGAAGTCAAGCATACAGTTATATGTAAATGACTCACAAATTTAGGAGACATCTGCTTTTAAAAGTGACTTGTTTCTGTTCACTAGCCACTAAACCAGGTTTGATGTTTCACACCAAGGCCATGTCATCAAGGTTATGCATGACTAAGGATATATAAGCTATTATATATATTATAAGGGGAAAAAGTAAGAAAATATGAAATATATAACAAGTCATTTGGTCATAGGTTCTTAGTTTGCATTATTGCTTTTATTAAGTTCTGATTTCTGATGATTCCTCCTGGACACAGAGAGTTTTTCCCCATGTTAGTTAATATGTTATCTCAGACTTACTGTTTGTCTAGGTAAGGACTAGGTTTTTTGTGTGTGGGTGTTTTGGATTTAGTTTTGGGTATTTTTAAAGAAACAGGCATAAATACATACTTCTTAAAATTAAATACCTTTGGTTTCAGAACTCAAGCAATGTACCTAAGTCCTCATTTCACTAATAGAGAATCAGAGATTAAATGAGAATGCTGTTTATACTGCAAGGAAGTAGCAGTTTGGATGTCAGAATCCTTTTAATAAGATTTTATAAAATCTTATTTTCAGGCCTTTCGTAATTTCCTTCCCAGGATAGTAGAAAACACCACAAATGTAGAAAAAGTGGTCTGTGTGAGTCAAGGCTTACACACCATGCCAGTACAACAAAAGGTGGAGAGGGGTTTTTACAAGGACATGAAACTGGGAATGGCTTTAAACTGACAGAGGGAAAGTTTAGATGGGATATAAGGATGAAATTCTTTCCTGTGAGGGTGAAGAACAACTGGAAAAGTTGCCCAGAGGAGCCGTGGATGCCCCATCCCTGGAAGTGCTCAAGGCCAAGCTGGCTGGGGCTGGGAGCAGCTGGGTCAGCGGTGTCTCAGGTGTCCCTGTCCGTGGCGGGGGGCCGGGCCAGATGCCCTGTTAAAGGCTCTCCCCCCTCACAGCATTCTGTGATTGTGGTTGTCCCTCCAGTCGGACAGGAATTCAGCAGTCCACGTGGTGGCAGTGTCCGTCCAGCCTCCAGGGCTGCTCCGAGGCTGCAGCAAATTTAAACACAAACAATTAATTAATTAAGAGTTGGACAAATTCTCGCTACTCTGTTAATAACCAGACTATTAAACCAATAACAAAACAATATGTAGTAACCTTTAATATTTTCTTGACCAGCATACACCCTACGTGTTCCCAGCAGAAACAAAAAAGGAGTTCAGGTAAAGCTTTGTGAAGAGGTTGATAATTATGACTGATTGATTCAATAACTTTATACAAAAACAGATGTATTCAAACTGGCCACAATGATCAGAGAAGTACTGCAGCTATATACTGGTTTAATTGAGCCAATTGTGAGGAATTAGTTACAGATTATTTGAAAAAAATCTGTAAATTGCCTTTTTTCCTAAATAGTTCTTGCACAGAAGATGAAAGATGAGCAATGTTCAAAAATACTTAGCTGTATATTTGATAGAAGTTAAATGTGCTCAAACATGTAATGCAACTGAATTACCAGTTAAGTTTAGCAAGGATAAAATGTTTGTGAATCTGCTTGTTAATAAAGGCATTTTAAGTGAATGATCTCTTTCTTGTTTTGTGTACCTAAGTACACAAAGCTTGTACTATTTTATCTGGGGAAGCATCCTGCAACCTTGGATTGACATTTGAGGCCTTGTATATTTTTTATCTTGTAGTGTTGACATACTGGGCAATAATGAGCAAAGCTCCCTGTTTCCCAAAGCCATCATCTGCTGATCCATAACAGCAGCAATAGTTGTTAAAGCTTTTTCATAAAGCACTTTGTAGCCTGTACTTGTAAAGCCCTTTGTATGTGCAGTGTCCCAGAGTTTCTACTTACAGGATGGTCCTGACATCAAGAGATCATTACCTGGATGTCTCATGTGTGCATAAGGGAATGGGACTGATTGGAAACAAATGGCATAAATAATGTTATTCTGTTGGCACCTACCCATGTGGCTGACTAGGGACATGAGAGGGCATGTAGGTGTTATAAACCTGCTGTGATACCTCAAATCCAGGAACTGTTGAAAAAATAGCTAAAGTTAGAAAGTGAAAATCTGCAGAATATAGCAGTGTGTAAAACAGGCATCATGCTGTGCTTAATCTGAGGTGCTGCTTTTAGCAGCAGTTCCATATTGGTGGAGCCATAAAACTGTTCCAGTTTGTACTGAAAAGATAAAGATTTCCAATAGAAAATACAGAACTTAAGTGGATTTTGATGTACATAATGGAGTTCTTTCCTAAATGGAAATGAGTTGATCACATACTTTTTTACTAAATATAATATTTATTCAGTTAAATGACTTCTCGGTAACTTACACATAAATACATGTGTGCATGAAAACTTAGCAAGGAATTTCTCCCTCAGCATTTTAAGCAAAGTACTGGAATGTTTTCATTAAATAATGAAGAGGAAGAGCTCTGTAAGGCACTGCCACTGAAGTGCTCTCAAAGTGCATTACAGAAAGAGGATGCTGTTTACCACAAGGGAGATGATAAATGCAAATTTTGCAAGTAACATGTATGGTGTGTTTGCTGGCAGAGGAGGTTATTATTTCCTGGATTTGTTTTAGTTTCCATTTCTTGGTGGTGGCAGTTTCCCTAGTGGTGATCTTACTGATGCCTGGGTTCTAGATGTCAGAGTTTGTATTAATACTGAGAAATCTCGAGGATGGAGTGATCTGATAGTGTTCTGTGGTACTGATGTGTTGTTTTAAAATAGGGGCAGTTAGTTCCGTTTTCCTGAATGTAATGGGGAAAACTAGTTTTCCAGAACTGGTATGTCCTATAGAGCAGTGACTGGTGATTAATCCCAATTTGGCAGGTTCATTAATACTTTCGTAGTGGAGAGATGGGTCCCATGAGTGATGGTGTTTCTCATGTGGAGCTGTTCTCTCCTGTTCCTGGGGCTGTTTGGTAGCTGTTGAACTTAAGGAGAAAGCAGAGACCACAGCATATATTTAGTAAAATAAAACTGTGCACAGTTAACATAAATTTTAGGACTAGTTTAAGAAGTGACACAGCTTGCATTTAGCTCTGTGGTTTGAATTTTTCAAGATCACTCCTGACTTCTGCAGATGAGAATGTGTCCTGCAACAGATGAGTGTGGGACAATGAGTTACCATTGTACACAGTTCAATGAGAGACAACTGACTCCTAGTAAATAAATTATTTTTACAGGATCACTTAATATAAGCATTCCTTTTGAAAACAAAACAGCTTGGTTAAATTTTCTTATTCTGTGCTATATGTGTAAGTGAAGAGGCTTACAGCATAATTTCTGAAGTTATTAATTAAGAAGTACAATGTGTTGAGGCTAAAGAAATGCATAAATCTAGGGAAAATGTATTCTTACATTATGGCTTTCTAATGGGAATCCTTCTAGATTGGGAGGATGTCTTTGAATTTACTTTTTTTCACAAATCTAATTTTCTGTCAAAGTACCAAGTTATTAAAAGCAAACCTTTTTTTTAACAAAAATATTATTTAACAGATACATTTTCAGTAGATAGTGATGCATTTTTACAAGCAGTGATTCTGTTTTTAAAAATTAGATTTATTTAAGTAGTAGTAGTAGTAATTTTTTGGGATGTTCAGGATGGTCATTTTGCAATATTTTGTGTCTTACTACTAATGCAAGTCCATTTGTCCTAATTGGTGCTTATGAAATCAGTCCTTACTGGTAGGATGTCAGCTTATGGACAGGTTCAGAGTTGTTACCTGATTCACCTTTCAGAAGCAATTTAAATTGAATGGCTAATGCTGTTTTGTTTCTAAATTTTGCTCCTAAGTCTGTTGTATCAGATAATCATTGCAATAATAAGCTTTTCTGATACTGTGGGCAGAAGTGCAACCACCAGTTGTTTAAGGAAAAATATCTAATTAATTTTACTTGTGATTTTTTTTATGAGTTTTCTTACACAGGAAATTTTGCTAGGTTGGGTTAATTTTAAGGCAAGACCATGCTGTTTGGAGACTGACATTTTAAACATGGTGCATAGTTCAGCTTTGTGTGCAGTTTGTATTTGGCATAGGTTAGCTAGCCATATGTGAAATAGAATTGTGTTAGTAGAAAAAACCTTTTTAATCACAAAGATAAATCAAACCAGATGGTCCAGATTTTTTTTTGTGAATGCATTTGCTTAGTCCACAATGTTCAAGTATTGGGAAGAAGGATTTGCCTCATCTTTGTCTTTCTTACTGTGAAATACTAAGGTTTTACTTTAGTCTTCTACACATGAGTGATTAGTTCTAGATTTTAGTGATGATAAATTCTGAATCAGAATGACTTCCAGTTACACTTTCTGTTAACTGCTAGTATTTGTGCTTCCTTTTCTGAGAAGATAAGGTGACTTTTTTTCTAGGTATTATTAGCTAATGTTTCATCACAGTTGGGGAATTCTCTAAGGCTTTACCAGACATACACGTCTGGTATGAAAATACAGCCATTAGCTTATATTTAACAGAGCATGCCATGCTGTTTCTCAAACAGCCTACGTTTCTTCCAGTATAATATTCTCATGTTGATTTATGTTAGGCCTTGTTTTATTAAGCAGGTTTAAACACTGAAGCATTATTTTACAAGCAAACCACTTTTTGTCAAGTGCGAGTAGGGGTTTGTGGTATTGATATGCTGCTACTATGGCTGATAATTGGAGGTTTTAAAATGATTTATGACCTTGCTTTAGGGAAGATTTAGTGCAGAATATAAAGGTCACAATCACATCACAGAGAAACTGGGCCCATTATTTTTCTCAGTGAACACTGGATGAGCAGAGTGGAATAAAAATTCTCATATCATTCATGATTTGGGTGGAAAATGGGCAAGAAAATTGAAATTGCTGTCAGCTGGGAATCATAGCTTTGTAGCATCCAGGGGGTTGTAACATATTCACTGAAAATTCAAGTAATTACATTTTACTTTCTTTTTGTATAGGGTTATAAGGAGGCTGTCAGTGCCCTGCATGACTCCAGTCTCACACTAAGTTTTGTGGTGTATCAGTGAACTGGCCACTTGCTATTGGAGATGGTTGTGGAAAAGAGTTCTTGAGCCAGTGATGTACTGTCACGTGCTTAAAACCATACTTGCAGCCTAGAGGAATGTACTCTGCTTAGAATCATTCCTTATACAGATACCAAGACATAGAATTTATTTCTATCTCTTTCTCTTCAGCATCCAATAAAGAAAAAAACGTTGTGCGTTCCCACACTGGAAAACTAGACGAGTGTTGATATATGTAGCAGAATTTGTCCAGATAGGAAACACAGCCTAGTGAAGTTTAAATATGATTTATTAAACTCAACGGCCCCCAGTGCTAGAGCTGTTATTCAGACCAGTGTGTACACATTTTGAAATTACTTCTGGAGGTACTTTCATCTTGAATTTGATCTAAAACATGAGGGAAGAGCTATAAAATATAGACATTATGAACTCTCATAAAAGGAGAGGTTTTAAATTGAATTCTTTGGCTACTGGCCATGTTTCCATTCTCCTGGCTGAATGAGTGCACTGGTGTGGAAGGATACCTTATATAGATGAGAAAATTTAAATCTGTGTATAGCAGTTTTAATAAGAGATTCAGATAGTTAATCAGAACACTGCTACACCGTGAGCCCAGAATAGAACCCCTGGGCAAGTGAAACATACTGTTTCAAGTGACATTTCAGTTCACTTTCTATTCCAAGCTTATCTAGTAAAATCACGTTTCCCTCCTATCACTTTACTTTGTCATGTATCTATTGAGATTGCTTCTAGAGAAATTTTACTTACTTATATGATTTTTTTTTCTTTTTTCCACCTCTCTGAGGCAGTACAAAAAGAGGACTGCTGTCCAGTCTTCTAGATGTTATCATTGCTTAAAATTGCCTCATGAACGTTCTACCATTCTCTTGCTAAATCATTCTCTTTTTCCTTATTGTTTTCAAGTAATCTTTTCTGTGTCCGTAAGCACGCAGTGTCATCATGATTTGACTCACCCTTAAAATATTCTTCTGCAAAACTGAAATCATAGTTCATCAAATATTCTATACCAAGTAATCCATGGTGAAATATTTATCTTCTTCTCTTGTCTGTCCTGATACAGAAAAGGGCTTAATCCTTTATTTAGTATTAAGCCAGAAAAACTGCATTTGTATTTCTCCATGTTGAGGTTCTACTCAAACCCACAGTAGCTCTGTGCTTGATTTTACCATTGTCTTCCTTGCACCCACTTCCAGTTTTCAGTGGGCAATTTCACCTAATACATTCAGTTTTCTGTGTTCTGTATTGCTGTTCTTGTTTGTTTTATAGTTTGTGTATCTCTGACACTGTAAAAATAATGTTCTCAAAGACTATTGAAAAATACATTTAATGCAGAATGAAGAAATTAGTATTTTTATTAAGCATTTTTATCTGTAGTGTAGTTGGTGCGTTGAAGTTCAAAATCAGAGAGTGAAAATCCATTGGAGCAGCTTTGCTTTTAGCTGATAAAAATTGCAGTTAGTGTGACTGTACCAGTGGGCTGAATTGTTTAGAGTTTCCTCATTTATGAAAAGTTCTTTCTTTCTGTCCCAATCTGTGGTGTTTTGCCCTTTAATATCAATGCTACTACATGTGGTTCCTTACTAGGTTGAAAACCCATCACCTGTCTGGCATCTGTGGCAGAGATCTTACCAGTTTCCTCTCCTAACAAAGCTTTGCTGCTCTTTCTAGAGGTGTAAGCTCTTTCCTTTTTACCAGAAGGGAACGCAGCACACAAAGTTAATGTGTATGACAGGAAGGTTTCAGAGTTGACATATAAGCTACTTTGCATTCTTGTTTGGGACCTGAGCAGTCTAGTGAATATTAGCATTGTGTTTATTTGCCTGGTTTCACCATCATTTCTTCACCCTTTTACTAGCAGGTTGCTCACCTCCTCCTGAGAGAGTCAGAGCAATGTCCTACGTTTTTGTGAACGACTCCTCCCAGACCAACGTGCCTCTGCTGCAGGCCTGTATTGATGGAGATTTCAACTACTCCAAGCGGCTCCTGGAGAGCGGCTTTGACCCAAACATCCGTGACAGCCGGGGCCGAACTGGCCTGCACCTGGCTGCAGCCAGAGGAAATGTAGACATCTGTCAACTCTTGCATAAATTTGGTGCTGACCTGCTAGCCACTGATTACCAGGGGAACACAGCCCTTCACCTGTGTGGCCATGTTGATACCATCCAGTTCCTAGTTTCTAATGGACTTAAAATTGATATTTGGTAAGTCACTTTTTACAGTACTTATTTTATAATACATTAGTCTTCTGTCACCAGAGCCTTGCATATAAATCTGCTGTTGCTGAAATGACGTATTTGGTGCAATTCTACTTTACAAAGATACCACTTAATTAAAAAAAAGCAAAATAAAAAGGCAGGAAAACAGTAAGAGGCCACTTCTGCTAGTCTGTGCAGCAAGCGAAAGCAAATGTAAATAGCTGCTGCTGGTGTGAGCTGCTGTATCTAATTGTGCCTCATTTATGATATTGCTGCCCTGGTTTGGCCAGACAGCCAGGTGTGGGTGGTTGGCACCAAAGAAAAAATCACATTGACTACTTAAAAGAATTTCTCCACCCCATTTTCTATTGTGGTACTATCTAAGACAAAGAAAATACAGTATATGTGTGTGTCAGTTCATTCCCATACTCTTCTGGTAACAATGCTTCCTTTCAGTGTTTTTGCCCTCCCTCAAAGTCTGTGACTCAGAATATTGTATATTCTTTCCTTCTGGCTTCCAGCAGCTGTCAGATGCCAGTGCTCAGATGGAAGCTCTCAAGCTGCAAAATAACTAGCTGTTTCATTCCTGTGCTGAATTACTTTGTTTGTGGAACTTTCTCCATATTCACAATGTGTGCAAAAGCCAGGAGTAATGTCAAAACCTTTTGAGTTTTTAAATCTGTCCCTTTTTCACCTGTCCCTCATTAGTGCTTTCAACTCAGCAAAACTAGTTATTGGTAGACCCAATTATTTATGTGTTGTGGGTTGGGACTTTTCCACCGCATTTCAAACAGCTCTGGTGGAAATTCCTGGTCTAAAGGCAGCTCTGGACCTATTCAGTATTATTTTAATAGCAGCAGTGGGACCATCTGTATTTTATTTCATTTCTGCCTCATGTCCTAATACCCTCATGAAAAAGGAACTATTAGGAGCCAGATTGCACAATTCTTTCTTGAAATTAAGCTTAAACTTGAACATTGCCATAAATCTACTGGGGTTTTTTTTGTTTTTGGTTTTTTTTTTTTGTTTTTTTTTTTTTTTTGCTGTAACACCCAGATTCCAATTAGATTAGAGTCCTAAGAATTCAATTTTATTAGAGGGGGAAAAGAGTTGTGCAATTTCAAACCTAAATATACTTATTTTCTTCAATATCCAATTGTGCTGTAACTTGGTTAGATTGGAATTTATTACTGTCTGATAAAACAGAAAATAGTTCTCAGGACTTACTAAATTGTAATATGTTATGCTGAGTTGACTTGTTACAAAATTTCTATGTTAAAATTTTCTTATGTCTTTTTATGGGCTTGTTTTAGCAACCACCAAGGTGCAACACCACTTGTTCTTGCCAAACGAAGGGGTGTGAATAAAGATGTGATTAGACTGCTGGAATCTTTAGAGGAGCAGGAGGTGAAAGGATTTAACAGAGGAGCTCACTCAAAGCTGGAGACAATGCAGACAGCTGAAAGTGAAAGGTATTTACCAAACAAAAATAACTACCAGGAGAAATAATGTTTATGGCTTTAGATTTTTGGGATTGACTTGATTGCTTATTCCTCAAAACAGATAATATCAAATTTGGCCTGACATTATCAAATCAAAATTGAGTGTTAAATTCTGGAAAAATCAAAAATCAAAATTAAGTGTTAAATTTTGGAAAAATCTCTTTAAACCGATCCAATGTAAGAAAAAAAGGAACTTCTATTGAGATTTTAATTTTATGGTAAAATTTAAAAAAAAATTGCTAATTTTCCATTTGGAGTCCCTAACACAAATATTCTACCACCTACCACAAAGCCAAGTGGGAAATAGTGTGAAATGCAAAATGGCAGCATCACAGGCTAAACTGACATCCTTTTGATGATTTTCTATGCAAAAAAAAAGGGGTGGGAGACTTTTCATCAATCTCAACCTGAATAAACGATTTTATATGGTGTCGTATCTAAAATTTCTATTGTTAGCAGTCCTGGAAAAGATGGAGAATAAGAATATTTTGATGGCTAAAGAGATTGTTAATGCAGAACTCAGGATTTTGAGAAAATTGCTGACCATTTCAGGGAAATTGTTGGGTTAGAGGGAAGTTAATAATGAATTCCTAGAAGTCTGGTTCTGGGACTGTGCTTACTTAAAATTTTCTTAAATAAAAAAGCAAAAGCATGAGAAGTATGGTTAGTGATACCAAGAAATGAGGAAAATTGAGATGGCATAGACAAAAAGCTGGGGTTACAAGGGAGAGGAAATCAATAGTAATAAATCGTGATTCTGTAGCACAAAATGCAACTGTAATTACTGAAAGTTGTATGCTATAAAATAAAAGTTTCTCAGCAAAAACCAAACATATAAGGAGAACAGGCTTGGTGCATTAGTCAGTTCTGGGAGTTAATGCTACCCTGAGAAATGCAGTGAAGTCCTACAAAGCACAAAACAAGACATTTTCACTACATAAAGAAAACAGTCAGTCCTGTTGTATAAAACAATGGTGACTTCTGCTTCTGGTATGTCTTATTATGCTGCTTACCCCTATTCAAAAAAACTGGTTTTTTTATACTGTCTAATGATGACCATGAACTATGACTACTGGAACATTATATCACAAAAGACAGGGAGTTTTGTCATATAACTGTTGCTTGGTTTATGTGAAAATGTAGACAGGCTGTACTGTAAACAGAAAAGAAGCTGTATAGATGGAGTTAGATCTAAGCTGAGTAAACAGAAAAGGTGAAACCAACAAAATTGCAGAAATAATACTCAGTACTCCCATTAGGTTCTTTCTTACCCATCAGGTGACCTTACAGTCAGAGAGACTATTCTAAGCCCTGAAACAGAAAATTAATTTTATTTTCAAAATTATGTGGTTATACATTGAAAGAATTAGTACGCATTACCTTTCGGACTTCACTAACTTTTACTGAAAATTTCTTGACATACAGAAATGCACTTAGGCTGATTTTGTTTAAGCATATGGATGAACAGCTCAGCCAGCCCCATTTAAATTTTGGTTTTTTATTTGATGGTGTCCCTTTAACAAACATAGCTTCCTTTCTGTTATTTGACCTTCATAAATGTTATATTGTTTGCTTTGGCCAGGAAGTCAGCAACTCTCCTTGGGGACAGGCACAGAGACATAAACAGTGCACTACCCAGCTTGTTTGGGAACGTGTTTAAAATGTCTGAAATACATTATTTTTGAAGTAACAAATGACAGATGTCTACAGGAGCCAAAGCAAATGAGCTTGTGTGCTGTTTGCTTTGTAAATAAATAATATCTTTTCACCAGTTGGCTTTTCAGACCTCCACAGTTTCACTTATCCCTCTTTGTATTATTTTCACATTTTAGGGACACTTAGATTAATGTCTTCTGTCCTCTGCCCTCTGAACTCTTACATTATGTATGAACCTATGGAGAAATAACCTTCTTTCTAAAAACAGTCTCTGGCTCCAGTTTTCTGCTCCTTATTACAGGCAGTTGCTGCTGCTCGGGAAGCAGAGGCCAGAGCTCTGTTCCCAAGTCAAATTTGGTTTTGCTTGCTTTGCCCTGCTGCCAGGAGGCAGAGCTCCCTCTGTCCCTCTCTCACACAGACATCTGTCCTTCTGCACAGCCCAGCAGGACCTGTGGCTGTGCCACAAGCATGTCTAAATGTGAACTCCCACCTGCTGCTGGACGCAGAACATCTGTCTGGGCTGTGTGGCACAAACTCTTCTCTTCTTTGACATGTTGCTGCATTAACAGATTTTATGCAGCTCTAATTTGTAATAAGAAAAAATATCTTGAATAACATTGGTTTTAATCGGGTCATAATATAAAATAGTAAAAATGTTTTCTGTGTACCCTTTTTAATGAGCAAGCATGTGACCTTTCCACTTAAATTGCATTGCACCTTTATTTAACCTCTCTGTGGTTATGTATTAACTAGTTAGTACTTAGGAGTAAGCAATTCTGTTCTGCACAAAGGGCTGTCTTTTACTAAACCCTTTGTTTTGCTTGGGAAATCGTAAGTAAGGAAGATTACTAAATCCTGCACCTATGGGTAAGCTAAAATAGCTTTACAGCATGGTAAATATTTAAAAAACAAAAATACAGGCTATTTAATAGGCAATTCCTGAAATCTTCTGCACATGATGCTGCAATACTTGAGCAAGTTGTGGGAGTTCAGGCTAATTGTTCCTCAGTGGTTACACTTCCTGAGAAAAAATACCATATGAATAGTGTGAAGTTTTCCCATGGTGTAATCTTAGAAGAGAGCTTTGTGAATGAGACTTTTTTCTGATAACCATCATTTTTCAATTTATTTCTGTCATGAAGAACAGCAGCATTTCTACAATTAGTTTTGACTTGGAAATTACTTTTCCTTGATTTTTTAAATTTTTTTTTTATTAGTCTTGTAAGAAATATCTAGGAAAATGGTAATGGAAAGCAGTTAAAAGGGAGGAAAAGAATTTTTTTTTTCTTTTGCTTACATTCTGCTATTGACATCATTGAATATGTGATTGATTCCACCGTTTCCTTTCTGTGTTTGTCAGGGCCTGATCCTGTAAACACCCATGTATGTAATTTCACTCAAGTAATAAGTAGTAAGAATGTGGAGATGGCCAAAATTTTAAGTGAAGTCAGGCTATGCAAAAGCTTTCCTATTCTTCATGAGATTTTTCATAAGCAACTGATAGTTTCCTGTTACAATTGTGAAACCAGCAAAATTGGTAGAATTACTCACAAAGCTGTGCGGGATTTTGAGACAATTTACATCTTTTCTAAAGGTGATCATTGTCAAGAAGACTGTCTCTCTCAGATTTTATATTTGTTTTTTATGAAAAGTGAGAATTCTGTCTCTCATTTATAGTCTGATAATTTAAAGGGGCCTGATAGATTAGTAGTGGAATGCTAAAACATCAAAGAAGTCACTGAACACCATATGGCAGAAAACACAGCAATGCTAACTTGTTCAGAAAGTTTCTGAGCTTCTTGTTATCCAAAGTTATTGTTTTCTGTGATTTTTTAATGCTTTTTTAGAAGGGGCATGTAACAAAGATATCCAGGAGAATATTAAAGGTCACTGCACAACTCAGCATCTCAATTAATATTGGTTAAAGCTTCCATTTTATTAATCAGATTTTATTTTTAGTCATGATTTGTTTTATTAACAAATAATGTGTGCCCCTTGAGGTCTTAACTTATGCTTTATTGTATTTTTTACTAAGCCATATTTAGTAGGAATTATGGGGACTGACCTTTGAAGGCTTCTGGGTAGCAGGCCTGAAAATTCAGTGCAGTTATACATACACAAATATAATTCTCTTTGTACAGGTTAATAAAATGTCCTTTCAGCTAAAATAAGTTTAGAATTAGAAGTGTTTTCCTGATCTAATTTGTCCTGATTTAGCAGAAGCAATGCTATAAATCAGTAGGGGGGTTTGATTTTTAATCTATTTTAATGTTTCAGATGCCCTTAGTGGGATCACTGTCACGCTTACAGATGCATTCTTTTACTCTGATGTATTTTTAACTTTAATCCTTTGTAGTGCAATGGAAAGCCATTCCCTTCTTAATCCAAACCTGCAGCAAGGTGAAGGAGTTCTTTCCAGTTTCCGCACGACGTGGCAGGAGTTTGTGGAAGACCTGGGCTTCTGGAGGGTGCTGCTCCTCATCATTGTCATCGCTCTCCTGTCCCTTGGAATTGCATATTATGTTAGTGGGGTGCTTCCTTTTGTAGAAAACCAGCCTGAACTGGTGCACTGAAGCAAATGCAAAGAAGTACACAAGTCCTTTTCCC
This sequence comes from Molothrus ater, assembly GCF_012460135.2. NCBI lineage: Eukaryota > Metazoa > Chordata > Aves > Passeriformes > Icteridae > Molothrus > Molothrus ater. The sequence goes on from NC_050478.2 coordinate 129,535,107, forward strand.
TGTTCTAATCTAATCTTATTTTGAGCTTGGAATTATTTGCTTGGTGCAGACAGTGGCAGCTGTATATACTGTTTGCCTTTTGTACTTACTATTAACCCCTTTGGAGGAGGGATTAATTAATTTCAAGTAAAACACTGATTTCTAAAGCATTCCTAAGATACCTCTGACTTACCTTGACTTGCAAGCAAGATGTGAAGATAGTCCTCTCTGATAAAATATTGTGATTAGAAAAGGCCTTTCTTTATGAATATTAAGTTCCTGCATATGAAAAATATATCCTAGTACAGAACCACATTTGGTTTATTTTTTCTATGAAGAGAGGTAAATCTATTGTTGGATTTTTTTGTAAGTGCTTCAGTTGAAAGAAAAATACTCTTAGAAGTCCCCCTCAAGAAATCTTAATGTAATAACACTTTCTCATATATAGATGGTGATAAGCTGCAACTCCATAGTTATTTTAATGCCTCTCCATAGTTTCCTATCTGCTAGTTTATAAAAATAATGAGAAATAGTTCAAGTTCTACTATGTCTCTGTTGTACAGATCACTCCTTTATTTATTAGGTTAATGTAGTGCGTCTTCCCCAGATGAATTTAATGTTGTTAATACCTGCCTGAAGTAAAATTTATAGAATAAAATTGTTTGTTGTGCTTTAGAAGAAGACTTGAGCTGAAAATTTTGCATTTTTGTTGAAATGTTGCTAAGCAAACTTTCTTTGTAAGGGTAATTAAAAAGTGATTTAGGTGTTCTGCCATGTATATACTAATTCTGTAAGGTCATTGTGAAATATATCACGAAGGATAACTTTTTTGTCCTCCCATAAGGGTCAGACTGTACCATGTAATTGTGTTTTCATGTTTGTGGAGAGAACTTGATTGAATAGAATTCCTTTCTAGAATTGTTTTTCATTTCCATTTCAGACAGAACCTACAGGCTTATGAATTATTTTCTGAGTATGCAGAATAAAGGTGTTTAAAATACTAATATTTAGGAACATTGTATGAAGTTAAATCTTGATCCATTCCTATTTCGCTTCCCATTTTGCTGTGAAACCTTTTGTTGTAAATAACCTAGGGATACAAATCTGTTTGATACTTCTTTAGGAAGGCTGGAAAGGTATTGCATAGTAAGTGGGAGATTTTCAAAGAAAGTGGATTCTCTCTCCCCATGCTGATTAGACATCTAATTCTCTTTTGCCATTGCCTTGCAAATCCCAAACAAAATGAATTCTGTGAGCCTAAGGAATCAATTTTGTTTTTTTAATTAGTCCCTCCTCAGTTGTTGCTAAATAACATAATACATTTATTGTACATTTAAATGTAACCTACATGGTTCTGTTCTGGTACCATGTATATTTTTATTTCTTGTTTATTGGTTTGAATGAAGGGGGTTGTTGTCTTTGTTTTGATGGGTGATATGGGTTTCACTGGAGCTGGGCCCCATTCTAAATTGCATCTGAATAAATCTTGATCTCAATTCTTAAGTTAGACTTCTAATGACATAATACTTTTTTAACAGCACAATGCTGCAGAAAAAAAAACCATCTTAAAAAAACAAAAAAATGAGAGCATATTCCTCTTCTGAATATTTCACTTATGGTGCCATTGTTCCCGAAGATAAATATAAACTCATCAGATACCTAAATTAGACTTGCTTGTCTAAATAAGTACATTTCTGTTAATAATACCATGCATCTTGATTAATGATATTATCTTTCAGTATGTATTATCTGCATAATTTGTAATTGTATTCTCAGTATGGGTGAATGGCACAAATAAATACATGTAGTAAATATGTTTTGGTTTATTATTGCATTAGTGCGGCAGTAATGACACTACCCCATTTTACTTAGTTTGTTGTGCATTGATTATGAATATTTCAGAAGTGGGGAACTTCCCTACAGAAGAAATGGCAAACATGCAGCTGCTATAATGAGATTTTAGAGCACAGGTTCTTTAGATTTGCCTGTTTTGTTTTCAGTATTGTTGCTGAATTAAAATTGCTGTCTGGCTGTCTCTCTTCTCTGAGACTTCAGGTATTGACCATGTGGTCTGGAGGCCTCTCAAAATTTAAGATTACCTATGAGGAGGAGCAAAACATAACCAAGAAAACAAAGCTTGAGCCTTAAGTAGCCTTTCCTATTTTGCTGCATGCATAAGCAGACATGCAGGAACTACACATTGAAAAATTTTGAAAAATTGTGTTTGAAATTAAGATATTTCATGCTTTAAACCAGAAAGACATCCAAAGCACTGTTTGAACTTCACTGTGTAATGAGTGCTGCTCCTTTAAATAGGGACATGATAAATGTCTGATAAAAGCGGAGTTTATTCTGTATATGCTTCTGTTACTGTAAAAGGTCTGGTATGCCTTTCAATATATCTGCAAACACTAATGTCTTCCTTTTCAAAGGCTGCTTCTAAAGAATGAATTTGCCTCTGTGACTTCAGCTTACTTGTCATGGAGGGTTCTGCTATTTCAATATAAAGACCTGGATTGTCTGTAGGTAAATAAGATTTCTTTTATTTATTATTGCAGTGGTATCTTGGTACCTTGATCCAGGTACTCACTATTGTGCCAGGCAACACAAAATTCAGCTGAAGTGCTTAAATATGATTAAGATAACAGGTATATCATTCTATCCTGCAAGTGCAGGTACAGAATTATCCCTGCTGTCACCAGAAATTAATTTCATGATGTTAATACAGATTCAAGATTAGTCACTCTTCAAATCCAAAACAGATTGTTGTCTCAAGCTGTTGTTAGACTAATGAGCTCAAATGGAATAAGGAATTGAGAGGGAAAACAAACAGCTATGAAGAGATTTCTGTTTCCAGTGACATGGAACAACTTGGTGGACGAGATAGTGCAAGGTGAACTGTGTAAAGGCTCCTGTGCAGTGGGCTGTCCTGGTGCTCACATTTATCCCCTGCAAGATCACACCTGCCTTACCTCACAGGAACTCATTCACTACCAGGGCTCTGATCTTCAAGGGCTCTGTTTTCACTCATATTGGTAATTTGCTTTGTAGAAGGGCATGTTCTGTTGGCTGACTGTCATGAATAGACACTGTTCTGTCTGCCACAGTACAGCAGGTAGTTAATTACTGGATGTGATCTGGCACTGTGAGGCTTTTCTTCCTGAAAACCTCCAGGGGGGAAAGAACATGGTTTCACTTTAAAATTTTGCAACATAAGGTCTCAGTAGTTTCTGGGTCTGCAGCCGATTGGGAGTTTGATTTTACCATGAGTCAATGAATATCTAAGGCTGTTTTTATTGAATAAGTAAAAATCATCAGTTCTGGCTAGTTAGCTAGGTAGTTATTTTTCTAGTCAATATATTTGGTCATAATTACTTAGAGAAATGCAAATCAAGTAATTTATTCAGAAGTACAAATTGCAAGTGATGACTTCCCTGAAAACTCAAAAAAGGGTAATATTGACTGATGTAATATTCAGGATTTTCAAAAGTCTAGCATATATTTAAATGTTACCCCAAGCTGACGTTTAACAGAACTGATAGCTTCCTCAGCTGACACACAAAGTGACTGGTTTCTGGAGTTCTTCCTGTTTCTGAAGTCAGGGCTTTATTAAATTCATATTGGATTTCGTGGTTAAAATAAGTCTTCAATTATGTGAGAATTAGGTCAGAATGCTTTTTTTCATTCATTGTTCTTTTTTTCACATTTCAGCATTAATCATTGTAGATTGGTTACTTGCAATACACTTTGTAAAATTTCCTCAGTGATCCAAAGGGTTACAAAAAATGTTGCCGGTGTTTCCTGCACTTTTCATCTGTGGTGTTGCAGCTTTCTAGAAGAATTCAAATGTCATTGCACAGTTTCATAACCTGCAGTTCTCTGTGAACTCTTAAGTGGTGAAATACTGTTGAATCATGACTCCTGAATCTGTATTCATATTATTAAATTAAATTCTGGTGACAACAGAGATAATTCTGGACATGCACTTGCAGAGTATTAGGATGTGCCTGTTATCTTAATCATGTTTAAGTACTTCAGCTGAATTTTGTGTTGCCTGGCATTTTTGTACTGCTCTTGGCAAATGCTTCAAGGAGAGAACGCTTTTAAAACAGAGTATTAGGGAACAAATGCAACTAATTGGTAGTTCTTTGCTATTTATTGCTGGGAAGTGAAGTGTTCCCAGGGTCATGCTGCCAGAGAAATCTGAGATGAACACTACAAGTCCCTGGCTGACAGTGATCTGGTGTGTCTGTGCTCTTACGCAAAGCAGGATGAGCGCTCTGGGGTTGCAGCTGAGCAGTCTGCCTGTGCAGAACCCTGAAAAATGTGTCTCTGCTGTAGGCATTTGTAGTTTGTAGTTCACTCTTGTAACTAAGCATTGAGCAACTAGTATTTCCTAATGACTGGGATGAGACAAAACTGTTGTTCTTCATTAATGCCAAGGGAACAGGGAATCTACTGGAAATTGCTGAAACTAAAAAGCAACAAATTAGAATATCCTATGAAGTCAAAGTGTGAACAAGTCATAACCATGGCTTCAAGTCATACATTCTTTCCATTTGTGATTTTAAACTACCTCTAAGTTTAAAGGAATAAGGAAAAGGATAAGGAAAAAATGGGGAGAGAAACCTTTGGAACAGAATTTGTTGTGTGCAATGTATGGCTTGTAGAAACTAGGAGGGAAGTGACTGCAGTGAGCCAAGAGCAGCACGGCAGGCAGAGCAGTGTGATACCTTCATGAATCATCGCTTAAAGGCCAGTCCCAGCCCTTGTAAGCAGTGTGAGGAGTGACCAGTAATAGCTTCCTAGCAGGAGAAGGATTTCACTGGCTTGTGATGACACCATCCCACAGGGGTGGCCATGCAGCCCTGCAACCTGAGCTGGCCCTTCTTGACTTTCAACGTCTCCAGCACTGCTATTTCAGACAACTGCGTGTTTGAATGTGTGCCTACATTAACAGCTGCTCATGTGGAAGCTGAACTGGTTCCTCTTACACAAGGATCCCTCTGCACATAGGTTAGCAAAAGAAGTTTTACCAAATGTGAACAGAAGTTTTACCAAACGTGAACAGAATCAGAACATTAAATATTTCTGGTATATTAAGTTATGTTTATCTAAATATCAGAAGGCAGGAATCCAGATGAAGGATCAAGTATATGCAATAACATTTCATTTTCCTTTGCCAAATAAAAAAGAACAGATAACATTCTCTAAATGCAAAGCAAGATGATCACAGTAAATTTGTTTTGATCTGTAGAATATGAATTCCTCAATGAGCCAAATTCCTTAGTATGAGGGGTTTTTCAAAGAAATACTCTTGCAGGTAAGTTTTCTAAAAGCAAAGCTCACATAGCCTTGCAGGGGTGTGAAGGTTGTAATGTTTGAAGGCTGTCTGGCTTAATGAAGTGTGCATACTGCAAACTAGGTAATAGAGTGGATTTTTGCTAGGATGTAAGATTGAAATGCCATATGTTCATCCTCATATTGTTGTCTCACTACAAGCTGAACATCTGGCTTGGTTTGTTTGGCTACAGATATTTTCAGACAAAAATGAAGTGTGTAGATATCAGTAGGTTTCAGCTGGCAAGACCAGTTTCTGTAGACGACATGAAGAATAATGAAGTATCCTACTGAAGTACTGACAGCTTGTCAGGACTACACAATCCTGCCAGATGTGTTCCTTACAGAGCTGGTGGTTTTCCCATTTATGGTACTGGTTTCAGCCCTTGTGTCAGGGAACACCAGTGGGGAACACAGGACTTGAACTGAAGGCCATTCTCAAAGTTTTTAATTATAATAGAAGTCAATGCTTTATTCTTTATTTCTAAGTTCAAGGAACTTTCTGGGTTTTTTTAGTCTAATGTTTACTCGAACTACAGCCTGCAAATGTGCACAGATAATGAGCATGTGGGTGTCCTTACTCTGTGCACTCCTATGCCAAAAAGATATTTAGGGATAGCAAACAAGGCCTCCAGTGAGATCAGTTTGAAATAAGTCTGATTTACAGAATTCTGGTGTTTGTCATTTGTCATCAGATTGGTATTTAATATACCACCAATTCTTGTTTTATTTGTTGCACTGACTTAATGACATATTTTCTTGGTCCTGGTGGTAGAAGAAGGGTAGATTATGTTACGTGCTTCTCAGAGGTGTGCTTCCCCCACTGAGCACCATTACTTTGATAGTGAGTGAATTTGTCAGTCTAAAAATGTCAATTGTCTTTGGTTTTTAGAGTTATGTTCTCTGTTTTGCAAAGTTAGAAACTGATTCTCTGGTGTACTACAGTTTGTTTAGTTAAAAACTTGGTCATTTTGTCCAATTTATCATGTGAAATTTAACACTAATTAGAGGAACTATTGGCCTTGGCTTAACTTGGTCCTCCAGAAAGCTTCTGGAGATGGCACAAATGCTTGGGAGAATTAAAAGATTATCTGGCAATAAAGCTGGAAAGGTGTCTATTCATGGCATTTTCAGGCTTTCCAGGACCCTGAGGGTTTCATATTGTCCATTCTGAGCCATTCTACCCGAATGACAATAGGTTTGCAGAAGCATTAGGCCTTTATGTATGTTCTGAAATTCAAAGGTGTATTTTGAAAACTTGTGTCTTCCTCCAAGAAACAAGCAATGCTCCAGTAGAGCAATTAGGAATACTTTATATGTATTTTTAAGCCAAGAATGTAATCTTAACTGCAAGTCAGTTTTTAAATCTTAACTAACATAAGGATACGAGGCCACAGACCTCACCTCCTGCAGCGGCCAGGCACTTGGTGCTTTATTCCTCATGTGCCTCCTTGCCCCTGCCCTGGCACATCTGACCCCAAGGGACGAACTGGGAAGCTGTGTCAGGTAGCCCTGACAGAAATTTACTCTCACTCCCACTGCATTCTTCCTAACTCTGCCCCTTGTCATTTCATCTTCTGCCCTCCACTCCATGCCTCTGTTACATTTCATCTAGGCTTGGCATTTACCCCATTTTGTACACACTGAGGATTCTGCTCATAAAACACACTTCTTCCCTGCAACTTCTCTCCATTTTTCATCTTAATTGCTTATGGAACACTATCCCCTATCTTACTTGAGCCATTGTCATTTCCAAGATATCTTTATTTGCCAGCTTTGTCTAGAGTGAAAGCCCTTTATGGGATGGAAGAGACCATTTATGAAGAGAGGGTTATCAGTTGGCTCCAGTTCACTTGTTCACTTGTTCACTGTTCAGTAGTAATCATCTTTTTAATTTAGGTTTTCCTGTAATAAAGATACAAGAAGCTAACCTTGTTGTGTGAGCCTTGTTTTCAGTTTTACTTCCCTTCTTCAATGCTGTAGTTAATTCTTTTGTTACTTTTATTAAATCAAACTAAGTGTGTGGATTACTTCAGCTGTCAACAGAAGACATCCAAAATGTGACCTGTGAACAAGCTGGACTTGGTTTAGGTCAGAGTGGGTGTAAGGAGTCTTTGCAGTACTTGAGAGATGGGATAGTGGGACTGGATGGAGACTGCTCTGCTCCATGGAACAGGGTGTTGTAGGCTCTGGGCATTTGCAGAGTGCAGCAGCAGCACAGATACAAGGGTGGCCCAGGTTTACCACCAATCTTTTGGCTATGGCTTCCTAATAGACAAATGGGGCATGCTGCAATAGCCTCTGGAGTGGACACACAGCACTGCAGAGGCTCCCTTCTGCTGCAAGTGGCCCAGGACACAGCCTGCTGAGGCCAAGGCAGGTGTTAGGGGCTGAGACCACTGTGGTTCCCAGTCCCCCCCCAGTGAGTTGGCAGAACCAGCTGCACATCTACCCTGCTTTGTGAGCACACCGTGGCATTTTTGGCTGTGCCCTGTCACTTCACAGATGAGACAAGGATGTGCACCCAGTGCCAGGGTGGGGAGAAGAGGAAGTGGAGTCAGTGCTGTGTAGTCTGCTCTCTCTGCATGGCCAGCTTGAGGCCACCAACCATGTGTGAGAACCACTGGTGCACAGCACAGATCATATTTTCTACATAAAAACATTTCATTTCAGTAACTTCCCCTGGCTTAGGTAGGTAAGTATCAGAATCTGAGTTTCAGTGTGACTTTTTGGTGCATGAAGAAAGAATGCTGAAAGTAATGGATCAAAAAGAGTAAGGAGAAAGATTCAGAGAGAGATTAGCAACTTCCTTAGAAACTGCAGATGTTTCTGAGGAAAACTGGGCAGACACAGACATGCTCCCATGCTCCTGGCAAAATGAAGAGTTTGAGGGAAATCTTTTCATTCTTCTAGTTACAGATACCTACGTGTAATTTTACCAGAGCTCTAAAAGTGAGCAAAATATTCTTAGTTTTGAAACAAGAAATATTAGCAGAATTGGAGTTTTTCCTCTTGACTAAAACTAATGAGCTTCTTAATATGAATTTTATTTGTAATATTATTTAAGATGTTTCTGTATACAAGGTCTCAGAAATCTGTTTCTGAAACGGTACTGCATGGTAGGAGTAGTGTCTGGTTCTGACTTAACTACCCACAGAGTAAGTTTAGAATGTCAGGTTCTAAATTAAGTATCAGAATATATGATTTCTCAATCTATTTTTTACATGTGAGTATGGGATCAGGAGCTTTTCCAGCTGCTTGACTTTAACCAAAGCCAAGTTCAAACAGGGCCATTCAGTTCTTTAATCTCTGAGGGGTTTTTTGTTGATACTTTGTCACTTGACTCTCAGTACTCACCTCTCTTTCAATTAATGAGAAAGATTGTTGCAGGTACTTAATTTTAATCTGCCAGCCACAGGTTGCGATCTGTCCCATGTCCTAAGGTGTGTAAGCATAAATGAGGTGCAGTCAGAAAAGGGTGCAGGGAGAAGGCAGTTTGCAGCTTGAACCACTGTGTGCATTAAGGCCCCTGTATGTCCTGTCTGATTATTCAGGGAGCTCTGTCAGGTTGAGCAACTCCCTTTTGTTTACTTATAAAACAAAATTAACTTTTTATGGATGGAGACTCTTGATGGAATGGAAATGAATTCTTTATCCTGCTCCAGAGTCAGATTCCAGATGGTCTGGTTATAATATTGTCATATAATCAGCACTTCCTTTCACACTTGTCTTGGTTAATGTCTGACAAAAGGTCTTTGAAATTGCAGGATCAGTTCTGTTTAATTGGCTTAGTTTTCTGAAGATGTTTCATCTTGAGATGAGTAAATTAGTATTTAAATTCTTAATTTGCTTAAAAAGGGGGTTTTTTTATAAGCATTCCAGTATATGTGGATTGGTCCAACTCTGAGGAGCAGATTTATATAATATAGAGCAGTAGCATAGAAATAGTCTTCAAGAAGCTGAAATAACAGTATCACTGCTTGTTTCCTACAGTCTCCTGGCTGCCAAGATCTGCATGGAAGGAAAGAGTTCTGGCTTCTCTGAACTTTTCATCTACATTGGGATAAACCTCCATAAACTTTATTTGAAATCTTAGACACTAGTATTATATCTAGTATTAGATTTTGTTTGTATTGGAAATCTCATCACATAAAGCTGTTGTGTCTATTTCAGTTTTGTTAAAAACACTGTTAGGACAATTTCCCTCATGTTCTTCTAGTGCTCCTGTTCCTGGCTAAGGCACTGGTGAGGTATGACAACTTAAACAGAAGTTGACTTGTGTTTTTTGGATGGTGGAAAACACTTTTTTTTTTTTTTTTAGAATTAATGCTTACTTTATCTGTACCTTTTGTTCCTTCTGATTCCTCTTGTCCCTTAAGAGTTCTTTGGAAATATGCATTCCACAGTTAGTCAGCATGACCTGCTGGACTGAGCAGAAGGCAGATTGGGAGTTATAAATCCAAGGACTTGCTGTGTGGCCTTAAAAACTTGCTTAACCTCTGCTTCCCTGCCAGTAAAACCAGAATACCTTAATCTTAGAGCAATGTTGTCATTAAGATGCACAAAAAGTCTTTAAAATTAACTACTGGTACTGATAGCCTGTAGGGTTTTTTACTCAACATATATGTATTCACTTTACCCAATATATTCATGACAAAGTAATACAAATTCCTTGATATGTCAATTAATAATCTCATTGTTAACAATTATTTCTTTAGCACTCTTAGGCATGCATGAATTGCAGACAAAAGCTCTGATCTTACATCATCACTCTCCAGCTGAGGCTTCTGCACCAGTGTGTGAAGTCCCAGTGCTTTCAATGGCTGTGGGCAAAAGTAATTGGTGTCCAGAGAAGATTTAGATCCAGAATCATGACCAAGGATGGAAGACCTGCCTGTTTTCAGCTAGGCATAATGGAAATGAAAGAAGATTAAAACAGGAAAGCTGAGCCAGATGTTTGCCATTTCCTACAGTTTCTAAGAAATTCATCCCTGTGTCCCTGCCTCTGGCTGAGGTTCAGTGTAAGCAGAGAAGGAAGGATTGTGAACAAGACACTTCCCTTTCTTCTTTCTGGTGGATGTAGGGGGTCTCACATTTCCCTGTTGAGCAGGGGATCAGTTTTCATTCTGGAAACAAGTTTGGCACCAAGAGGATGTATGAGCTATGGAATCAGAGCTTTGGAAGGTCTTCAGTGACATTTCTCCATTCTTAGCACATCATTTAATGACAGCACTTGATGGCCAGGTCCTAAATCTAGCATCCAGGCTCAGAAGTCAGGCCAGACACTGCCTGTTTGAATGCAACAAGCTGGGGAGGGCTCTCCAGCCGTGTCTTGGACCAGCTGTGGAGCTACTTTGCTCAGACTGCTCCAGTCCCACAGGGTGAAGATGAGTTTGTAAAAGGGAGCTGCTTTATTTCCTGCAGCACTTCCAAGTCTCCTCCATTCTGCTCCCTGGGTTTGCAGTCCAGGCAGTCAGACAGGATCATTCTTAAAGGTCTTACTCTGCTCTCATACAGCCCTTGGCAGCACCTTGTCCTGTGCAATAGAGGTCAGGACCAAACCTCCTCACAGCATTAGAGGAAATGAGCAGTCTGTTCTCAGAGCTGGAGCCCACCTTGCCTTCTGGTATCCTGAAGGAAAAGTTTGGGAAATTTCAAGGGAAACAGAAAAGTAAATACAGACAAGTATCCACTGAGAGATAGGAGGGAGGAAGAGTAAAGGGAACTCAAGGTACTGATAGCAGGCTTGTGAAGCTTTATTTTGACTGTGAAACTCATTGCTTTCATCACCCCTGTGCACAGTGTTGGGCTGTGGGAACAAAACACTGGTGTTCAGGGTTTGCTGCATTGTGAAAAGCTGCCTTGAAGTGTCACCCTGACTTTGGTGAGGCTCTTGGTGCAGCATAGCCAACGTCAGAGACACTTTTCCAATATGAAAACAGCCAGACTAAAAAATATTCTTAGCACTGCAAGATGTATGAGTTAAGCAGTCTTAGGCCTCCTGTGTAATCAGTGTTGCTTCTATTTTCTGTTGTGTTGTACTTGAGAAAATGTCCTTTACCACATATTTTATTGCACAAGGCTGAGGCAAGATCAAGTGTGAACCTCTCTCATTAGAAGTTCATGTTGAAGCCTGTACTGCCCTCATTGATGGCTAGGAGATCTCTTGCTTACAGTGATTGTTAAATTTAAAATAACAGCAATTCTGATTTTCCCTCTGCAATCTAACTCCAATCTTCCTTTGGAGCAGCTGGATCCTTTGCATTCTCTTACTTGGCTGCTTGCTCATCTCCCATGAGGATAAACACAGAGTTTAAGGGAATTTCCCATGTGGAAACTCCCTGTTCTTTATGAGAACACTGGGTGCAGCATTAACTGTGTGCAACAGCCACTTCACTTTATTTTTGGTCTAGTTTCATTTTTGTTAGCTTCATTGTCTTTCTTGGGGGGAGGAAAAAAGGTGAGAAAAGGATTTATTGACCCATTATTAGTTGTCCAGATTCCAATCTGACTTTCCACACTGTAAATCCAGAGTAACTCCACTGAAGCAATGGTATTGCTCCAGCTTTCCACTGTGGAATTGCCTGTCTTATTGTCTTGAAGCTCATTGTACATAGAGAGATCAAGTAGGGATTGAGAAAGATGTCTAAGAAACAATAATGTCCCTTTCCAGCTGTGTGAATTGCAGGCAAATTTCCAACCATTCAAAGACCAGACTTTTTTTTAATGAGCAGCTCATCCATTCACAAGAGACACTGGTGTGCCTCAGCAGGGCAGCTAACTTAGGACAAGTAGCTATGCAGTGGACTTTGTCTTAGCAGTTCAGTGGTATGTAAATGTCTGATTATAGTTTATGAGAGAAACACAAAAGGCTGGAAATATTGATTGACAGTTGCTCTGGGAACGGGGGAAGAGATGGGTAAGGAGAGTGACATTGTTTGAACGCTACAACTGACAGACTCTAAGCATCATTTAAACCCTAAGTGTAGATTCCTCTTGTAAAGACAAGATTAACTTCTAAAGACAAGATAAACTGTTTTATATCTCCAAATACTCTTCAAGGAGTTGTTACAATTTGTAAACAAATATCTTAGCTCCTACAAACCACCAGGCTGGGCAGATTTTAGTCTCTGTGTCCTCACGTCACCCTGCTGCACTCTCCAGGTGAAGACACCCTCCTTTTATTCTGCCACAGCTGGGTTGTTGTTTCCTTGGGTTCTTTTAATGAACCAGCTCTAAGGTGAGATGCTTGCCTGCTTTTAGGAGTGTAGATGGCAGAGTCAATCCTTTGGTGGCACTGTGCAGATATCTGAGGCTTTCTGAAAGCTCTCTCAGTTTAGGTCCATCCAGCTTTCTGTGACACCAAAATAATCTTAAGGCATGGACAAGGTAATTTTACAGCCAAGTGATCTCAATCATTTCCTGAGGAATATTAAGATAAATAGCTATAATAAGTGCAAAGTGTGAGCCTCTAGCTTGTTCTCTCAGTCCTTGCAGATGCAGCAATGCTTGTATTGGTAAAATGGTTGTATTGCTTGTAAAACCAAGTGGTGCAATTATTAATGCATGCAATTGGCTACTCAGAATTAAGTTGCAAATCTAGCTAAATGAAATATTGATTAAGGTGCTTAGGCTCTGCTTGCACCATCTTTAAACTCTGAATACATTTTCTTTTTATTAGGAAAAAAATAAAAATAGATACCTTGGAATTTTAATAATGAGGTGCTTTGAACACCAAGTCCTGAAAGCAGGAAAATTATTCTGAATAGAATAATGGAAAGCAAACAAAGATAAAGCCAGCTCTCCATAGGAAAGGGAGAGTTGCTTAGACATCTCAGCCAAGTAGAAAACAGAAAGACTAAATGAATGAGACTAGAATTGTCTTTCTGTGCAGAGGGTGACTGACACCAAATAAAAGGCTATGTGATTCAGGCAAGGAAAACTTCTCTCTCACTGGGAATAATGAGGTATAAGTTTTTTTTTAATAAAATTGGTGTTCAGTTCTGTAGTTCAGTCACTGCATTGAAATGGCACCCTGCCTCATGAGTTTTTAGTGGCTTTGTCTTTACTTTTCATGTTTATCCATAATTTATACTACACTTAAGGGCTTTTTTGTGAGAAAGCAATATTATCTTGCCAGGATTGCTTCACGGGTATTAAAAATGGAAATAATAATAATAATGAGTTCTATTTTTTTTTTCATTTCTGTACCTGGTATCTTTTCTCCCTGTGCTAACAATGAAGGAGCGGGTCCAGCACAGCCCCTGTGAGTCACTGGCAGTGTTGCTCTAGAAAGGCTGATGTGTGTAAGATTGCCATCATGAAAGATTTCCAGAGTCCTTGCAAGTTCTGGATCCTTGAGAGGAACTGGCATTTATCAGAAGGATTATTGATGACTTGAAGGGCAATAAAGTCAGCCCACAGGCCATGAGTGGTGTCAGAAACCACACCAAGGCACCCCAATTCTTTGTGTCATTTGTTTGAAATGACAGGCCTCTTTTGTTTGGGTTTTTTTTCTTTTGGACCATCACAGTTACTTTGGGAACAGAAATGTCACAGGTGGGCATGAAGCTTTAGATTTTCATAACAATGTTATGCTCAAGTAAAACAGGGCAAGTAGAGAAAGAGTGTAAACATGGGTGTGAATGGAATGGACTAAACCCATGGGAGCCTGGTAGATGGTGCTGAGAAAGGATGCAAAAAAGAAAGCAGTGAAAAAGAGAAAAAGTACAGCATGGAAAACCAGGGACCAATTCTACCAAACTAATTAGGCAAATATGAAGTAAGTAGATTCTGTTTTGATGGAGTTACTCAGGTAAATACCTGTTTACCTGAAAGCTGTATCTGGCCTTAAGCACGGACTTTGTGTCTCTCCACAGTGTTCCAGTTCTTGCCCTGAAATAACCTCTTTCTGCCAGTATAACATGATTCACCACTTTGCCTTTATCATGTCTAACCTTTTGTTCCACAACTCAGAGCCAGAGCAGTTTGTGTTGGGCATGGCACAAGCATCCTGTTCCTCCACAGCATTCAAACCCTGTTCAGATATTCCCCAAGTATTAATCACCACAGTACCCTTAAGCTGAGACTGCTGATGGCAAAGCTTGGTAATAATAATGGAGTTTTTATATCTTCAAGGCTACATCAAGAAATAAATTACTTCTGGGGAGATACCAGCTGACATTACAAGAGTTTGAGCCATAGTCTGCAGAAGTCAGCAAAACATTTTCTGTAGACAGAAGTGCTCCTGAGCAGAATGGTCACTTTTCATGCTAAACAGAATGAAAAACACGGACCACTTGAACTGACCTTAGTATTCCTCATTCTCTGACAAGCTTGAGCATTCATCATTATGCTAGATGGAGGAAAATTGTCATTTTCCTCCCTAAAAGTTACTTCATTTGGTTTTGTGTCTATGGCATTAATTTGCAACCAGCTTTGGGATTTCTTCTAAAGCATACCATTCCTTTGTAATTTATAGTTTTAAAATACCACCAAAATATTTGCATTAGCATTAAATAGTACCCATCACTCATCCTGTCTAGCCATCAGGCTTGCTGTGAGGACAGTCCTCACAGAGTAGGAGCATGATAAGCCATTGCTCTTCTGGATCTCTGTGTCCCAATATATGCTGAAAACTCAATGACAAAAGCAAGAAACCATTTTCCATCCTGAGATACAACCATTTGAACTTACAACAATGCCAAATTTTACAAAGCTCTTATTCCTCATCAACTCTTATGACTATCCACATCCCCATCATCTCTGAGTGCATTCCAGTAGTGCCTTGAGCACTGTGCCCAGCATGTGTCCAGTGGGATTTGTTCTCTCACTGTTGCCTTGTGTTTGTGCTTTCCAATTGAACTTTTCAACAAGAAAGCATCAGTGTCTCTAGGCTCTGCTTCCTGCTATTTTTGGTCAAGCTTCCCTTCCTCAGATAAGACCCATCTTCATCCAGATTTCCAAAGCAACTTAGCAGGCTAATGAATAGCTGAAGCAGTTGCAGTTTCTGTGGGAAGACAGAGACCTTTTTTTCTCAAAATAGCTTTTCTATGAACTTGTGTATTATTTCCTTTTCCCTCTTTCTAAAACCTTGAACAGTTCCTTAATTTTGGTTGTTGGAAAGCTGTCACTAAGCTCTTCTCATTGTCTAAGCAGAAGTAAACCAGAAATCTGACTATGCATGACCATCTCCCTTATGGCAGCCAGTGCCTGCCATAAGCACAGGGATAAGACTTTGGGATGGCTCCTCTGACAGTGAGGCTCAGTCCTGGCAAGCAGTGACAGTGCTCAGGCTGCACCACCCACCTGGGACCCATTCAGCAAGCGAACTTTTCACAGGTGTCTGTTGTGACATGCAGGGCTGTCCAGCATCCAAAGTCACCCACTAGCACAAAAACCTCTTCTTCAGAAGTGGATATTTGGTCTGTGGAAGACAACTGACCTTGTCACCAAAAGCCATGTCTGCCTTTTGGTACAGTAAAGAATCCTGAGCTTTTTAAATAAGATTTTTTCAGTTTCTTTGCAAAAAAACCTTCCCTTCTCCAATGCAATCTTCCCATCCCCACCCCCCCAGCCCTGGTGTCCCATTAAGTGTTGGCTGTGAAGTAAATTTGGCATCTGTTCAAATGGAGTTCCAAGGTTCTCAGCACTGTAAGTGAAACTGATTTTTGCTGTTGCAAGGATGGCCTGGTCTAATGTGAGCAGGGAAGGGACAGAGGGAAAGATTGGGGTGATCCAGAAGTCAGATGTACTCCTGCCATTGCCAGTGCCATGGGAGGGTAGTGACTGCTGCACCTGGGAGGGCTGTCTTCATGAATCACAGGTAGCACAGAGAGGAACAACAGGCAAATGGAGAGAAACCTGAGTAACCACATAATCCAGTACTGTAGGCAGAAGATTTCTGGAAAAGCAGCACATTAGTAGTGTTGGTCACTGCAATTGCAGTGAGTGAGATTCATCAGGAAAAATCACTCAGTTGTTCCTACTGCATCTTTTACCCACCCTGGTAGATGCTGATTTCAAAGCATCTACCAGAAAAAAAAACCAAACCAAACCAAACAGCAACACACCAGCATATCCACATGCACATCCCCCAATATTTAAAAGGGTTTGTGCCCCATATTTACACTTCCCACTTGGTATAAACATAAATAAAATTGTATAAACAAAACCTCAGTTAATTTGCAAAGTCAAGCACTCAGAAAATGTACAAATACATTTTAGTCCAAATTTATTGTGGTTTTCTTTTTGCACAGAGGCTGCAGCTCTCAAAACATCTTACAGGCACCCAAAAATCTTCCCTATGTCTCTGTAAGGTCAGATATGGAGTGTATAAGTGACAATTAGGTGGATAGAAAATTGACTGGACTACCTGACTCTAAAGGTAGGGATCAGCAGTACAAAATCCATCTGGTGGCAGGTCACAACTGGTGTTCCCCTGGGGCTGGTACTGGGGCCAGCACTTTTTAATGTGTGTATTAACAGCTGGAACCTGTGTGTAATGCCAAATTGCAGGGATGTGGTTCACATTCTGGAGGGCAAGGCTGCTATTTACAGGGACCCTGACAATGGGAGGAAAGGACTGGCAGGAGCCTCGTGACAATCTGCAAAGTCAAATGCAATGTCCTGTTCATGGGATGGAATAAGTTTGTGCAACATCTCAGTCTGGCCAATTGTCTAGGAAGCAGCTTTATAGGAAGGGGTCTGGGTGTCCCCATGTGCTCCAAGCAGGACCAAGCTCAGCTGGTCAGAGCATGGTGCTAATACCACCAGGGTTGTGGTTCAGTCCCTGTGGGTTCAATCCCTGAATGGACCATTCATTTACAAGCTTGACTTGATGATCCTGCTGGGTCCCTTCCAACTCAGGATAATCTGTGATCTGTAATGTGCTGGCAAAGACCAACCATATGTTGGCCTGTTAGCAGGAATATAGCCAGCAGGTCAAGAGTAGTTGCTCCTCTCTGGTATTCCACACTTGTGAATTCCACAGCTGGGGTACTGTGTCTGCTCTGCAGTTCCCCAGCTCAAGAAGTTCACTGACAAATTGGAGCAAGACCAGCAGAGAGTCAGCAGGACAGTGAGGGGGCAGGAGCATGTGGTGTTTGAAGAGAAGCAGTCAGAGCTGGTTTTGTCCAGTCCCATGAAGAGAAGGCCAAGGGAGATGGTTTTGCTCTCCTCAGCTTGGTAACGTGAGTCAGACTCTTCTGTGTGGTGCACACTGACAGGACAAAAGGCAATGGGCACCAGCTGCAGCACAGGACATTCATTCAGGTGTTAGGAAGATCATTTTCATCATGAAGGGATTTTGTTCCAGAGCAGGCTGCCCATAGAATCTCTGTCATTTCCAGATCTTCAAAACTTGATTTACATGGTATTGGGCCATCTGATCTTGCTGGACTAATGTTTAATGGCAGGAGGGACAGGATGACTGTCACCCTGGTTTTTTAAGATTTTCTAAGCCTTCTGATGTTAACATTCTTGTAGTGAACTTTCTCACACACTTTCTGTAAATGACTCATTGTTTTGCATTCCTTTATGGAGGAGGAGAGAGTTGATGGACTGTTGGTTTAACCAGTGGCATTGGAGAGGTGCCACTGTCACCCTCCAATCCACTGTCACTTTTGGAAAACTATAAATGTTAGAGTCAGAAAATAAACGGCCCTTTTTTCTCTTTCACCTTGAGAACGGTGTGAGCGTGTGTTCTTTTGTGTCCTATAGCGACAGATGACTTCTAAGGTTGCTTCCAATCTAAATAACCCCAATTCTAAAGGGAAGAAATGCAGAGGGGAAGTCCAGTCCCACTAAAATCTATTGCTTTCATTATGAAACTTACTGGTTGAGGGGGATGTGAAATGAAAAGCTCATGCCATCCCACAAGATCAGTTTGGATTTTAGAATTTTCCAATCATTTTAGTAGGCCAACACCAAGGTCTTCTTTAAGTTTTTTGTTTGTTTGTTTGTTTTTTGTTTCTCTAGAAGGACATGAGAAAAGATCAGATGTTTGTCTGGTAATCAAATAGTAGCTAACCCTCAAGCTCTTTCATCAAGAAAGGGTGCCCTGACCTTCAGGCCATAAAGTATTAGCCTCCTTCCTCTTTCCCTGGCACAGCATATACTCTATCTGGAAAACTAACCCTGGAAAGAGTTAAAAAGTCTGGCATTTTTACAGGGAAAATAATTTAGTTAGATTTTTTTCACCAGGTCTACACAGCCCCCACAGTTAAGGACAGCAACTTTAAAACAAAAAGTAAAGAAAGAGCTTTCTCACACTGCAACCACTGTGATTTCTGAAATACAAGGACATTGTGAAAACAAAGAAGTTGGCCAGTATTTGAGACTAACACCTCTGAAATGCAAAGTATGTCCCCAAATAGATTATAATCATAAATGATAGAACTCTGCTTTTGTGTCTCTCTCCCACAGTAATGGTGCATTTGAATTTCCTAAACAGGAACTTCCCACAGAAAAAAAAAAAAAGCAAGAATGAGACTTCAGACTATGAGCTCATGTGGTTGTCAGTGTCTTGTGACTGTGATGCTTTTGTGTGTGGCAAGAGGAGTGATGGTAACCAGTTGTGGAACAGACTTCATAATCACCTATAAGATTGAAGTGCTTTCAGTGATAGTGGCCTTTATCTTCCTTGCACCAGACATTACGAAGAGATAAAAATCTGTCCTAAAATCTGTCATAAATCTTTGTTGCCTGCTTCTTCATCACCTCTTTTGCCAGAGATGGTTAATTATGGATGGAAAATGCTCTCATCTTCCTGACAATTTCCTAGACACCATCCTGTCAGCCAAGTCTGAAGAGGTGAATTTAGGGAAAAACAGGTCCTGATCATTCTCCCTCAGAACAATCCAGACTGCATTCAGATGAATATCTAACATTTCAATTTTTTATTTTCATCTTCCACTGCAGTCTTGAGTTCTTCCAAGTGAGCATTGCCTCTGCCTGGGTAACCAGTGCCTACCACAGCAAATTCCTGCCCCTGCTCACTACTGCAATAGAGTAATTTTAATAGAGTAATACTTATCCCCAGCCATCCAGATGTGGGCACGCTCATACTGTGATAATGGTGAGAGCAAAATGAGAAGCAGGAGGAATTTATTTTTATGCTCTTGGTAGCTACAGAGCATTTGGGGAGAGCATGTGGAGCAGCAAAAGCCATGCTGCCATCTGTGTGTTTATCAGTGTTGTCTTGAATGTTACAAAGACTCTTTATCCAGTTCCCAAATTGGTTGGTAAATACAGGGAAGATTCTGCTTGATGGATTTGATGGTCAAAATCCTGACTTGTAACTGGCTTGTACTTGGGTGAGGCCCAAGGATACTTAAAGCTGCCTTTGGACACCACAAGCACATTTGGGAGTTCCCAAGGAAACTAAGAGAACTTGGCTTCCCACAGACACCCTGGGAATCCCAGGGAGCCTTTTCTTAGAACATATTTGCTGGCTGGATTCTGGTTCTGCTCAAATACTGATCCTGGATCCTTGCTTTGATCCCTGTATCCCACTCCCCTTCCTGGTTCTTCATTTCCTGCCCCAGCCATTTGCACTGGCCCAGTGCCACCCCCACCCCCCTTTTTGGGGCTGTGGAAGGGGAGAATGTCCCTGCTACACTGCTAACAAAGTTTTTCTCAAAAAGTACTTTACCACATCCTAGCCAGCATGCATCTCCAGAGACAAATGTCATTTTCCTCAACGGAGCCACTGTGTTCAAGTCAGGCAAGAAAAGTTTTAAAATAGCTTTAGTAGAGTCTGTCTACCAAGCCTGTGAACTCTCAGACCATGAGAGGAAGTTTTTAAAATGCTCTTCATGTACAGGAAAACCTTTTGTCTTCAAGAGTTCAACACAAGCCCCTGTCCCAGCCACATAGTCCCACTTCCCAGTGGGAAGGGCTCCCATCCTTTATGCCTCTGCTCTCCACTGCTTGCTGGAAGTGAAAGATGCTGGAGCAGGCAGTGCTGAGGCCCTCCAGGTTTGGACAGGTTCTTATCTTGTTTATACTCAGAGAGTACAGTTCATGGTCACAAAAGAAGCCTGCCCAGATCTGCCTGCCATGGCGGGTGACATAAAATGCGCTGCCTGACGCGCTCGGAGGGGTGACTGAGTCAAAGAGGTTTCAGTTTTTTTCCATCACTCTGATATTTTCACTTTTTCTGTTAATAAATCTTCAGGTTTAGAAAGACACTGTGTGAGAGGTTATGCACAATTTGGCAGGGGGCTGTTGTTAGACTATTAGCCTTAATAAAGAGTTTTATGTCATGGTAATAAGACCAGTAATTCTGATAGCTTGTGACAAGAGACCGAAGAAGTCTGATCCCCAGAATTAAGTAAAGGGATTTTATACAGCTCACAGACAAGGGAAAGGGTCAGGCACCCAGCTGCCGTGGCACCTTACATTTCCACAGTCAGCTCTGCCACTGTGGTAATTGTCATCAGGAACTAATGTCCCACACAGCTGTCCCCTTGGCCTCCTTTCACATCTCTGTTATCCTGGGGACTTCACAGGAGGAAAAAAATCAATGTGATACAGTGAGGAGTGAGGCACAGTTCAAGATATTTGGGTTTCTTAACTGTATTTTTAGATTATTCAGTGTTCAGCATTGGAGAAGATGGTTTATTAAAGGTGTTTAACTTTGGAAGTTTCAGACTTGCAAAACACCCTATTATATTCTTATAAATTTTGTACCTGTAAGCAGATATACCTATATAACAATTTAAGACACAGATGGATGATTTATTCTTCTCAAGCTTTTGGATGGAAATAATCTTGAGCTTTTAAAAATACTTGAACTTTTAAATATAACAATGAGTAGATTATATCATTTTGATGTGTGGTCTTGTTTTCAGAAGTTGAGTTGGAATGTTTTTAAGTTTGTAATTTTCCTCACTGTGCAAATCTTCCTAGAAGAGATGGTAGATTTAATCTTTTCAAGAGGAACTCTCAGCCACAGGCTGTATCCTCCCTTTAACAGTGTGTTGGAGCATTTATGCACAAAGTTAGCAAAGCTCAGATATCTGATCAGTTCCAGTATAGACAGTCTGTGCTCAGGGATTGCAGCATGCATCCAATGCAACTTGCTTCTCCTTCCTTGGGATCAATAGCTAATAGAGATGAAAGTAACACATCAAACTCCTTCAGTGTTAACTGTTGATGCTTTCTGACAATCCCTTGATTGAAAGGAGGGACCCCACAGACTCTTTCTGTTAAGGAGAAAAAGATAACAGTAAACATTTTTTCAGTGCGATCCCTTTCATTTACAAAGAATGTGCAGAAGTCTGTTTCTTTTAGAGCAGAAGAAATCAAATGGGAGTGACAGCATCTTGGAGCTGAGAACAAAGACATTATCTTTCAGCCAAAAGTCTCTACAAGGGTGGGGGATTTTTCCTGCTATGAAGACTTCTATGTCTGCATAGCGTTGGTAACTTTTTTTTTCTCTGCTGTGTCTGCATGTCTTTAACATTCACAGAAACCATCAGAGATAGCAAAGGAGCCACTCTGCCTTGTTCTGAGTCAAAATCTTTGTTGTTTGAGTGATTTGGTTCCAGAAGGGACCCTAAGCCTTCCTGTAATAATGGGAAGTGTCTGTACCCAGACCCTGACAGCACATATCACCATCATAGCTCTGAAGGTCCATGGACACAAACGAGGACAAGACTGCAGGTGAATTTTACACGAGACCAACCTATCTCTGCACTTCAAAACTATACATAAATCTTTGGGAATCTGAGCTTGTATTCTAGGTCTGAGACATGCTGCAATTTTCATGGTACTGGTTAGGAACAATTGCTTTGAAATCAGTTTACTTTTCCTGCAATAATTGTAATAGCCTAAGGTAAGACACCCATGGACTACAGAGGGTCTGGTAAGGGGAGAGGTGGTACACAGTGAGACAGGAAGTACTGAGACTGCAATGGATTAGCAAGTGAAGGATGTGTGAAACGTTGCAGGATGACAAGAAGCAAACATCTCTGCTGACCTGCTGATTTTTAGTAGCTAGTAGAGGTGAATACTGTTCCCTAGGCTTATTTTTGGTAGGTCCTTCTTGAAAGCTGCTGAGTGGAGAACAGGTTAGTTGTTTTATGAAAAATGCTCTCTCGTGGGTAGCTGGTTCAAAGGTTGTCTGGGCACTGATTGTGGGCTTGCCTAGAGACCACTGCACATCCCAGCTAGAGTCTTCCTCCCTCAGGCTCTGCACTGGGCAAAGTAGTGATAGGAAGTCCAAAATCGAGTCATGTGAATTTTCTTATGATTTAATACTTCTTTTCTTGTTGTCTTGTCTGATAAACTTGTCCAGCCATGCCCCAGTAATTTTGAGAATCTCTTTGGATGCAGGAAGGAACAGACAGCCAAGTCCCTTCAGATTAGTTTAGCTCTGAGAGGGAGTGAGGGTGGCTGTGGAGGGTGTGGGGTCACTCATCGAAATCAGACAATTCAGGGAAACTAATTACAACCTTTAACTGTTGTTGCAATCTCTTCTGTGGAAGAGAAGTTTTCACATGAATATTTTCTTGCATTAGAGGTGAAATCAGATCCTGGTCCCGCACTTGCTGTGTTTGGAGTGCTGCCAAAAGGCTCTTTAAAAAAGGCATTCCTGCTGCAATATGTCATGGGCTATATTCTGTGCTCCCGGCTCAGATGGGGACTGGAATGCAGACCTCCCAGTCACACACCAGCCGTGCCATTCCGGAGGCTCACGTTGCAATCTAGAGAAAATAAGCACCAAGGCAGAGGCAATACCACATGAAAATGACAGGGAGAAACAAGCAAAAGACATGTGCTGGCTGTAGGGAGCTCAGCAAAGCCGCAGCCCTCCAAACCTGCCTTTAACACTGGCCGGAGCTTAAGTCAGCATAACAACTAGCTGGGATTTACACCCAGGTTCTTCTACTAAAAAGTTATTTTATTGCTTTTTAAGGCAGTATCTCCTCAAGAGAATGAGCTGCCTAAAGAGTAGAGTGAAAAGCAAGAGGAAAAGGAAACATCTGAGCTGAAAATGGTGAGAGTCAAATCGTGGAAAACTCTTCAAAGACAAGCACTGTAAGGAGAAAAAAATGTAAATATATTTAGTCTGAGCTAGAGATAATTTCATTTTAGATTCTGTTTCCCAGATTTATTTTAAACAAGCAGACACCCCCTGCCCCTCTCCTCCCCCCCTAGTAAATATTTCCTACTTTCTTTGGTGTCCTGACAGATTAAAGCTGGAATATCTTTCAGAGATCATGTGAAAATGATTCTATTTTTACTGGATAAGTGTCATGAATATCAATATACTAAATAGAACAGACAGTGACAATAAAAATGTTGATCTCTGTGGCTGCTGAAAGAGTGACATTAAGTGACTCTCACTGATATTTAATTTGCAAATTGAATTGCACTTATTGAGGGAGGGGAAAGCAGCAACGCTTGTGTTGATGAGAAATTCTGCATTTGAAAATGCTCCTTATTAATGATTCAAAACATACTGTTCCTAGGAGCTGTAAACAAGTTCAGTATTCTGCACACTAATCCATAACCATTATCATATGTAGAGAACAAGAAGTTACTCATAAACAGATGTTCTCTTTGCCAAATCCATTCATTTAATGCACATTTTACTTTCCAAGTCCTAGTTAGCAACTTTCTGTGGTGGGTACATGAAAGGATGGAAAAGCAGGGATAAGTTTGCCTGCAAAGGAGCAATGTTTTCATGGCTGTTCTGAGTCTTTTCCATCTTGCCTTGGACGTGGAAGAGTTATTCATCTTGGCCTTGCTCTCACTGCTCTGGAGGGCACTCAGCTTTCTGCTTCCAGGCACTGTGAGGCAGTGGGAGATGCCAAACGTGTTCTGTTAGCAGAGAGCTGTGTCATTAAGTGTGCTCTCTGCTCTGACTGGGAATGAAGCCTGGCATGCACAAATGCTCATGCCCAGAGAAGGCAATTATCTTACCATAAGTTATAGGTGAGCTTCAAGGAAAAGGTATGCCAAAAGCAAGGGTGGAGGAAGAATTACTGCTCAAAGCATAACTAATTTCTAAGTTGCTTCATGTTTTTCAGGGCCTAGCTCAGCCCAGGTGTTGAGTGTCTCTAAGTGTGGAGATCCCACTACCTGAGCAACCTGTACTCCCATTAATTTTTTCCCTATGTCCAGCTGGAATGTCTCTCCTTTTGCTATGCACATCCAATAAAACATGTGACTCAGTCTTTCCTGTAACTCCCCAAAATGAAGATGTATGCACATAAAGACCTTCCCTCCACCTTCTCTTCTCCAGGTTAAACAAATCCAGTTTTCTCAGTCCCTGATCCCACAGTGAGTGCTGCATCCCACAACCATCTTGGTGACCCTCCAGTGGACTCTCTCCAGTTTGTCAGTGCTCTCCTAGGAGCCCCAAACTGGACACAGTAGTCCAAATGCAGTCTAATGAGTACTAAACAGCAGGGATCTTTACATGGATCCTAACAAAGAAAAAGACTGTCATGAACTAAAAACCTGGCCAGGCTGTGCTGAGATCTCTCAGAACTCTCTCACTGCAGTTACTTAAAGGGAGTTTGTCAAAGATATTTAAAGAGAGAACAAGACACAATGGGCAGAAACTGAAATACAGGAAATTCCATTTAAATGTAGGAAAAAAATCTCTCACTGTGAATGTGGTCTAACACTGGAACAGTTTGCTAGAGAGGTTGTTAAGCTTCCATCCTTGGAGATATCCAAAACACAACTGAACACAGCCCTGAGCAACCTGCTGTGCCTGATTTTCCTTTGAGCAGGGGTGGGTTGATGAGGCATCTTCCATCCTCAACTATTCTCTGATTCTGTGAACTGTTAAGTGAGATTAAAGCTGTGCATTTAAGGCAGGTTCTAGGATGATCCACATTTGAATCTTTATCAACATGAGATGCAGAACACAAACAGGAAGATTGCTTAAAAAAGAAAACAAACCAAACCCAGCCATAGAACCCACAAAAAGATGTTATTCTGGAGTTGGTGTTGGGTGGCACTCAGAACCTGCTTCAGATGTTACTGGGAGAGCAATTCTGTGTCAGTAATCACAGTACAGTTAGGGCAGTGTTGCAGGAGAGAACAACCCAAGCAGATTCAGCATATGGATATTCGTTTTCAAGAGAGGCTTCTCAAAATGAGGAAAAGAAAAAAGAAAAGAAAAGAAAAGAAAAGAAAAGAAAAGAAAAGAAAAGAAAAGAAAAGAAAAGAAAAGAAAAGAAAAGAAAAGAAAAGAAAAGAAAAGAAAAGAAAAGAAAAGAAAAGAAAAGAAAAGAAAAGAAAAGAAAAAGAAAGTAAGCAAGTCTTAAACAGAGCAGTCCAAAAGCCAGAAGGGAACAGGCAGCCTGGGTGCTGTTAAAAAAAATTACTATATTAAAATCTCAGGTCAAAATTTTGACATAATTTGAAAAGAAAACAATGTGATCCAAAAAGGCCATTTCACAGCTCAATAGGTATATTAAGGATGCTATCACAAGCAATAAGTTAATGTTTAAAGAATGGGAACCTTACCCAAATTAGGAGAACAGGAAAGCCCATAAAATAAGGGCAAGTCATCCATGCACCCAAAATTAAAAAAGGCTAAAAAATAATGTGAGTTCAGCCTTGCTATTACTGATAGTAAATAGTTCTTTATATAGCAAAGGCAGGAAGCCAACTAGTTTGAGGACAAATATGTAAAAGGGCACTTGGAGAAGACAAGAAAACAGCAGAAATGCTCACTGGGTTTAATGTTCCAGTCTTTCCTGCTGAAGACATGAGAGAGAGCCCCAAGCCCAGCATATTCTTGATAGCAGCTCTTCAGAGGAGTTAGTGCAACCTGAATTGAACTCACAGGACATAATAGACCAAAGAGATAAACTGGAGGTCAGTAAACCAGTAGGACCAGGCACCACTTACAGAACATTTCACATGTGAAGCTGCAGAACTGGTGGCCCAAGGTGTGTGAACTGCCATTAAAAGTGGCCTCTGTGCTGGAGAAGGAGGAGCTCAGAATTGCCACTGCAGTCCCTCAGCCAGAGGGGTCTTGGGAAACAACAGGCCAGAGAGTTTGACTTCCATCCCTCCTACAACAGCAGAGCCAAAAAACCACATGCCCATAGGGAAGTGTGATGTCAAGGGAAGCAGTCCATGTGATTTCTGTAAGGGACAGCCTTGCAACCAGTCTGCTGGAAGTCCATAGGGGTGGTAACAAGAATGTAGAGATACTGGACACATTGTATTTAGATTTTCAGGTAGCTCTTGACAATTTCTCAGCAAAGGCTATGAAGATACTAAGTCATCATGGACTGTATGACTTTGTCCTTTGGTGATTTGAAAGTGGAAAGTTGAGGGCTCAACTGTGACTTTTTTAGGATGGAAAAGCAGCAGCAAGAGAACCCCTAGAAGTCACTCTGGTATTACTTAACATCCTCACCAGCAGCCCAGGTTTGCAGTCAATGGCAAGCTCATTTGTCTGGTGAAGTGCTGAGCTGTAGGTGAAGAACTCCAGAAATACTTAACAAAGCCAAGGGAGGGGACACAAGGGTGACACATGAGCTTCAGTGTTCACCAAGGTAATGACTTGGGTAGAATAATCTGTAGAATAATCTGAATCACATTTACCTGCTTCTGAGCTCACAACTGGCAGCCACCATTGAAGGAAGTGCTGCTCGAGTCACCATGGACTATTCTCTAAAAATCTCAGCTCAGTGTGCCATGGCAGCCAGAAGCAAGGAAAATGGTGAATATCCTCAGGGAGGCTCTTCCAGCTTAGGGCACCCACACTGGGGCAGTGTGTGTGGTTCTGCTCTCTGCAGCACTAGAATAGAGTGGGTTAGAGAAAGGCAACCAAAAAGGACAAAGGAATCAGCTTCCTCAAGAGGAAAGCCATCAAAGCCAGGATTGCTCACATTAGAGAGGAGATAGGTGTGGTGAGATCACAACTTTTTAATGAACTTATCTTTCAAAGAACAGAGGTGGCTGTGAAGTCTGGTCACCTGGAAGCGAGGGAGTAACTTGCTTAGAAGAAAAGCGTTTGTTTCCAGAAAACCAAAGGCCTTGTGGATGGTGTTGGTAGTACCCCAAAGCAACCAGGACTGTTCCTCTGATCTCCTCAACACCCTGTGCCCAGGAGGCTCTGCAGATGGCTGGACAATGTCCTTTGTTCTACAGGAAGTCAAATTTTTGCTCTGTCACTCATGAACCAAGGGCTGATCCAATCTGTGGGTGTGCAATGCTGCTGAAGCTTTTACTTGAGAAAAAGCAGAGGTCCTGAGATCAGCAACAGGGCTGAGGTATTTCCACATGAGCAACACATTTGCTCCATTCTTCTGGCCAACTTGTTTTGAGTGCCTTTTTCCATTATGTGGTTTGCAGTTGTGTCCCAAAGGGAAAGAAATTATATGTGTGCCCTTTATGCTCTTTATAGTATATTAAAAAAGGGGGGAAAACTCTTTGTTCTGAGTTTCCTTCCAAACAGGATTTTTTGGTTGTCTTAGGATTTTTTTTTTGCCTTAATTTGTTTCACTGGGTAATGTCATCATTCATCTTTCCTGTTTTTGCTGTGGAACTTCTTAGATGGTTCACAGATGTGCACTGGAAATTAAAAGGTAGCATGCTGAATCCTGAACACAAATAATCTTAATTTGTAACTTGAGCTGTTATCGCTCACAAAAGACAGAAAAGAGATTCCACTTGATCTGGCTGCTTTGGTTTCTCTTTTCCCTGGAATTTTAAAAAACTGCCTCCCAAGACTTGCGCAAGAACCAAAATAGTTTGTTTTTTTTTTACAATAACATCACAGCTCAGCTGGCAACCTTCCCCAAAACAAGTCTTTCCTCATCCCATGGTTCCTTCAGGCCTTTGCTAAATGTAATGGAACTTTCTAATCAAGAAGGCTGTGTTTTTTCTTTTCCTTCATCTCTTCCCACTTAAAGCAGCTTGTAGTCCTGTTCAAGTATCTATTTATATTATTTACTGCAAAAAGCCAGGCTGATCTGTGGATGCATTTCTTTGGTTCTCCCTATCAGCTGTTTACTTCATGATCCCCATTATATGTATTTTCCCACTCAAGCATTACTTGAGCTCATAGATGTGACCCCTTCTCAACCTTCCAGGTCCAAATAGAAAGTTTCTGACTATCTGCTCCACATGCTGAACATCTTTGGAGATGGACCCTTCTAATTTTGCACCTTTCTGTTTCAGACAGGACATCCTCTTCTTAGAGGGAAGGTATGATTCTCGAAGCCCACAGTGGCAGCCCTATACCATCTGGCCCTGTAAAATATTATTCCCAGTTATTTCTAGTGTGTGTAACATCATATTTTCTTCATAACATGTGATATAAAATCACATGGTTGGAATGTGAACTATTCAATGGAGGTGGTGGCAAACATCCCCATGCCTGCTGTCCCAACCAGCATTAAAGTTGCTGGTGTTCCTGCAGAGAAGCTGTGTGACAATTCAGCAGAGAAAGGTGGCTGAGCATCAAGCATACCAGGCATCTCTGGAAATTATATCATGTTGTTTTCATTAGGTTCTGATCTTGGTGAGCTGGGATTGACTGAATGCTCTGAGGGAGTTCAAAATGAGAACAGCTGAATCACAGCAGACTCACTGGAGTGTTGGAAGGCAACAGCAAGCAGAAATCTGCATGAGTCATCCCAAAGAAGAGGCCAGAGAAAAGGGTGGGTATGCTTTGTACTAAAGTACATAGCTCTTCTGGGAACATGAACTTCTCAGGAGCTTCTGCTTTTCTATTCTGGTAGATATCCAAAGGGAATCTACTATTTTCTATGAATTGCTCTAGATAAGGATGGGTTCTGCTAGAAACAAGAGGTACAGCCCAAGTTCTTACACCCATTTTGTCCTTCAATTCAGCTGTTTTCCATCTGCTGCAGATCTATGTAAGTAGGAAGGCATCACTCCACAACAAAGGCCCAGGGCTGAGCAGGGACAAAAACGCACCCAGAGACATTTCAGGACCATTACCTCAGCTTCTTCCACTGTGATATTCCAAAAGATCAAAGAAAAGGATGTACTCATTTGGGGCAGAGGCTGGGAGCACAGTGCCTCCCACAACAGGTCCATCCCTTGGTCCACCTCATGGTGCCACCACGCGCAGCCTTCCTTGCACAGCCTGTCTGGGGCCATCCCTTGCCCTCACGGTGCCACTATGCACAGCCTGTCTGACCCTGCACACCTCCCACAGCTGCCAGTGCTGGCAGGAAAGGGCACTAGCAAGAGCTAGTTGACTTGATAGGTGGATGCATGGATTTTTTTCTACTTTTTCTTTGTGTGGATTGGGGGTTTGGCAGTGCCACAAAGGGTGTTGGTCTGAATCCCACAAAGCAGTGTCTCAGCACCTTCACATTTTGACAGTAGCCCCACAGCCTTTGTAAAACTGTGTTGTCTGCTTCACAGTAAATATCTGCTTGCTAAGTACAGCCACCACCAGGCCTTTGCTTGGAATCCTTGAAGGAAATTAGTTGTCCTGTCCCCTGCATATCCCTTGGTTGTTCCTAGAAGGGTGAGTGTGTGGTACCCTGCTACCCTCAAATCAAATAATAATTCATGCTGCTCATCTCTGGTGGACACAGCATGCTGGTGACACTGCTCCCAAATGTCCTTCTGTTGGAATCAGCTGGGTGAAATGACTCACTTTAAATAATCTGTCATTTTGATACTTTGGGTCTTTTTAACCCCAGAAGATTTGGGGTGGCCCAAATGAATACCTGCCTGGTGCACAGGGGCTGCGGCACTGAGTGCTCCCTCACACCCTCCCTGCTGCTGAGAGCCTGGCAGCATGTTTGAGGGACTCCTTCAGTGACTCCAAAGGCTTCCTCTGACCAGGCTCCTGTGAATTTTCCACTCAGGGCAGTGTTATCAACAAGGTGTCATGCTTCCACAGCATGGTCCAAGCAAGGATCTCAAAGCTCTGTATAGATGGAAATTATTGCCATGTCAACAGTGACCTTCCCAGCCCCAGCCTGGAAGCCACAGTACTCCCAGCTGCTCCCAGAGCTCACCTCCCCTCTGCCTTGCTTCATCTTCCCATGTTTATTCCTTTTGGTGTTCTGTTTGCCAGAGGAAGAGCGCCAGCATGACCATGAACTCCGTGTTTCCCGTGGCCAGGCATCTCCACGTTCAAAGGAACCAAGCTGTGCTAATGTTTACAAGAAATATTCTAATTCCAGTGTGTGAAACCGTCCTCTTGACAGCATCTTTCTGTGGCTAAGCATTAAAATGTTTTTTCAGACTGGACCAAGATCTATTTCAAGTCAAAACCCCGTAGTCAGACATTCCTGCATTCTACAACTGCATTCCCTCAAGCTGACTGTGACAGGGCAAAGCTGTTGTTGTCTGGGGGACAGAAGGATTCTCTCCTGCTCATGCATTGTCCCTTTGTTTCTGAAAAGTGCTGCACAGTCACAGTAAGTGATGGCTCACTAGATAAGAAGCTGCTCTGCATGTGAATGAGTGCCCAGCACTCTCAGGAAACTGTGAGATGAGCAGTTCCCCTTTTTAATGCTCTTCGATGTCCAATAAAAATATATTTGTCAAAATATGTGCACCAACTGCCTTCAGCTAAGCATTGGATTTACCTGCATATTCCCACCGATCTTCAACTGCAGAAAATTACCTCATGGGAGTTTACTTCATTTCTAGTTTCACTGTTTCTTAATGGGAAAAATCTAGTGTCTAATGATGTATGAGCTGGGTGTTTTCAGTTTTGGTTTGTTGTGGTTTTGTTGATGGTTTTTTATTTTTTCTAAACCACATTATTAGATTTCTCCCAGAAAGTTTCTCCTTGTGGTCTTATGGTATGGATAATCTTCAGAGTATTATGGCATATATCTTCCCAGATTAATCTAGGAAATGTAATAATGTGAACAAACAGAAGTATAATTACATATTCCTGCACCTCTTGTATATGTAAGCATTTTATACACATATTTTTATATGTGTATAAAAATACAAGGCTTGCATTGATAAATGTGATTCTCTGCAGGGAGACACTGGAAACAGATATGTGTATGTCTACCTGTGTATAGCATGCCTTCCTTTTCCAGAGTGTGGTATTACTAACTTGGAAAACTGAAAAAATAAGAAGAAATTATCACACTTCCTTAAAACGGATCAAATTTTAAAACATCAATATATAGTGAATTTTGTGCCTTTCAGTCTTCAGTCTTCAGGTTCTGCTCTAGGAGATATTTCAAGCCTAAAAGAAAAGCATTGTTGAGATTCCTAAATAATCAAACCAGGGCTTGAAAAGACAGCATTTGTCATGAGCCATACACAGAATCTGTGAGAGCTGGCAGCAGTGACAGTATTACAATTAAGAATAACATTTTTTCCAGATAGGATAAACACCATTTGTCACTTCATAAGCTTTTGGATGTGAAAATGGAACTATGACTATTTCCTTTTCTCATCCAGATGTAGATGATGTTGCTTCATTTTCTGACAATGTATTTAGTAGACATCATTAAATGAAATTTAAAGCCTCCTCCCTTTCAGTCCCCTCCTTATTCCCCAATTCTGACACTGTTTTCTTGATCACTGATAGAGAAGTAATAAACCATCCAAGTGGTTTATTACTGATTGTCTGTATCACTTCATTGTCAAAATGTGCTATACCAGAAAGGAAGATCCAAAAAGGATTACAAAGAAGTGTGTGGGAATATGTGAAGTTGTTAATATCCATATTGGAAAAATCTGGTATTAATTATGGCAGTACATTTCAGAATTGCAAGTCTAGGGTTGGTATGGCAGAGGTACATTTGTAGCTAAATTGGATGCCTGGGTATCTTTTTGTTATGACAGTTGCACCCTGTACAGAAATGTCAATAAAGCTGTTAGTTATCCATTCCATATGGCAGAAAACAGGAGAGGGATGCGTGTGACCACATCCAGGGGTGCAGCTGGGAATGTTTACTGCAGCACTGCAGAGCAGAGGAAACTAGAAAGGATCCTGGCCAGGATTTCCAGCTATTCCCATTGTAATATTCTGGGGCACATCATCCAGGAAGTCTGTGGGAGTGCTGGGTGTACAACAGTTTTGAACACCTCTGAAAATCCTCCAGCCAAATGAAGCACAACTGCAGGGATGGACCATTGTTTTTTTCAACAAAGTTAAAAAGGGATTTTTAGTGACCACAGATAAATAGCATCCAGGTAATGCCTCTTGCTGCTGAGTGGTCATAAGGTATTTCCTAAGGGACACAGAGGAAAATCAGACAAAAAAATGGCCAGTAACCCATATGTAGTTCTTATGTATTTCTTTCTGAAATCTCTCTCTTGTTCTCATATGCCCAGCTCTGAGCCTCAGGGGTACCTCCTTGAGGGATTTTGCCTCCTTAAGTGACTATCAGAGCTCTGCTTGCTCTGCTCCTGCCTGGGCTTTGGACACTGACAAGTCATACTCTTTCCTGTGACGGTGGTCACAGGGGTCTTAGGATGAGGGAAGAGACGTAGATCTGACTCCACGTTACAGAAGGTTTGATTTATTATTTTATGATATATATTACATTAAAACTACTCTAAAAGAATAGAAGGAAAAGTTTCATCTCAGAAGGCTAGCTAAGCTAAGAATAGAAAGCACAAGAATGATAACAAAGGCAGCTGCCTCAGACTCTCTGTCCAAGCCAGCTGTGCTGTGATTGGCCATTAATTACAAACAAGCACATGAGACCAATCACAGATGCACCTGTTGCATTCCACAGCAGCAGATAACCATTGGTTACATCTTGCTCCTGAAGCCTCTCAGCTCCTCAGGAAGAAAAAATCCTAAAGAAAGGATTTTCATAAAAAGATGTCTGCAACACTTTCCAACTGTTTTTCTTTTATTGGTCTGAATTTTGATTTTTTTTTTTTCCCCAGGCAGTGCCCTCCAAAGTGTGGAGAGGCAGCCTGGATGCAGATGCTCAGCCAGAAGCCTCTCCCCCTCACAAAGCCAAAAGAAAAGTAGATTCCTTTGCAGGCTCATCACAAGAGAGACACAGCTCCCCTCTGCAGACCCCTGTCCTCATCCTGGCATGCAGTGGTGCCCGTGTTTGGGGAGGGAAGCAGGGCTGGGCTGTTCCCTCTGCCCTCCATGGAGGACACTGTCCTTCCTGGGCCCTGAGGGGATGCCTGCACTCAATACTCCAGGGAGAGCAGCACAATGAGGAGTGCAAACCATTCACTGCTCACCAAAAAGGAATGTGCCCTTAAAGGGAGACACTGTATTTACAGTTCTTGAGAGACAACACCCTACAGCCGCCACTAGGGACAAAGCAATGACTTAGAGGGGGACAAAAGTTCCACACAGGAGAAGACGAGATGGAGCTTGTTAGAAACTGCAAAGTGACACAATCTAAAAAACTAAATGAGTGCTGAACAGCCTCAGCTTAATTCTGCGTACTGCAATATCTTTCCTCACATGATTGCACACAATGCCTTCACCAGGTCACTGTGATGGGCCATGAATGGCACAGGTGCTGTGCCCAAGCTTCACCCCATTGTTCAAGGCCCGCTTTCCTGCACAATGGGCAGCCCCAGCCTTGCCGTCTGCTCCCTCAGGAGAAGCAGTGCACTGAGGCAAAACCCCCTGCTTTGTCCCCCTTATGGCATCCCAGTTCTGGGGAGAATGAGGACCAGCCAGAAGGATGAGCTTTTCCCCCTCCTCTGTTCCTGAAATACCTTATTTAGACCATTAAACAGCCTGGACACTTGGCATCTGCACTGTCTTTGATCCTCTGACATCTGCTCTGGCTGCCTGCAGTTTCCAGCCTGGGAAGGATGGAAATTTCATTATAGTCCCCCTTCATTTAAGCACGTGCCTGCCTTGGCGTTGAGTCATCCCTGGTGAGATGATTTGCAAAGCAAAGCATCCCCAACCTGAGCTCACCGAGCTCTGGGCGCTGCCTTGCCAGACTGCCTGGGTGCCCAGGGCTGTGAGAGGAGCACTCACAGGGGTCAGCTGGTTCAAAAGGCACAAGCTCAGAAACACCAGAAAAAGTGTTTGACCTTTGTGTAGCAAATGGCAGAGATAATTCATGCTATTAATGTATACAATTTTGTAAGATCCCAGCTATGTCTTTTGACCACCCCAGCCGGGGGCAGAGTCTCATTCATCCAGTTCCCGGAGGACGTTAAGATAATACCAGGTTCTTTAAAGCAAGAATGGAACCTTCCCGAGTGATGATCACTGACTTGCCTGGCATGCCAGGACCACTCAAGAGTGATTTCGAACCTCGAAGATTGCATCTACTACAGTGATCCCCGGCGCCACCCTGTTAATGTGAATGCCGACTTCTCCGGAGTGCTCTGACCACATCCAGACACCTGGACTGGACTTTTGTCTAATTCTGCACATGTATGGCCCCAGTTCTGCATGTGAAAGGACACAAAGGAACATTCGGTCATCTCTGCCTCAGGCAGAATAAACTGTATAGGAGCTCGCTGCTGTGACCAGGGGAGGAGACCCTGACACTCGGGGTCAGGTCCCTGTGTTCACCCAGCGTCCATCCCGGGCTCGGCGCTGCCCTTGGCTGTGGTGGTTTTTGCCGATTGAAATTCTGTTTCACTGACAATTTAATAAATCATTGCTAAATTTTCTTATAAATTTGGCCCTCGATTTGATAATTTATAACATTTGTGTGTCAAGTGTGCTAGAAATGGATCAGTGTGAGGCAGCAAGAGGCACAGGTGCCTTTTGAGCAGGAGAAAAAAGGAGCTTGGCAAGTCTTTTGATGTGTCTCAGTGAGCAAGCAGCAACACCAACAAAGACAGGAAAAGATTTAGAAAAAAAACATACTTGTAATAGCTGAACACAAAACTGTCCAAAAGTAACAATTTTGATAGCTTCAGAGACAATTTGCCTTGTGTTGTGCCTGATTTGCTGTCATTTCACATAACACAAAAACTTGAAAAAGAGACACAGTCAAAATGCTCAGGAGAGGTAATGGCTGCTCATTTCCCAGGCTGACATCCTGCCTCAGGTGAACTTTCTCCATTCTACAGTCAAAGGTGGGAGGTGTCCACAGGCCTCCAGATGGGGATGATTTATGCTGTATTATTTAGAGCTACTCTAAGTGAGGGGAGAGACAGGCATATAAAAACAATCCTCCCTTTTTATTTTTCTGCTAATACAGTGAAAAATCTCACTTCCGTGGGCTTTCCTATGACCCTAGTCTGGGAAGCTCAGGTGTTTAACCAAGGAAGTCAAGCAAAGCAGAAACTGAAACAAAGACTGTGACTAATTAAGATGTTATCTTGTGAGCACATTCAAATGAAAGTTCCTGGGAAGAGAACACAAAAATGGTAAGTAGCTGGAAAGTGGTTCTTTTCACCAACCTTAAAGCAGGGTACCACATAATAACTCACAGCTGTGCATATTTGATCCCCATCTAGCATCAGTTCATGCATTATTTACATCCTTATTACTGGCAGTTGAACAGAAATCAGTTCTAACAGAATATCTGTCACACCTGATGGGAGACAAGTATTTTGCATAGCTCACACTTGTGGCTGAGCATGGCCCAGAAAGGCAGGGGCAGAGAAGGTAGAAAAGCAACTGAGCTCTGAGAAACTGGAACTCCTTAGAAATCAGATAAAAGGGAAGAGGAAGTATGTTTTGGAGCATGAACAGACATTCAGTGAATGGGAGAAAGAAAGAAAACTTGCTCACTTTGCCTCTATCCAGAGCTGCAGCAAAGAGCAGCTGGAGTGAGGAGAGGCATGAGTGGAGAGAATGAAGCACCAGGATGCTCCAGAGAGTGAGCTGGAGTCCCTGTCAGTGCTGTCCTTTGACTGACACTCGATGGCCTCTGCTAAAGGTAAGGGGTCAGGCAGGTTTCCTGGCCACTAACCCAGGCAGAGAGCTCCTTCCTGGCTTGGAGATGTCTAGTAACACAAAAAGCTTTGGCATTCCCCTAAAAGAGGTGGTGAGGCACATCAGACCCCGTGGTGACCAGGCAGCCTCCTGCCACCAGGAATCCCAGGACTGCTGTCATGTCGCCTGGTTGTGGAGGTGACTGGTGACAGCTTCTGTAGGGATGACTGCCCATGGGGAAATGGATGGACACCACCAATTTCACTTCTGCAGAGCATTTGACAGCTGGTGGCAGCTGAAAACTTTGCTTCCTTTCCAGTGAGTTCTAGAACAAAACCATGAAAAGGTGTGTTTTCTACATCTGAAAACCAGTTTAGCTCCTTCATGATGTCCCATAGGCACCCTGGAACAGACTGCTTCTGCTGTCTTTACATAAATGCTCCAAATTCCTTGCTGGACAGGAGGGACAAACTTTCAGACAGGCTGCCAGGCAGGATGGTTTGGCTCTACTGCTGTGTCATTGTTATTAGCAGAAGTATATTCCAGGAGCACATCCAGCTGCAGGCAGAAGCAGGAAGCAGGCAGGAAGCTAGCACACAACCATCTGCTCTAAAAACTGGAATCCACCCCCAATGCAGTCCTTTGGGCAGTAACATGACTGTACCCAGGTCAGCTGAAACCAATTTCTCCATTTGACTAAGCAGACCTCCAAGTACAACTTCTCTGATGCACACAGTAGCACCCTGCTGGATCATCACAATTAAGATGAAATTAGCCTTTTTCCTGCCCTGAATTCCAAGTCAGAGCCAATTCTTCACAACTGGTCCACGTGGGTCATAAACCAGTAGCCCAAGATTGCAAAATTTCTGTGTGCTGGCCTGGCTGCAGAGAGGAACGTGAGGAAGAAGTCAGCAGCTCACGTCAGGTCACGTTCCTGTGTACATCATGGAAGGTTTCAGCTCAGGCATGTCACCAGCTGCAGCCACCCAAGGCAGCCAAGGCTCAGCAACAAGCAAAACCTCTGTGTATGAAGGTCACAAGAAGAAAAAATGTCCAGAGCTGTATGAAAGGGCCCATTTGGGGCCTCTGAGCAATGGTCCCCAGGGGAGGCATAGCTGCCAGTGTGCATAATTGCCAAGAGGTTTAAAGGGAAAACCCACAGCACAGCAGGACTCCTAATGTTGTCCAGATCAAAGCAGCTTTGTGGTTTAGAAAATGTGTCATCGGAGGGAGGGAAAAAAATTAATGGCAACCTCTTCCAGGACAGCCTAGTAGTGCCTACTTGGTACAAACACCTTGTGTGAGACTTGTATCACCCTCACAGATATCCTGGAAAACTGCCAGTGGGCTTGAGAAAAGAGGGTACAGCAGCCCCAGCAGCCCCAGCCCAAGGACAAGCTCCTGTGCATGGGCTAGTTTGTAGGCTACACCACAATGCAGCCAGTGCAGCCTGCTTTCCCCTTCCAGGGCACCTGGGCAACTTTGACTGGTCTTGCATCTTCTCCAGTGCTTCATGGTGATTTGGGAAAATGTAAGGAGACATAGCTTCAGCTTTCCAGAAGCTTCCCTTGCAAGGCAGCCTTGCACAGGACAGCTATAGAAAAACTCCTTATATTCCAGCCCTCCCTCCCTTCCCAAGTTCTTCTGTCCAGGGGTGAGGTACAGATGCACCCCAGCATTTGCTGTTTGGAGACAAACCTACACCTGAGACCTTTATCTAACTCACCTGATTTGCCCTTATCCAGAGTAAGGGCAGATCACTCCATGTGACTGATGTCAGCAAGCAGTAGAACAAGCCTGGTGTGGGGGAATATGTTTGTTGGCACATCCCATCCATGCAGTTATCCACAGATCCTAACGAGACCCGGGAAGGCAGCTACAGGCCAGGCAGCTCAGACTTCATCTGTAATTGCTTCTTGTGCAACAAGCTGCAATCATATGAGAGCTACAGACATTGAGACTCTTGCCCCACAGGAGCACAAGCAGGAGGAGAGGCCTCCCTGACACAATTTTAGTTCAGATCATCTCAGAAATCCTGTGTGCTGTGAGATCACAATTCGGGGCTAAATCCTGAAGGCCTTGCTCAGAATTTTTCTGGAATTGAAAAGCATTTGTGGAGGCTGTGCAGAAGCCTTACCTGGCTAAATGCTTTGACACCAGGAGCCCTGCTTTCCCTCAGCAGATATCTAGCACCCAAAAACCTGCTTTGCTTGACAAAGCACAGAAAAGGGATTCTCTGCCCCGAGAAAACCACAGTATAGGAGATGTAAATATGAGGATGGGCAGTCTCTCAGTCTTGTAGTCTCCAGTAACCTTTAAGTCTTTCTGATTTTTGCTATATTTGAAACAAACAAACAAATAATTCCAATGTTGTTGTGAATCCCTTTAGAAATCTCAGGTAGCAGACCACTCTTGCATGTTTTCCAGTGAGACTTATCAAGAGCAGTGGCTGGGCAGCTTCAGAGGAGTTTTTGCCCATTCATTCCATTATGGCAGGTGCTGACCAGGGGTATGTTTCTCAGCCCTACCAGGAAAATGGAGAGAGAGCTGGGAAAGAACAGGTTCTGAGTCCTTGCATTGAAACAAGTGATTAAGTACTACACACAGTAGCACTGTGTATGTTCTGGACCCAGTGAAGACAAGGGGTTCTGTGGCACTGGGACAGGCACTCAGCCTATGGTAGGCTGGGGCCATTGTTCCTTAGAGAGGACAGCAGGAGGTCACAAAGAAAGATGCTTCTCCTCTTCAGTATTTATCATTAGGGCTGAGGCTCTTTCAAGGATTCCCTGCCCTCCAATCTCTGACAGACTGAGTTCAAATGAGAACACAAATCTCAATGATAAGGTTGTAAAATATGCCAACAGAATGTCAGATATGATTAAAAAGGAAGATAATAGTGATGTGATAGCTCATGGGGAGGAGGCTGCTGAATCAGTTGTAAAAATGGGCAATATGTTAAAGGAAGCAGCGGAGCCCAAGCAGAGTGAAAAGGTTTACACTGCACAGCAAAAGTGAAAGGTAGGTGCTAGTGCAGGAAGCTTTACTATGAGCACACCAGTCATTATGGGAGGTTTGGAATATCTTCTTGGGAAATCACCATCCAAATGATTTTGGGATAGGTCCTAGAGATACCTGTGATTTCACTACATTAATGTGTTGCATTAGATTCCCTGGTACACTGATTTTCAGCCT
The DNA here is from genome assembly GCF_012460135.2 of Molothrus ater. NCBI lineage: Eukaryota > Metazoa > Chordata > Aves > Passeriformes > Icteridae > Molothrus > Molothrus ater. The sequence goes on from NC_050478.2 coordinate 129,574,399, forward strand.
GGACATCTATCTAGCTGAACTGTCTCTGGGTGGTGGTGGTGGTGGTGGTGTGTGACCTTAAAGAAATTAGTTCTTTAACACCAGCCCCAGGGATATAGCAAGGTGAGGAACTCCCCACGCACATCCCATTAGCAGGGTCACAAGGACAACTTCCCTATTCCTTATTACATCAGCTGCTGTGGCAGCATGCTCCAGGTCAGCCAGGAATGGCCATACAACTCCTGCCACTCAGATTACAACCCTACACATATTTGCACAAGAAAAGGCTGGAGGCTGAGGTGGAGCAGGAAGGAAAAAGCTGGGTAGGGAGATGGTGAAGGGCAGGACAGGTGTCACAGTGCCCTTTCAGCCACCCCAAAGCACCTCAGCACAGCCCAGAGGTGATGTGGTACAGGTGAAGAGGACCTTGCCTGTACCTCAGAAGAAAGCAAGGCACAGGGAAGGGCTCTTACTTTCCTGGCTCACGGTTTCTTGCTTATTTCTGAGACAGTGACCCCACAGGAATCTTCAGCACACAACAGGCCACTTCACCCTAATCTCAGCCTCATTTATTTCCTTGTGTTCCAGCTTGTTCTTAGGGAAAAGTTGGAGCAGGCAGACCCTGGCAGCTCAGCCTGGTGCCCCCTTGGGTCCCTTGGATACTGTGGCCATCCACAGGTACGCTGTGCCCCTGGCACTCTCTTGGTGGGCTCTGCCTTTCCCTTCCCTCCTTGTGCCCAGCACACCCATGGGTCTCCAGCGAGCCACAGCTCCCAGCTTGGCCAAGCTGAAGGAATGCAGCAGAGAGAGCAAATGCTCTGCACCTGTGAGAGGGTGTTTCTGTGCAAGCTGTCAGTGTCCCAGCTAGTACTGACACACAGCCCTGGCACAAATGCACCAGCTGCAACCTTCACACAACAAAACTCCAGACAAGCATGAGTTGATGATGGGAGCTGAGGCCATGGCAAGGGAGCAGGTTTCTGGCCACCAACAGCAGAAATTTGGGTTAATCTTTCATATCAATAACTCTTGCCTTTAAATTTAAAACTTCCTCTCATCCTTCTGCCTTCCTACTCCACACCAAACATGCTTTACCTACTGGTGATTTACTGCTAGTGAATCAGATGAAATAACCATTCTTCTTGCACTGTCACAAAGCCCCATTTTGGGGTAACTGCATGTGTGAGATTTTCCAGGTGGTTGTGATAAGCAGCCCATGTGAACAGAAAAATAAACAGCATGGCTTTTAGATGCTACTCAAATTGCCCTGGATTGTTTCCGCAACACCTGCACAGGCCCTCAACCAAAGCCTCGGGCTGCCTCCAAGGGAAACAAGGCATTTGATGATATCATGACAACCAGATGCCAAGCAGAGAATTTAGAAAGTGTCAGCAAACAATACAGGAGTTGTTGGGATATTTAAGAGTGTCTCGAGCAGCTGTAGCCAGCTAGAGTACATAAAAGGGAAGAGCAATTAATTCACAGTGGTCCATACCATTGATCTAACAGACACAAACAGGAGGAGCAGGTGACTAAATGTCATGTTTCTGGCTTGTACCTGAAACCCAGGTAACAGATTTCTAGTTCCTTGCCAGACATGGCAGAAAAAAATGTGCAGTGCTGTACTGCAGTGGCTGTGGAGTCAGACAACTCCAGTAAGAGGGGTTGTTTTCTCTAAGCCACAGACAAATGGAAAGTATAGAAGAAAAGCCCAGTTTCAAATCAGTTGCTTCCCCCCTATTGTTAATTTAATTTTCACATTTAGCTGAATTATTTCTAATTGGTGGTGTGTTATATAAATCCCTCTTACCTGAAATCAGATTTCTACAGATTGTTCCATCCACTCCTGCCCTTCTTAAAGCCAACAGGAGTTTTGTTGATAGGAGAACTAGCTCCAGTGCAGACTCTGGTCATGGGAACCAGTGTACAGGCATTAGAAGAGTGAAGGCATGTACCTGGGAAAGCCATGTACCTCCCTCCACACATGTGCTTTAGCAGAAGGCACAGAGACGGGCACATTTAGGGCAGTCCTGTCTCTGGGTTTGGCAGGGATGCTGGGCTTGCTTCATCGGTATGACCAAATGCCCTCAGATGATGAGCTGAACAGCAATGTGCCCAGGGTAGAGAAAAAGGGCTAGAAGGGGCTCCTGGGATCATCAAACTGAGCTCTTGACTGCCACAAACACTGCATCTTAATTCCCAGTATGAATTTTCAGACAGGACAAGAGGGGATATTCTCACCTTCCCCTTGCAGCCCAGCCCCATGACACTGCCTGCCACATGGTGGCCAAGCTGTTCAGCCCCTCTGCCTGTGTGTGTGAGCTGCTTTCTCACTGTGCATCTGCTTGTCAGAGCCCCTGAGGTTATCATGTGTCCCTGAAAAGCCTTTGAATGGCCTGGCAGTCTTGCTCCCCAGCCTTGAGCACTGAGCTATCCAAGGGAAGAAGGCCATACACCTTATAGCTACATCTGTTGGCCCCTGACCCTTCCAAAACACCTCAGTTTACAGTTTCCTACAGGAGACCCCCAGTTCACATCCTTGACAGCCTGCCCCGTGCCAGGACTCTGTCCTCCCTCATCTCCCGTGTGCCACACACCCGAGCCCTTTGGTCCTTCACATCCCTGCTCGCTCTCGTGGTCATCTTCACACTCCTTCCCCAGAAATCTGCACTTCCAGACATCTGCCTTCCCCATCCCTGAGGAGCATTTGGCTGCAGCACCAGCTCCATAGCCCACAGGTGATCCAGAATAGGCAAGCAGAGAGCAAACCCTGTGAGACTGATACCTACACCTCCCTCTCTTTGCTTTTACTGTCAAATGGGACTCAGAGGTATCAGAAAGGTGCAGGCATGGGATACCATGCAGATACAGCTCACATCTCTTCTGTGAATTACAAGCAGGAAAACCTATGGGGTGGCTGTGGGCCGTTCCCAGAAACAGCCTTGGTGTTTCTCTGCAGCTGGGGCTGCACCTCAGGTAGTCCTTCGAGGCTGGAGCAGAGGCAGCACACAGCAGCCTGGGGACTGCTCTGAGCATGGGCATGAATTCAAAGGTCACAAAAAATGCAGAGGCTCTTGGAGTCACACACAAAGACTGTGCCAGATGAGCTGGGAACACCTTGCAGAGAGCAGACACCAGAGCCACACAGCCCATGGGGAAAAAACATCAGCCCAAAGGCTTGAAAGGAGACAAACTTCTTACAAACTATACTTTTCCTGCAGTACCAACAAATTGTGCTCAAGAAGTATACCTCTTCTTTTAGAAAAATTCACCTGATTTGCTCCTTCTCTTGAGCAATGTTTCCAAGCCCAAAGTGAATGCAAACAGATGTGAGTATGTCAGAGGTTGTGAAAAACTGGAAAATCTTTATGGGAAATGGCAGCCCCAAAGAAATACACCCAAGACAGCCTTTGAAACTTAATGATGGTAAGGAATGGTGTCAAAGGGGATGACTTTAATGAAATATCCAGCCAGCTCACCTGTTCTGCAGCTCTCAGTGCTCCTGCTACCTTCCAAAGGGCCAGTGTTCCTGATCCTCCCTGCCTGGCTACCAAAATCTCTGCTGCTTGTCTCAGGATACAGCCTGGGATTTTTGTTTTATCATTCTGTAGTGCAATGACAATGTAATATTTAAGAGACACATGAAATTAATGTAGTCTCAAACTAGGTCTTCTCGTGAGTGGTGCACAAGGTGCATTATTCATTTTCATATTTAATTCATTCCAAAACTCCATTTGTGGGGCCTGTTGATGTGTGCTGGCCTGAAGCAGCTCAGAATCAGTGTTTCTCACCTCAGAATGTATGGGGACCCACACCATATCATGGAGAGCTCTCTTCTACTTCTTGAACATAACTACAGAAGTTCATATGTGGATTCAGATGGCTCAGTGACTTGGGCTGTGAGCTGCAGTTAAAGGTGGCCTGCTGCTCTCTGGGCTAATTTTTCAGAACTTCTGAGCATCAAACGCAGCTTCAGGAGCTAAGCTTTGAAATCATAACTATTATTTGGTGATGGATATTGTGAATATTAAGTACATCTCAAATCGTGTCCCCCAAGTTTTTTAATTTTTCACTTTAATCTATCTCAGTTTTGCCAAGTCAAAACTACCCTGCCTTAGTCTAGCTCAGTTTGCCATTAGCTACAGACATCACCCCCACAGAAGAATGGAAACAACCATTTCTTTCCAGTTGCAGTGTTTGAACAGCATGCAGCAACTAGGATGTAAATTCACCCATGGAACAGTGAGAGAAAGCCAATTTTGCATCACTGCTCAGTAAGTTAGAACCATACATTTCCAACACTGAATGAGGTGATGAAAAAGCTAAAACCAGAATATATGATCAGGTAATAAGCAGTCTGCAAAGGGGCAAAGGACTCCCTGCTGCTTGAGCTTGCAGCCTTAATGTTCTTTGAACACAGATTTTGAGTTATAGATTAATATTTGTGTATGGTTCTGTGATTTATATTACATTATTACCCTCATTTCCCCCTCAAGACAAGATGCACCAGTACAGGCATTGCATCTGATCCACAAAGCTTACAAACTAGGGAGACTAGTACAGGAGGAAGGGAATAAAGGAGAAATAAAGCTTAAACACGTGTGGTTGTGTGTATATACATGCACACACACAAACACAAGAGTGCATCTCTGTATTTATGTTACATATGTACTGATTTAAATACTCAGCATTTTTAATGTATGTATATCCATAGAGTATTTGCAGAATTATATATATATATGTATATATCTGTGCATATATCTATATTTCTATATATATATTTATATACATATTTATATATGTCTTGCATATGTAAAGGAGCACTGCCTTTCCAGCTGCCTTGCAGCCTGGATCACATACAGTGGCTGGTTTTCCTGCTGGTGTCACAGCATCAGCAAGCTGTGAGAGGCATACCAACAACAAGGCCTTCCAGATTTCTTCAGGGACATGCTCCATGCATAACGTGCAGTGATACTGCAAAAATGTTTGTGAAAGGAATTGGAAAAAATTTTAAAAGCTTCTAGGGAATTACCTTTCTAATTAGATTTGGCTGAAAGAACAAGCATTTTAATGAGAAATTATTTTTCAATTTCTTCTATTTACTTGCATTTTGTAGACATTGCCCATTTTGTTTACTCAGTTTGAAGGAGAGAGAGCAAAACCTGATATTTTTACTTCCCAAAATTATTTGTATGTGCATCACATGAAAATTGAGATTTAATGTATGAGTTTTAACATAAGAGAACAATTTTACACTGTGAGGGTGATTGAGCTTTGGGAGGTTGTAGAGTGCCCATCCTTGCAGATATTCAAAAGCCATCTGGACACAGTCCTGGGCAACCAGCTCGAAGTGAGCCTGAGCAGGAGTTTAGACTAGACATCCTCCAGGGGTCCCTGCCAGCCTCACCACTCTGTGATTCTGTTCATTTGAGCTAAATATGTGAATCTGATGATTTAGATTTTTCATTTATATAATGTTATTTACTGTCATCTATCTGCAAATGGCAAAAGTGGCACTCAGTAGTTTTCAGTTATTTTGAGTCATTAAACCCTAAATGTTTTCCAGTAGAAATACAGATTTATCTCCAGTAAAATGAAACCTAATCACTGGGAGTTTAATTTTCTAACTCATGGTTTACTGAGTCTCCTGGTCCTGGGTCAGTGAATCCCAGCAGGGCTCCAAAGGCTGCAATAATCTAATTGTTATCATTAATAACTATTATTTTCTTGGAAGGATTTTCAGCTCTATAAGGCACATTCAAATACCTACCAGTGAGTAATAGTCATCATACATGAGTATTGAGACACATGGCACTGCTCCCATCCTTCAGGTCCTAATAGAGATGCCCTGTTAACATGTGTGGGCTGTTTTTGGAAGGAAACCAAGGAAACTTGAAGGAAAAGCCTGTCAGTCTCACCCACAGCAACCCTGGCTTCCAACCCCTGGTGGAGTCTGTTTCTGGGGTTCCACTGATTCATTTCTGAAGCAGGCAATTACCTATTTTAACCAACCTTACCAAAATGAACACAACTCTTACAGGAGCACCAAACATCCTAGGAAATCCCTGCAAATACTCTTTTGCCTTCTTGAAAGCCTGCTTGTGCTGTGTGCAGACTAACAAATCAAAGTGCCTGCAGTGGTGGCTAATGCTTCTCTTGAAGAAAAAGACTGGTTTTATGATCTGCTGCACTTAGCAAACCTGCCTTTCTTCATTCTCATCAGTGTAAATAAAGACTAATTTAACTGAAATCAGTGGTTATACCAGTGGCAAACTGGGGTACAGTAGGATTCAGTTCAAGCCCAGGGTGGTGAATATACAGTTGCTGACAAGTGTGCATATCACAGGCCAATCACTCAGCTTTCAAAAAGACTGGGAAGTCTTGACATTGTGTATTGCATCTGTACCAGCTAAAGTCTGTTCTGTGAATGACCCTTCTCATCCTGGCCCAAAAGGTAAAGGAAGAGAAAAACTTCCTTATTCTGTTATTAGTTAGCATTTTTCTACACATTAATAGCAGTCCAAATGCCCACCCTTCTTCCAGGGCCTGCTATGAAGGGAAGAGTGAAAGAGGAATGACTTTTCAGTGGAGGAAACGAATGGACCAATGAATTAAGGAGACAACACCCTCCAAAACATGGGGAAAGACAAGAAGAGATGGCTGAGAGGAGGCAATCACTCACATGCCACATGCCACCAATCACTCTGAGAGTCTTTGTGAGTCCCTATTTTTCATTCAACCTCATTTCACAGCTGCATTCAGTTGCTCCAGCCTTCACACAGACTGGCATGAGCAAAATTGTCCATCAGTGTTACAAATGGTCCAGCTCTACCTCTATAGCTGTCACACAGATTTTGTATTAACCCTGGCTGCCTGGAACACAGGCAGCTCAGAGTCTCTTCTTGAGCACCTTGCCTTAAGTCTGAAGTGAAAAGTAGGGGTTTTTTTCCTATTTCTGATGTAATATACTTGAAACACATGCACTGAACTCAGGAAATTTCTGCTACTTTATATTCCTTGATAAAGGCTCTTCCAAAAAAAAGTGCCTGTATGTGTTGCAGTGTTTGCTAGAGCACAGTGGCAAACGGGTACTCTGTGTCCTTTTAGTTGGCATTAACATTGTAATGAATCATTGATAAAGCTTATAATGTACTCAGTTTAATCTAATATTACAGCACAGTAGCTGCACCCAGTGCTAACAGCACAGGAATATACAAAAGTAATTAATTTTACACTACTGCTGCTAACTGCAATTGAACCTCTCCAGGTCATAAAAGTTTGCTAAAGCAAGTGATGAATATGATCACTATAGACTGAGCAGGGGTTGGGTTTAAAGAGCAGAGCCAGATTCAATGGCACAAACAAAAGAGGATAATTGTATCTGATACACATCTGATGTATCCCAAGCAGCCCATAAAAAAGCTATTGACAGCTAGGTATGAAACTGAGCTACATGGGAGCTCACTTCAGGTAGGAATCATTGCTTCCCAAGTCTTTCCTGGAGCATGATGGATGTTTACTTTATAAGCACATTCATTTCATTTGCAAAGTAAGAATAGATAATATGGGGCCAAAGTAATCATAGCCCTGAAGCCAGCCCCTTTGTTGGTATGTACCATAATAACTCCTTGATGGGAGTCATGCAGTCATGGGCCAGGTGAAGCTCTGATCCACTCCCTGAAATTACAAACTAAGCACTGTCTTTTAAATTAGCATTTTTAAGAAAACTTAGATCAGAGTATTATATTCCAGCTCAATATACATTTAAGTAGTATCCATAGTCAGACAATTCTCAACTGGTATAATATCTGCTGAGGTGGAAAAATTTAGTTGAACTCACTCCTCTGGCAGCAAAAGCCAGAACCAAATTAAACCCAAATTTATGCTGGTCTGTGGATCATCACAGCCCAAGACATTCACAAGGGAATTTACTGCTTCCTCACTAGCAACAATGCTGCATTTTTTTTTCCTCTTCAGAAACTGTACTGTTAGCTACACCATAAGAAGTGGGGGAGGATAGGAAAGGAGAGGACAGGACAAGGACACATTACTGGCTTGAGCCTGTAATGCCATCAGACTCAGTCTTCTGCCACATGTAATTCCTTTAGAAATGTTTCCATCTCAAAGACTACCATCATGCTACCCATCTGCCAGGCTCAGTCTCTGGACTGATCAAGGAAACATCAGCTCAGGCCTCCAGCCACCCTCTGAGGGAAACCATCCTCTTCCCGCCCAAATGCCCAGCATGCCCTATCTTCAAAGGAAAATCAAACAGATGGTGTTGACCAAACAGGAATTTATTGGGCAGGAGAGCTGAAGAGCAGAAAAAGCTCCCCAAAGACAAGCAGTGGTTCCAGTGCCCCAGATGAACAAGAGTTTGTCTCTTGGTGGAGTCCTGTTTGGCCAGAATGCCTCTGCCCCCACTGCTTAGGATGGGCTAAGCAGAGCTGCCCTCCTCCTTAGCCCCTGGAGTCTGCTGTCGCTGTCGAGGCGGTCACGACATAAAGCAGAGACTACAAGCAGTCTCAGTTGGCAACACTTTATTATTGAATATGGCTGATTTTTATACACTTTCTAATTGTTTATACTTCTTCTATCTTTACTATTGGCCACAATAAATCAACATAATACTATTGGTGAGAAGTTATAGTGACTTAATTAACTTTCTAAAAATGCTTCATCTAGCTGCAAAGTTCTATCTTTCTTCTCTCGGTCTCCTTGGTTACAGCCTTGGAGAGAGCTCCTTATTAGTTTCTTCTTACTTCTCAGCTTCTTCTCGCTCCTTTAGCTAACAGGCGCGGTGTTAGCCCCTTCCACAGTCTGCTCTGCTTTGACTGACACCTTTCTGCACCAACTCAGCAGGGAGGGCAGCAAACCCCTCTTCCTGGTCCCTTCCATTGTCCACAATTTCTTTACCTCAAGATGATAAAAGCAGGTAGTGTTGTTACTCACCCAGCTCATGTGGGTTTGGTTTGCCCCCTGGTATCATAACAAATGGGTGTATTTCACATCAGGTTATGACATGGCTACTCTTCTTCCTCACACTACCAGGACTAGGACAAGTCAGAGGTGGTGGGGCAGAGTGGGGCATCAGGTCCCAGCAAAGTCAGCAGTCCCCAAAAGGTGAGGCTCCTGTGTCATGTTCATTAGCAGCAGTGCTAATGAAGCAGGAGAGCTCCGTGGAAAAAACCTCCAAAGACAGATATAAACATTAACAGAGATGGAACAACACGAGGAAACAAGAGTAATGTAGCCAACTGAAATAACACTGAATGCTGGAAAACTGCTATCAATCTAGGAGATAGCCTGTCAGAGCTGAAAAACAGGGCTTTGGCACAGGGTTTGCCACCTCTTGATTTGAGCTTTAGAGCTAATCTATTTTGTTCTACTAGTTTTATGTACCTTGTCCAGCTGGATGGAGTTTTACAGAGAAAGTTCAACAAACCTCAACAATGAGGTGAGTTTTGTTGAAAACACAACTCTTCTGGCAGTATGTTGAGTTTTATGGTGATAGTCAATTCAGAGTGTTATTTTGAGCATTCTTCTGGGAAATCTTTATTGCCAGGACCATTTGGCTAAACAGAGAATATTCTTACAACTATTCAATGTTGCTTTTTAACAGTAAAAGTTTCTACAGAGTCACCATTTTATCTCTCAAGTTGCCATAAATTTCCATCAGCTACTTTCCTCTTTCACTAGAGATCTATGATGAGAATAGGTCATAAACAATTATGAAAGGTCCTAGCAAACTCATTTCTATTCAGAAGGATAGGACCTACTTTGACTATTGTCCCTGCTATTCACAAACCCCTTCATCAGTTGAAGTCTCTTCAGTTCATGTGCTCATTTTCTTGCCATTTGTCCTGGCTTTCTTCAACTGCCCTTCAGTTTTGCATAGTGGAGATTAAAAGGCAAAAAAAGAATAATGAAGAAAAAAAACCCAATTGCTTGAGATGATTTTTCTGCTTGGTGGGAACGTCTGTCTCTTCAAGGAGATCAATTAACATTCTCATCATCTCTCTGGACCTAATCTAAATATGAATAAAATATCAAACTCTTCTTAAAATTGTTCTTTGTTCTTTTTACCATACTGAAATTAACTTTTTGACACGATGCCTGGCAGAACTTCTGTGGAAAAGGCACGATTCCTCCCTCTCCACATTTGCATAATAAAATGCACTTGCATGTGTAACTGGGCAGTGCAACTATAACAACAAGACACCTGTCTTTCCCAAAAAACCCCAACCCTCACATTTAACAATTCAGAACTGTCACAAAGTTTGGGGGGTTTGGATATCCAGATTATGACACAGCATTTATGAATATACGGCACCACATCTTTTAATTTGCTTAAAGAAAGGAGATTGTACTAAGCACTGAACATCTCATAGAAAGATGAAAATCTTGTATATGGGAGCATTTGCAAGGTTCTTGCTCATTTCTGGCTAATTATGGTCATTTCCACAAGTAATTACCCAAATCGCTTTTGCAATCAATGTAATTGTGCTAAGTTGTTTAAAAATCAGCTTCATTAGATTTTGCCTGGTAAAATGTACAGTTTTTCAAAACCTAAATTTTGATCTTGTTATAGATGTCGACAAACCTTTAAAAGCAAATAGGTTTTATTTTATCTTCCTTCTCCCTTTCTTGCATGTTGGTGTGAGATTTTTTACATTCATTACAGATTAACCATAATCAGAAAATTTACCATAACCTCTTGTAAAAAACTATTATGTGCGTCTGCAAGTTATTGTATGGTTCTCTTTCATTTTCAAAACCCTAAGATCTCTAGTCTTTATGGTTCTGGAATTAAAAGAATATTTCAAAATGTGAATATTGAGTGTTCAGGTAATTCTACCCTCAGTCTGTGGTGGGCTGAAATAACAAACAATCACACAATAAGCAGAGCTGTTCACTGACTCCAGCTGCACCCACACAACCATGCTTTAGAGGAAGAGAGCAATGTGCCAGGAGCATGCTCCCTCCCAGCAGTTTCAATTGCATTCTGTCTAGGATATAATACACCACCACCTCTCCCTCTCTGACCCCGCATCTCTCCCTGGCAATCCGCCTGCTGCTTTCATTTCCTTTCCAAATGGTTCCTCTTTACTCAGCCATTTACAAGGGGAAGCTGTAACTGCAGTAAGGTGCCCTCCGTGTCCTTCACTGCAGCTAGGACTGTTTCATAGGACCTGCTCCTACTGTTAGCAAGCATTTGGACTGGCATCCCAAGCATCTGCTGCTCAGGAACAGTGAGAAGCTGGGCTTGTGCTCTGGAGAGAGAGAATGGTGCTGGGGTGAGAAGGAAGAGGAGCGCTGAGAGGAGGCTGAGGCTGCCCACAGCTCTGCTCCAGCGACGCATCAGAAGGACATTGCCCCTTCAGTAACCTCACTGGTATCCTCTGTGGTGAGAAAGCCAGCTCTGTGTCAGCTTAGCAGCCCTGGGTTACACCAGAAGTGGTAATTGTCAGAAGGGTACAGTAAATGCCATGCTGAGTGTGAACATCCACTGGTACGCCTCTGCAATCCTCCGTCTGAAGCATACTTTGTCACATCATGTTTTCTTTTGGAATAAAAACTATTTACTTATCAGTAGTAGGTACTTGAGTCTCTCTTCTCTTTTATTTTAGCTAAAATAAATCTCTTGTAACCCCAAGGACATACCTGGGTCACTATTTGTGAAGACAGATATAGAGAGAAGTTCATTATATAGGACCTGGAATCTGGTATGGAACAGCAACTGGGTAGCAGGAAAGAGGCTGCAGTATGAAAGGGGGGCTGCAGTATGAAAGGAGGCCTCCCTGGCTTCAGTGCTCAGAGGTGAGGTATCAGATTTATGAAGATTTTCTGATGCAGGGAAGAATGATGCATCTGATTCCATTGATTCAGAAGACTAATTAATTACTTTATTATACTATACTATATTAAAGAGATACATACTACATCATACTTACTCCTAACTTCTAACACTACTGAAAACTCGTGACTCTCCACCCAAGAGTCCTGACTCAGACATGTGGCTCCAATTGGTCACCTTGGGAAAACAATCTCCAGAATACATTCCACATGGGCACAAACACCAGAGCAGCAAATGAGATAAGAATTGTTTTGATCTCTGTGCTTCTCCGGGAAAAAACTGAGAGAGAGAATGATGTCTCTCTCTGTTCAGCGAATGTGAATGCCACAGTGAGGGGATTATGAGGAGGCAGAGCCCCAGGCAGCATCTCAGAGGCCTGTGTGTGGAGGCAGGCTGAACCTCAGCACTCCAGCCTGCAGCACAGTCATTTGGGTGCTAAGGCAGGATTGACCAAAGTCTTCTTCTGAAAAAAGTAAATGACAAGCCCTAAGCACAGATTCAATAAATTTTTCTCTTACCTGAAGATCTCTTTATTTTCCATGCCTCCCTTTCATTGTAAAGGAAATTATGTCAGCATCATCTGTAACAGCTGCACTGTAAAATACTTCAGTCATGTGGCTTTAAACAACCCAGAGGGAAAAAAAAACCAACCAAAAACCCAGTTCTTTAAATAAAGATACATGTATTCTTGTGACATTTACATACAATTGCAATTTTCAAGGGAACCAAATACTCATTACTACACAGTTCTTCAGAGGCCAAACCTGACCTTTAGTCAGAACAAATTCCCATTTGGCTAGGCTTATTCATACAGCCTACAGTTCTGTTTGAATTCTACATTGACTGAGAAAATTTCAAGCTGGACTGGAGAAGTAATTCGATTGAGAGTAGGACTATTAAAAAAGCCTGCATTGGCAGAGTAATGGGATAAGATCCTTAGCCTCAGGAGCTAAGGTTCTTATCCTACATGTACATTCCACGGATCTAGATTTGGAGGAGAAGTACTTTAGAATAGTGTATTGTAACTGTAGGGAGAAAGATGAAAAATTCTGTCTCCCCTGCTTCCAGGGTTGTGGAGATCATCTTTTCTCTGGTATACATTCACATAATGTCCCTGGGGCAGCTGTGTTTAGTATTTCTGTGGAATACCATTTCCCCCCTGCTTTTACTAGAAGTTAGCAGCTGGAGAAGATGAGGAGCCAGCAACACAAGTCTGTGGGAACCACCAGGCAGCTCTCCATAGGTCACAGTAGGAAATTTCCAGACTGAAAAGAATTGGTCTCACTATTGTTCTGTGCACTGACACTGAGACATCATCTTTAGTTTTGGCAGGGGTAGAGTATTATATGTGCTAAGTTATGGTGGGGTTTTTTTCTGAATTTTTCCTATTAATAATTTAAAGGCAGGTACAAATAAGAGGCAAAAGAAAGTCCACAGCATGCAGTAGTTCAGCTGTACTGAGGTCTTGGCCTTTTTGGATAAGATATTAGTAAGCATGATTACTCCACTGAAAAACAAGAAGGGACAGGAAAAACCTGCAAAACACCAAGGGAAAATAATCTCATTAAATTGGAAGGTACATAAGAGTTGGGAAAGTGAGCAAGCTGGAGAGAACTGGAGGGCATGGCAGGGCTGTGCTCCAGCAAACTCTGGCCAAGCCAGTTGGAAAAGCTCACTATATTTCCCAAAGAAAGTAAAAGTCATCAGCACTCTCTTCCAAGCCTATCTGTGCATATGAAAGAAGGGAAGGAAAGAGTTTTCTTCTTTCTATTTTAAAACTGCCTTTCATGTACCTGGCTATAGAGAATGGCACTAGGATTAGATATATACCAATGATCACTTTTATTTATTGATAAAAAACTTTGCCTATTGAAATGTTATAATGTGAAGATATCTATAGGCAGTAGGGACGAAGAAACTTTGAAAAGGAAAATGCCCAGAAGATACATCTAGGTGCTTGTCTATAGCAATATGAGCACTAGTCAGTTTGGACACCCAAAGATTTGCCTAATTCCTGTTAAAACATTATGCATGGTTTTCTTGTTGCCCTGCTACTTAATTCTATATGCAAACTATCGTGACTATTTCTGTGACATTGGTATATAAGTACCTTATATTGTGCCAGCATCCATTCCAGTTTCAGGAAACTTAATATTTAGATATATTTGATTATTTTTCTTGCAATTAAACTAACTCAAGTTGAATTGCTCAACTTGATTAAACTCAACTCCATTTGTGGCATAGAACTTCTCTATTTTCTCCAACATACAACATACTTTAGTGAAGTTCCACTTACCCTTAACTTCCCTTTTCTATAGATAACAATCTATTTTCTCTGAGCATTCTGCTTAAATTGATTTCTCAACTGAATGCAGTGTTTTGCCATCTTCTTCAGAATTCTGCAACACTATTAAGATGGCCAGAACTGACAGCCTCATTGTTCTTATGTGTCTATGTGTAAAACAGAACACTAGATTTTGCAACAAAAATATAAATTCAAATTACAGATTCACTGGCATCATGTCTTCATACGGTGCTAAAATAATCTCCTGCAGTCTATATTCAGTGTTTCTATTTATGAAACTTGTATTTTGCTTAGCAGTTAGACAAAGAGAAAGCAGGCCATCACGGGCTCAGCACTGAGAGGGTGTTAACTCTCTCCCCTCTGGACTTTTCCTAACCTATCAGTATTGGGGGTGATTCTACGAAAAGCATGAAAATGACAGTATGGTGCAAAAACTTATGATCTTGTACTCTCTCATTCTACTTATTCTAATCCTCCCTTAGTCCTGACATACTTCAAGCCCACATGGTGCACTCTCTCTCAATGATTGTATAAGTCCTGTGGCTTGACTCTTTCACATCTCTGGTACTTCTGAAGCACTAAATCAAGGTTTCATGTGGAATAAAGAGGAATAAAAACTACCAACCAGCTAGCTGACATCTCTGCACAAAAATAAAAAAAAAATTTTTTGTAAAGAGGTTCCCTCACTGCTACCCTCCAGTTGTCTGTTGTGATTCGGCTGATAGGATCCTCCAGCTGTGGAAAAACTGGTTTAAGGGTCTGAGAAATGGGGTAAAGGTCTATTTGCAAATTAAACTATGTAAACTATCATCACTGATTAATCATAGCACTTGCTTTAAGTGTGAGCATTTATTATATCAAAAAATTCTGCAAGAATAACTACCTGGATTTTCAGTAATGCTATGGAAGAAGGAAAAAAAGAACATTTGATATATTTTCTGATATTTGGCTAATTTGAGGACAGAATTCATCTTACCTAATCTTAACTATTCAAATGGTAAGGTTGAACCTAAGATTATAATCTGTGCTTTCTCTACACTGAAAGAAGAAAGGCAGCTGAAGCCAGAATATGATTCATACAGCTTCTTCAGAGACTAGCTCACATGAGGCTACAGTATGTCACACAAAATGACCTGCCTAAAATGTTTACACTAACCATGTCCTCAGTATCAGGATATAAACTGTTTAAGGATCTCTAGTCTTCAAAACACTATGGTACATCCTTAATGTCCTAATTTCAGGTGGTCAGGCTCCAAGTTTTGTCTTACCACGGTAAGTAAAAAACTTTTAAAACTTAGTCTTCACACTAGACTATAAGAGATTATATGAACCCAGTTTGTGAGGTCTTTTTTCCTCCTTTTTTTGTCTGGAAAACTTAAATAACCAGCATCCCTCCAGGCCTTAGATAACTACATGAAACTCATCTGTGGTATGGGGAGGTGTTTCCCTCCTGTCAATTGCAACCTAGAAAAATCTGAACAGTGACACTAGTTTCTAAATTCTGGTAGCACATAGAAAGAAATTGCAAATGGGAAAGCAATCAAATCAGAGCAATTGGAAAATTGCAAGCAGTGAAAAGACTGTCCCAATAAATGTCGAATCCTGAAAAAAGGAAAATAAAAAAAATACAGAAAGCAAACAGGAGATGGCAAAGAATCCAAAGATCTCATAAAAATAAATTTATTGTCATTTTGTCTTCCCCTCAGGCAGTGACATTGTTTTCATGTAACCAAGCAATACAGTTGTCAGGACACAGGTGTGGAATCAGAAGGAGTGTGTCATGAGATTGCTGCTGTCAAGCTGTAATTCAGCACCATGAAAAGGATTTCCACTGATGTCGTTGGAGTGTCTGTCGTCATGACTGAAGTAATTACCCCACTGAGCCCTGTCTCCAGTAGCAGGCAATAACAGAGGCTTCAGAGGAACCACTCTCCTCTGAAGACTGAATACATGTGTGGAGGTGCACAGTCTTCCCTGGTCAGTGGTTAGCAGAGTGCATCATTTGCCTGTTGCCTTCTTCAGCTCTGTACTTACATGGATTTCTTATTGATCATAAACTTATCCAACCTTTGGATGTGTCAGCTAAGTACCTGGGTCTAATAATGAATTCCAGTCACCAATAACTTCAGCCTCTATATTTCATGGCCCTGACAGATAAGTGTTGGGGAAGATGAAACAGGAAAGCCTTGTAAATATGATTGCCTGGCAAAAGATTTTGAGACTATAGAAACTATAAGCGAGATTGAAATGAAAGCAAGCTTTGAGATCCCTTAGTTACTGAATGACTGGAAAACAATGGTGTGGCTGGCTGAAGGTAATCCCCTCTTGAGGAAACAAGACCCTCTTCTTGCAGACAGGCCCAAGGGTCAGAGCAGACCCCACTAGCTTAGCACAAGGAGTCCAAAGAGTAGTTTTTAGGGTTTAAAATGTAGCACAGTATGGTAATGTAGTGATTCTTATAGGCTGTATGGAAATGCTATAGGATTTGCATCTTGTACTAGATCGGTTAGTGAGAATTAGAATATTCAACACAGAAGAAAGTTTATGGTATTGTAAGGGGAATCTCGCTCTCTTACACTCTTATCCTCTCATCCTCTCTCTCTCCCTCATCCTCTTTACCACTGTCTTTACTTCTCTTGGGCCTGCTCCGAGCTGCGGCTGGCAGCTCCCAGCAGGGCCCTGCACCCAGGCCCTTTGCAATAAACCCCAAGTTCCACGACCTGGCTGCAGAGATCTCTTGTCTCTGTCCGTCCTGACCGTCCTACCCCCGATGCTCTTACAAGTAAGTGGTGAACTGGGATGACCTAAAGCCTAAAACACACAGCCTGGGCATGGCAGAGAGACTTCCACATAAGCAGAGATCTGCGTTGCCTGTTGCTGTTGCAGGGAATAATTTTGTACAAAATCTCATAACCACAGTATTCCTAGGGAAGTGATGGGGGAAAAAAAATCAAGCAGCAGTGAAAAGACTAGGATGACAAGATTTTGACCAGCTTAGTGTCAGCACTAATGCTGCAACAACACAGAGCACTTCACAGCCTGGAAGGCTGGTGAGCTGTTGTTCTTCACCAAGCTCCATGTTTGCACAGCCAGCTGAACCCAAGCATAACTGGCTCAAATGCATTGACACCCCCTGCATTATAGATAAACACCCCAGCAACATCAGAGAGACTGCCCACTGAGCATTATGGCTGCCCTTCTGTTGCTTCAAGCAGAAACCTGGACTATCTATCTCAGTGGTTAAACTTCATCAGAACTTGAAACAAAGAAATACCAACCAAACTCAAAACAACAACAACAACAACAAATTTAAACAAGTTTCCATGTCAAATGTCAATTCTAACCCTTTAGGGATAAATGTGGGGCAGAAACACCTTCCATAAAGTCATGAATAGTGCTGCAGTCTCCAAGGACGACTCACTTCTGCAGGTTTTGTAGTAGAGTGGATCTGCAGTGAGTGTAGGATTAGGAATGGTATCTGAAGGAGAAAATGATCTCCCAAAAGACAGGTGAAACCCTAACCCTTCCTTCTAATCATCCAGACTTTGTGACTCATTACCCTTGGGTGAGAGGAAATCTCGGTCTGTATATGTTGGCCACAATTGAGAGCAGGGGGCACAGAGAGTGTAGTGTAAGGTGTCATGTGTTTAGTTGATCTAATGCAAAAATAGAAAGGAATCAAGGGAAAAAAACTCTGTGAAGATAAGCCAAGGGGAAAAAAAAGGGAAAAAAGGCAGCAACACCAACACACAAGCACCTTCTGTACAACTCGAGGCAGACATAGTCCTCAGAGAAGCCAAATCCTCTGATTCCTGACTTGATTACTTTGGGACAGTAAGCAAATTTTAGAATGAAAATAAAAAGGCTAGTTCTGGTTCCAGAAATTAATATGGCCTCAAACATTTGTTATATATATTTTAATTAAATTCTGTTTTCTTTTTGAGGAGAGGCACAGCTGGCACACCATCCAAAAGCTGTAGCACTCCACTTGCAGCACGACAGAGGTGAAGCCAGATGGAGTACCAGCTCCTGGGGACCTTGTTGGACAGCAGGGAGAAGAAAACACATCTCAGCATTTTCCTCACTTTGACATCAATGCAAATGCACATAAAGACCCCCATGTAATGTGGGAACTCAGCACATCGCTCCTGATGTCCACAGTTGCCAGGAGAACCCTTGGGGGGTCTCGGAAACCCTGGAATGTTGCCAAGAGTGCTTGGTGGCTTGATTTTGATCCATCCAGAGAAGTGACAGCAGTTTGAGGACTTGAGAATCACTTTAGAGTGAAGGGTGTAAAAGGGACACATTTAGAGGGTGAAATATAAACTTTAAGGTTTTTGGTACAGGGGGGTTATGGAGACAAGCTGGAGGGATCAGGGCGTGTCTCGTCCTTCTTCTTTCTTCTTCTTGTCTTCCATCTCCTGTGGTGATGTTGGCACTTGGGGATTGGTTTATGGTGAAGGTGCACTTGCCAACATGGGTGAAAAGTATTGGAAGATAAAAGTAAATATCATGTACGTAGATTTTAGTATAAAAAGACATGACCGCCTCGTGGGTGGTCACGAGTGCCCTTGGCTGCCTTGCAGATCAGACCTCTGTTGGGCAGGCAGAAAATTTTGTAGATAAGAAACAATAAACAATCTGAAGATCGAAAAGCTGAAGAGTCCAGACTCGTCCTTTGAAACACGTGCCACCCAAGAACCACCCTACCCGTGTCAGAGCAGAGACAGACAGCCGAACCCGATAATGTAAGACCTTGAGGGGAAACCATATAAGGAGCAGCTGAGGTCACTTGTTCTGTTCAGGCTGGAGAGGAGGACACTGAGGGGAGACCTCATTGCAGATTCAACTTCCTTGTGAGGGGAAGAGGAGGGGCAGACTCTGATCTCTTCTCTGTGGTCCCAGTGACAAGACTCAAGGGAATGGCTTGGAGTTGTGTCAGGGGAGGTTTAGGTTGGATATTACAAAAAAGGCTCTTCACTCAGAGAGTGGTTGGGCACTGGAACAGGCTCCCCAGGGAAGTGGCCAGAGCATTAGCCTGACACATTCAAGAAGTGTTTGGACAACACTCTTGGGCACATGCTGTGACCCTTCTTTGGATGCTTCAGGTACTTCTCTTGCATAAGGAAAGGAAATTTTAGACCAGCAGTTCTCTTCTGGTCACACTGCATCATGGTCAATCTAGGCATGTCCTAGTATGCTGCCCCCGAACCAAAAACAGTATTTAGATCTCTCCGTCCAAGATTTAATTATGTACCATTCCTGGGTGAACTCACAGCAGTGCAGTCACTGCTCTCTCTCTGTGATGCAAAAGAGGCTTGAAGTCTTGGAAACTGTTGGAGAGAACATTGGAATTGGGTGCTCCTGACCACAGGAAATTGTTGTTATTAACTTGTGTCTGGAGTAAGCTTAATGCAAGGAAGCAAGAGTTTCACACTTCTGGAAGGCCTGGCTCTGGCTAGCCTGAGGAAACAGAGACAACAGAGGAGACTTCTGGGCAAGAGGTAAACGTCAGAATTGCTGCTTTACGAGGGTCATGCTGAGAGCAGTCACAGCAAACAGCAAACTTGCCAGTGATGTTGGCAGGAAGGAAGGCACGGTGACGATGCTCATGGCAAAACAGCCATCCCAGTTCATAGAGGACAGCAGTGTAGTTGTAGTTGTTGTACTTGTAGGATTCACCTGCCAATGCTGAGGAGAACCAGGCTGCATCAGAGTGCTCAGCTCGTGTCCTCTGCCCTTGGCAGTGGCTGGGGCTGCAGAATGTGTTACCATAAGTGGGAACTGCCAGACAATCTGGCAGAGCTGTGTTTGCAGCTCCCCACGTAGAGCAAGCAACTCTCTCCTATGGCTCATTTGCCCTGGTGAGGCCAGCAGGGATGACACACTTCTGAAAAGCTCTCTGCACGGAGGTCCTGTGGCCTACTGCTGCTCACTGTTGGCTCTCACAGCTATTGTATGAGAAAATGTGGTCCCTAAGCAGGGGCTCAAGGCAACCACTCTTCACCACCTCTGTCCTTTTCATCCACCAATCCAATTGCACACAGTAATGCTCCTGGACAGAGCTCTGCTTCTGCGAGCACTCCCTATCCAGCTGAGAAGGACACCTTGCTCACTTGTCTTTGTCCAGTGTGTGCTCATGGTGGACATGTAACATCTGGCATGACCACATGTGACGACATGTGACTATGGGTTGTGTCTTGTCATACCTGCCCAGAATCCCTTCCTTCTGCTGTCCAGGCTAGCATCTGGTCCCCTGGCTGCAAACACATGCTGTCTTCAGGTCCACTGACCTCCTGGCCATGGACTTGAGGCAGGTCAGCAGACACTGGAAGGTGCTCTTGAGGAGAAGCACTCTGCTTCTGCACATCGCACAGGCAGTTGACTGAGGCCCCTCATTGTCATATAGATGGTTTATATTTTTAAATGCCTGTGGTACTTCACTGTGACATGGGGGCATGCAGAGAGAGAGAAGGCCACAAAAGCCTGCTGTGACACATTTGGAGATCCTGTGCCACCAAGAGCAGAGCGTGGCCACAGTGTGCACTGAAGTAGGGCCCCTGTAGGCATTGAGCTCCTCCCTCACCAGCCTCTCCAA
The DNA here is from genome assembly GCF_012460135.2 of Molothrus ater. Taxonomy (NCBI): domain Eukaryota; kingdom Metazoa; phylum Chordata; class Aves; order Passeriformes; family Icteridae; genus Molothrus; species Molothrus ater. The sequence goes on from NC_050478.2 coordinate 129,595,138, forward strand.
TCCCAGTTTATTTGTGAGAGAACGTGTAGATAGACTGCAGATGAGCCACCCCACAAATAATTAGGCAGTAACGGGGCAGGTCTTTGGGGAATGGTCAGTGTGTCACCATGAAAATATGGAGGAGCTGTTTGTGACTCAAAGAACAGCTAAATCTGAGCAGATACTTGCCCTTCCTCTCAGGGAAGGTCAAGTGTAAATGCTCCCTGGCTCTGACAAAGATGTATATGCTGCTTGAAGGACATATGTGACCAATTTTAGAAAAAGTATAGGTCTTCCCTGAGCAGGGTTATTTCCACCACGACTTTCATCTCTTCACATTTCTTCATCATGACGAAAAAGTTATTTAAAAACCCTAAAGCACTTTTACCTTTATGCAACATTTCCCCCCCATCCCACTGTTCTCACACGTAAACCAGCAAAAACATTCTTGCTCAAGCTTTCCAGAAACAATTTCACCTTTGGGCAGAGAATAAGCACATAAATTCTGAACCCAGAAAAACAGAAATTTCAAACTGTTCTGACTAAAAGAGGAGGAAAGCTCAGGAGACGAGAATGGAAACAGTGTTGTGCAATAGAAATTACGTTCTGCTGCTTCTTGCAGTATAACTCTTACTTGACTTTCATTTATTTTTCTAACAAAATGAAGTTCCTTGAGGATACTGACAGTAATAGACAACTGGCCTTTAAAAATGGCTAACTCCAAGAAAATACACAGATATCACTTTTGCATCTTGCAACTCCTTACCTCCAGAGCTTAAATATTACATCTAGGAGTAGAGTTTTAGGCATTTGAAAAACTTTAAGCTCATATAGTAGTCTTTTGCAGACTTCTGGAGCCTTGTAAATTGAGCGACATCTTATATGGGTTTAGGAACACTTTTTGGGTTCAGGCACTCAGATTTCTCAACCTATTTTTATTCACTGTCATAGTGGCTGGAAATAAACCTAAATAAATTTTATTTATTTAAACACATTTTCTTTCTTGCAATAGGCATGTTCTAGGGACTGCAGCTCTATATATTACCCATTTTCTACTTTTACTTTTTCTTTATTGGCTACCACAGAAACTGATTAGATCAGATGATGTAATTCTAAGATATCTGAGATGCTTGAAATGGCTATGGAAGGCTTTATCTTTAATGTTTTATGACATGACAAAAATTTGGAAAGTTCTCAGCTTGCACATTATTTACTGGTACCTTGCTTCTTTGTAACTTGGATCAGTGAGATTGCATCTATATTAGATATCTCTATTTGTCACTAATCCATTATCCTAGCCTTGCCATCACGGTACACAGGTATTAATTTTTATTTTTTTATCTACTGCACTCAGTACAATTTATGACAAACAGTGCATGGCAAATAATCTTTCACAATGGGCAAACAGAAACCCGATGGTATTCAACACTTATTCTGGTTCTGTACATTTTCTCTCTTAGCTGTATTTATACATAATATTTATCAATTATATAGTGGTATTTATAAATATTTTCTCTTTTCGCATGCCTGATTTCTGTTTTGCTATCCATGTGTATTGCAGATATTTTAATTCATCAAAGACTTTTATCCTCTCTTCTCTGGTTGCAAGTCAGAATGCATTTCCATACTACATTTTTTCCAGAGGCAAAATTGATCTGGACAGTTCCCTTCCTTCCCTATGCCACTTGTTCCTGCTGCCACATCAATCTTCTGCAATGCTTTTTGTGCAAATGCAGCCATCTGTGGGGCAATACTGTAAGACAGATCAGTAAAATCAGGGGTGCTAAAAATAAAGTCTCCAGGAAAAAAAATAAATTGGCAAGACAGCTGACGTGGAAAATATAGGAAAGTGGTGAATCTTCCAACAAAGGGTGTCTTCAGAACAAGATGAAAGAAAGATCAAGGACACAAATATGCATGTCAAAAGCGGAAGGGTTGAGGACAGGTTTTTCCCCCTAAAAATGACGGGCTGGAGACCAGATGATGAATTCCAGAACCTGCAGGAAACATGAAATTACCTAATAAAAAAATAGAGTTTGACTTTGCCAATTTTATGTTGAAGACAATGGTTGAATATTCAGATAAAAAATTTCAAAGGGAGACTCAGTTGCGGGATCAGAGACATGAAAATATTTACCCATCATATTTGATACTCTTCCAATATGACTTTAAAGAAAAGACCACCAACATATGAAATTCTGGCCCAAGGTGCCGATTTTACACTACCATGAGACAACAGTGTTTCATATGTAAATATTGAAATTATACAGAGGCCAGCAGTCCACATAAGCACAGATTATGGGAAGGATTTACAAAATTGAGACACAGTTGTCTATCTCATACCCATTTCTCCATTCCTTACCACCAAGAAGAAAAGCACTTTCCTTCTTCAGCCCTCTCTGCTCACCTCTCTTCATGTTGATATGATTTTTACCCTTCCATGTTTGACAGCATGTTGTGTGTGCTTATGCCTCCTCAGAACACATCAGATGCTTTGCTGGGAGGGCAGTACTTTTGTATTGTAATATAATACTTTGTACTTTTCTGCCAGCAACTGAATTAAATACCCACAAAGGTTAAATCCTAGATGTTCTTCAGAAAGTGTTTTGGAAAGACAGGCTAGTTAGCATTCTTAAACCTTGTATGCCTCACCAAATGCAGTGTGCATAAAGTATTTCCTCTCTGCTCAAGAGTTTGAACAGCCCCTACTTTTCCTTAATACCTCTTTGTCATCCTGTTCTATAATAATAAGCTAGCAAGCAAGCAAACAAATGTATCTTCCTTACATACCAAAATAAACAACTGCCAGTTTTGGTGTACAGCTTGTGCAGAAAAGAGTTTCTTTCTTCCCCATGCTTAGTGTATTTCGTTAATTGACTACTTTGAATACTTCTGATGAAAAGCACCTACTTGGCTGCAGGCTCTCTACTGCCAAGCTCTCAGCAGGGTGGCTGGCTGGAGGTTTGCTTTGTCCCTCATCAGCTTCAAGGAGAAACCATCTCACCACCACAGTGACTGCTCCATGTCCCAGTGCAGAATTTTAAAACACCAGGGTTCTGTTCCCCTCCTATTCTCCAGCATTAGCCAAGATATTTCAGAACATTTGTACTGATTTGCTGAATCCCTCTGGACATTTAGAAAGTAATATATTACTGAATTGCTTTGCTGGCTGGTTTTTGTTTTATTGGTAGCTGCACATTTGAGCTGGTAAAATGGTTTGCTGTTGCTATTCCAAAATTTGTTCACTAACCTACCATGCTATTCTATCTGCTAATCTTTTTGTTTCTCTCTTCATTTTCTTTCCCTCACGCACCACCATTCTTGTCTTTTTCTCATTTTATGAGCTAATTCCCTTTCTCTAATTCCCTTTTTCTGTATCAAATCCCATACATAACAAAGTGTCCAAGATTTTACTCTGCAAGTTGTTGTATGTAATAAACTTCTGTATATCTTATCCAGGTGAACACAATGGCACCACTTACACACCCTAAGTGACATGTACGTGTTTGCAGTACTGGAGCCTGAGCAACTCACCTAGCCACTGGCTTTTACAAGCCAAGAGGGAACTACTGTGGTTTGTACACAACATGCCAAAATTCCAGTATAATCTCATTGGTGTTACCCTTATTTTCCACTTCCCCTCCCTGTTTGTTCTAACTGCCTATTCTGTCATTTCAGATTAAGTATCTCACCGTGGAATCACTTGTATTTACTTTTAATTTGATGTACTGGAAGTAGTCCTATTGACTTAAACGGAACTATGCACATAAATAAAGGTAAGTATACGTGCAAGCCTTTAACTGATGGTACACTGCAAATCCCACAGGAAAAGCATGGTACATTTTATTCATTTTACTATCTCTGCACATGTTAAATGCAGGCTGGGTGATTAATAACTTTTTCCAGAGTAAGTTTTCAGGTTTCATACAAGCTTAATGGAAGAACCACTAGTCATAAGCACAGGATCAGCTCCAGTTCCACAGAATTCTGAAACGGCAGTGTGAATTATTAACTAGGGGGGAAAAAAAAAGCACACGATTTAAATCCAATGTAAAAATAATGTAGGCAGAGAATTCTGAAACATGCCCGAGGAGATTCGGAGTTGGGCCAGGAGTGGAGGTCAGGAGCAGCAAGCCGGCTGTGGGAGAGGGCGGCAGCTACGATAGGGTTGCAGAGGGAGGGAATCCCGGATGGAAGTCGGTAGCAAAAGGAGAGGAGAACCAGACCTCAGGGACGGGTGAGCGATACAGGCCGGCCGGAGGCAGCCCAGGGCTGGGGCTGCTGGACGCCCGGGGCTGACCGCAGCACACGGCCATGCCTGAAGGAAGAGATGGGGGCTTGTGGGCAAATTCTGAGGCGGCTTCTGTTCCAAATGGCAAGGGGGGGCGAAAAGAAGGTAAATCTGTATCTTGCAGCACTGAAACAAGGTTTTGTCATTTTGGCAAGTGAATCAGCGCTCAGCAGCCCGACCTACTGAAACGCCCCGATAATTCATTCTTCGCCTCGCGCTTTTCCATTTCCATAGGTGTGAAGCCCACGGAACTGTACATGCATATAACGCTGTACCTTGTGCTGCTACTGTGGCTGGCAGCGCTGCGGCGTCCCCCGCCACGGGGGCAGAGACACCGCACCCACCCGGCCGGCTCTGAGCATCCCCCGCACCGCGCCGGGGGCGGCAGCGAGCGGGGACCGCGGGAGGCGCCCCGGCCCCACCGTGGGGTCCGCAACGCTGCCGCCCGCCGGGGCCGCCCTGCCGGGGGCGGGCGAGGGGCGGCACCACCGTGCGCGTTGAGCTCAGCGCGTCGCGGAAACCGACGGTCCGGGCGCCGCCTCCCTGCCGGGCAGCCCCGGCCCCGGCCCCGGCCCCGGCCCCGGCCCCGCGTCGCCCCGCCCCGCCCCGGCCGGGCGGTGCCGCCCCCTCCGTTCCTCACTCGCACTCACACACACATAGACACACACACACATACATAGACACACACACACACACACACGGAGGCGCTTCCTGCGCGGCGCCGGGCTCGGGCAGGCGGAGCAGCGCCGCTTCCTCCCGCCGACTCACAGGTATCAGGGGTGGGTCCGCGGCGGGGCGGGGGGCGCCGAGGGGCCCGGCGGTGGCGGCGTCCCCCGGCTCGGGCCTCCGCCGGCGGCCGCCGCCCTGAGCGTGGCGGCGGGTGAGGGGTGGAGCGGAACCTCCGAGCCGGAGCCGCCTCTGGGCGGGAGCCCGAGCCCGGGGGAAAGAGGGCCCGAGAGCGTCCTGGGGGCCGGGGGGAAGTCGGCGGCGTCCCCCGCTGCTGCTCACATTGCTCGAGGGTGAAGTCATCGTGGCCATTGTCTCCCCCCGGGCGGAGCGAGCGGCCCGTGGCGGAGGAGGGGGGCACGGCCGGCCCCAGGGGCTCGGGGAGCTCCGGGTGGGTCCCGCTCGGCCCCGACGCGGTGTGCGGGGAGGAGCTGCCGCCCTCCGCCAGCCTGGGTGGGCCGCGGGGCCCCTCGGCCGGCGCCGCGCTCCCACCGCCCGGCAGCGGGCCGGGGGCCTGGGAACTCCGGCTCTTGAACTTGCGGGGCACCGGGAGACCTGGCACGGGGAGGGGAACGCGAGCAACCCCCGGGCCTCCAGCGCCCCGGGGGCAGCGTTCGCACCTCCCCCCGGAGAGCTTCTCGTTGACCCCTCCGTGGTGTGTTGCCCAGCCCGGATCCGGTGGGTCGGAGCAGTTTGCAGGGATAGTGCATCTCGGCCGTGAAGGCGGTGGGGGACAAGCAGTGGGAATAGCCCGCGTCCTGCCGGGTGTTTTCCTTGCATAGGTCCTTCTGCAAAGCTGGGAGTTTTCCACCTAGCAGTTTGCTAGACACACACAGCAGCTACTGCAGGCACACCTTTGAAAGATAGGGAAGAATTGGTAACAAACTGTGTGAAAGCCAGCGTGCATGTAAGTGAGCTGAAGAGGTGATGGCTGGCAAAGGGAAGGCTCCTTCTGCCTTTCTCGTTCTGCTCCAGTACTGCCTCTTGACAGAAAGAAATGGGGCCTTTGCCAGAGGGGTAGGAGTGGAATGGAGTTATGGGGATATACCAAAGGGACAGTAGTAGAATGTTGTTAGTGCTGAGCAGAGAAATCAAAATTTGAAGCTTTCATGCCCTTGTGGTTGCTTATTGGATATATGTCTGTGTTTTTCCATGAGGAGCACAACAAATCTTGTTTCTGTTGAAATACTGTAGTTGGCATCGGTACTGATTAGAGCTCTATCTCAACTGTCATCAAGGATAGCATTATTTTATTAAGCACAGTTTGGGGAAACACATCTTGCAGGGCTTAATTCTGGAGACAAAACTAAACATAAATTAATTTTGAAAATTAATTTTCCCCCTCAGTGTTTTTTTACTAACTAATCTTTTTGTTAGTCAGAGACCATATTTCACTGTCTGATTAAATGTGTCTTTTTAAATTCGATGGAAAAGAAAGTTTCTGGTTTAATATCCAGGTCAGACTGAAGTAAAATTCTGAATTGCCCACCTAACAGAATTCACTTGAATGCTTAGAAATGATGGCTGTGTAACATTACTTAACAGTTTACAAAATCTGATACTTATTTAACTGTAAACATTTAAATGCTTGTACTTCAAGCTTTCAGAAAGCTGAGAAAGCACTTTTTTATTTTTAATTGCATGTGAACTCAGCCTGTTTGTCCAGAAAATGAAAGTTTTGCTTTTGCACAATGATAATAATGCTAATCTTAAAAACGAGTTCAGTAAAAGGCTTACATATGTATAACTCTTCTGTGTACATATTTCTTGAAGTATGCCAGTTTCAACTGCATTTTATACAATTCAGCATTTATAAAATGCTGAATTCAAGCTGTTATGTTTATGTTGTCAGCTATTTTTGATTTTGTGGACATAAGATCCTAATTTCTAAAAGAAGGAGCTGAAATGTTTAAGTGTGTTTTTCTTCTCTCCCCTTCAACTTAAATCTGTCAGACAAATGACACATTCCTTATGCAGAGCAATCATCAGATTTTGATTAATTGTACTAGCTGAGGCTCAGGAGGAAAGAAGATGCTTGACAGATGTATTTGTTTACCTTCGTAGTGTGTACAAATTCTGGTCTCTCCATTAGTAAATGAATCATTAAAACTCCCTTAGCTAGGAGATTCCCGGTTAACATTATTAAATGCATTAGGAAAACTTGGTTTATGTGAATATTATCAACCTGTGAAAGAACACAAGCCCTTGAATTCTTATAGCAGTTAGGTAGAGTCTTTTGTGGTGGAAAATATATGTTATACATTTTCTTTCTCCCATATTCTTAATTAACAGCATTTAGCTACTATTCCCCTATGAGAAACAGGGGAGCTACTATGAGAAAAAATTCAGACTGAATTTGTTTGGTGAGTAGGTGATTCTTCCTAACTAGTATGGTAGGTAGGGTTTTCTCTCTGTTCACTGAGCCTGTTTGATTTGTGCTTAGTCTTATTAAAGTATTCCTTACAAAGATCCAACACAAATACCAGTCCCCTTCCTTCCAGGGTGACAGTGTAGGATGCCTAAATCTTTTCATAGGACTTCTGAATCCTGGTTTGGAAGCACTAAGAAAGATCTTTGAGCTCTGAAGTACAACTATAGTGCTCTGGACCACTGTCCTCTGATGGCCTTTAGCCAAGCTCATGCTCTCCATTATGGGGTCAGTTTACTCTGGCCCATGGTCAGACATCCATATTAACTTTGTGATTTGTTTTCTGAATTGTGCCTAAACATCATGTACTGGCCTAGCAGAATAAATTTAAATACCTGAATTAAATGAACTGATGGATACATGTTTTGGGTTCTACTCCTAGTGTGATTTCTGGTTTGTAGCTGAGATGTGAGTCAGTCCAATTCTTTCTGAGGGTCGGTGAAAGCTCTTTGAATGATTAATAAAAGTATTAATTTAAACACTGGCTTATCCATGTAGAAGCTGATTTCAGATTTTTGTCTTGTGTTTGTCTTAGCTCTGTTTCCATTGTGCCTTCTGTGTTAGCTGATGGAAGATGTGTAGCTGAATGAATTGGTGTACCTAATACAGCTTCAAGACCCTGGGACTGGTGTTGGATCTTACTGCTAAAAGCATGTGAATTGCACCTGGAGATAGACTTCTACCAAGAAGGTAAAAAGTTACATTCAATCTTAGAGAACTGATTGTTTTTATTAGTGTTGCAATGTACCATTTTTCCCCAAGTAGGAAGAATATGGAAGAGGCTGTATCAGTACCTCTTAAAACAGTTGTTTAGGGTTTTTTTTTATGTTCCTATTTTTTGCAAGAGGAGACTTCCTTTTCTTTATGAGTCTCTGAAGTGGAAGTTTTATTCTTGTTTATTTAGTTAATTTCGAGTAGTTTGTATTTTGAATCATCAATGAAGTAATCTTTAAGGAAAACCATATACCTTTGTGTGTTGTATATAGATTACACTTGAGATACTGTTGTGCTCTATTTTAGCCCAGAAAGAAACTTTCAAGTAGAATTACACTCTTCCCCCTTAAGTATTCACCTGAGGGATTACTTCAGCAGATTTCTTCAGGCACTTAAAAAATTTATTTTATTTCTTGGTGCATTGTGATAATAAATAGGTGTTTAGTCTGTTGCTGATATTTATGTATTGACAGATTTCTTCCAAACTTGTGTAAACTTACGTTCACCTCATTATTGCAGATCTTTTTGTAAGTTTGTTTTTTAGTTGATGGAAAGAGACTGTGGAAGAGATTTCACTCATCTGAGTCATAAGGTGTCTTAGTCTTTTCTTCAGTGATCTTGACTGTTCCATGTACATTTCTGGTGGTTCTCAAGCACTTCATAACTGTGTTTTACCTTGGTTTTGGTTGCTGGTCCTTCTCTGGCATGAGTTGCTTGTTTTTTCTCCTCTTAATGCAAGTACTGATTCAAAGCAATGGGTATCTAGAAATAGCTGTAAATGCTGTGTGGGACTAGAATATTACAGGACTCTACAAGAACTTTTCTTCCTGTTGTGAGCATGTCTTATGCCAGTTTTAGAATGGTCTTGAGTTTTCAAAGTAGAATTTGTAGAAGGAAGAAAGGCCCCACAGGTGAGCTATGAGATGTCATTTGTGATATGACCCTTAGGTCTTCCATCATTATGGCAAGTGAGAAGGAGTTGTGTGTCTGTTTTGCTTTACCTTCATTGATGTTGTAGCATACTTCTTAGAAGAATTAACCATACCTTGGGGCTTATCCATGGAACAACAAAAAGTAGAAGTACTTACATTTTAGGTTACTTTTTTTTGTAATGGAAGGATTACTGTAGATTTTTCCACTTTTAAACTGTAGATTGAAGGCAGTCACCTGTTGGGCAGCTGGTAGCCTCCTGTTGGACATGTAGCCAGACACAAAATGAGAACAGTTGTTGTGGGGTTTTGGGTTTTTTTGAAGGGTGAGTTTCCAGAGATTCACTTTGCATCTAGACATACTGCACCAGTCTGAAAAGCTGATATAAGAGTTATTTTAACATAAAGCAACTTAGCAAAATGACCTAGTGAAATGAGCTTTAAGTTTCATATATACAGGTGTTTCCTCAGGCATTAAAACTTCCTCTCTTTAGAGGCCAGCATATCCCCATATGATGTTCTTCAGCAAGACATTTAAAGGGCACCTTGCAGAAATAAATGTTTGTACCAATTGAGTTTGGTATAGTCACTTGTTTTTGCTTCCTAAATAGAGCACAACTCTGTTAATGCAAGTATCCTGTTATTGTTCAGCACAAACTGTCATTGTGGGACTATGTCAGTTCTGTTCTGCTTCCATTTATAGTCGAGACAAATTACTGTTAAACAAACATTTTTCCATAGGTCCTTTAGTTGCTCCCATAAGGCAGATTAGAGTTTACTCTAAATTGGAGCGCCTAGCTGTCCCCTTCTGTTGTTCCATTTAGTGGATGAAGAACTGCTTCAGCAAAAGAACTAACTCTGGGGAAATTGTGTGCAGTAAGAATCATGTTGTTTGTTCTCATTGTGTTTCACTGATGCTGCATATCCTTAATAAATAAAATTACCACTTTTAAGTTTCTTGGTTAATCAGATTTTTCACATAAAAACAAACTCTGTGAGCCACATCAAGTAATGAAGTTTTATTTTTATCCTAATATGTCAGACTGTTCCAGCTGTAGTGTTTAGGTGCATTGTGTACGACTTCTGGTGAGACAAATTTACACATATTTTCAAGAAATGTTTTTTAGGGAGTGCAAAGTGGTCTTGCACCTTAGGGATCTTCTGAACAGTGGAGGTTCAGATGGGACTGAGGGTTTTGGTTGAGGCATGGGGCTTTGGCAGTGCTGCCTGCTAGTCTTCTGGATATGATGGCACCACAGCACTAGTGCTGCTATGCCTTGTTTTTATTTTTAAGTATTTATACAAAATAACCTTGTTAACTGCTCTTAGACAAATAAGAGTCTTTCATAGCACCATAACAGTTGCATTCCAGAGGAAAAGAGTATTGGTGTTGCTGTGTCTAAATGCGTCATTCATCTGTTTCCTTTGCTAAAAGTACATGGTGCTCAGAACTCACTGTATATTTCTGTGAAACTGGACAAGGGGAGGGATGTTTTGGCAGATCTTCTGCAGTATTGCCATTCAGACCTCAATCTCAGGAAGAAACATTTATACTTTTTTTTAAGAAATTGAAGGCTTTTTTTATGTAAATTAGATAGTTGATGAGTGCTTTCAGCTTTTTATGACCTGCAAATTGGGGTCATGTGCCAAGGCCCTATTCAGTGTTGCAGCTCTTCCTTGTATCGAGATCTAATAGGACTTTCCCAGTAAATGTTTTATTGAGTATTAATTAACATCTGTACAGGAACTGTGTATAATAAGTGACAGTGCTGACAGAGAGCGGTTGTTGCAACATACTGTTTGGATTTCCTCCTTCATATCAAGATGGTTTTGTAGGGAACTTCCAGGTGTCCCTCAGACTTCTGATAGTGGAAGAACGTTTGGATGGGAATAAATGGTGATTGTGGTGACATCATTCTACTGGCAAAGTTGAAGCCTGATAACATTTTCTTCTGGTCAGTGATTGGGAACTATCTTACTCTGAGTCTGCCTTTCATGTTTGATAAGCAATCTAATACATTGATCAATGCAAAGAAATGTGTCTGGAGGTGGAGCGTGTTCAAGGTTACTTTATTTTTAGATTGTGTACTGGGAAAATGACTTTAATCAAAGTGTTCTCCACTGTGTGTCCTAATGGAGGTGCTCTGATTTGGTGTTCTACTATACTATTACGTCAAATATAAACGGAATAAAGCATTTTAAATTACCTTTTTTCTCCTGCGTTGAAGACCTTGCTTCAGTTTACTGAGACAAGCAGCTACCTTTTCACTTTCATTTTACTTGTGAAGCTGTATCTGATACTTACTTTTTGTGTGATTCTGCTTTTTTCAAAAGAAGTTAAGCTTTCCTTTATATGATACTGCTAAAAACATCTTGGGAGACCAGGAACCCTTTTACTCAGGGTCAGAGATGGAGGTATCAAGCTTCCAGCTCCTTTTTAAGTGAAGGGAATGATAGTGCTTATAGTCTGTGAAGCCAGGCTGTTGCTTTACTGAAGTGTAAGATTTTACAGTCAGTGTAAGTTTTATCTGTGGGACAACATAGAGAGGAAACCTAAAAGGCACACTGCTCTTCATTTCACACCACCATGGTTTTAAGCCATCTGCCTTTTGATTGAGAGATTTTAGTACCTAATGACCAAAAGTATTTTCCTCATGAAGTGACTAGTTTGGGTTTTTTTTAATCTCCTCTCTTTCTTTACCTTCCTATTCCTATTTGCAGTTGCACTTTCTTCCCTTTATGTGCCAGTATGCTTTGTTTGGACTTTGTGGTGGTTTCTTCAGTATAGCTGAAGAAAAGTAGACTTCGCCTTCTGTGACCTGACACCAGGCAGAAATTCAGCCAGGGCAAGAATAGAAGAGAGCTTGTAAACTCAGCACAGGACTCCTGAGTCTTTCCATTATTAACAATTAAAGATGATTCCAAGATAAATTAGGTAATGGATTAACTAACTCATGAAAAGAGAACAAGGATAAACAAAGAGAAATATCCTGCTTTGCAAGAATTTAGATTATTAGAATCACATGCTGCCTGCATGTCTGGGAAAGGAAGAACAAACTTCCCTGTTTTCAGTGTTTAATTTAGTTAGTAGATAAGGTATATGATGTGCCAGATTAATTCAACAGCAAAAGATAAGTTTAAACTTTGCAGGAGGTGTTTTTAGTGGGGAATGGGTTAAGAAATGGAAGCATCCTGTTTAGTCCTGCCCAGCAATGCCACAGCTTTTTCTTTTAAACAGTAAGCAGTGAAAACAGTTTCTTCCTACCTCCTACACCCTGTCCTAATCAGCATAATATCTTGGCTGGATCTAGACCAAGAACTGCTGATTGAGTAAAACACTAAGACAGTGACATGGTTTTGTTTTCATTGTTCCTTTTTTCTGCTTTGTTTCTGAGGTGTGAAATATTGCTGGCGTTTTTTTTAGGGCTATACAGTCATATCCTTTTTCTTATCTCAAACGTCATACAATATTGCCTTTCTGTTTTAAGGGTAACAAATAATTTGGAAGTAACAGTTGCAACCTAAATTATCTTTCACAAGCTGGGGGATCTTTGCACTATATGCTTTTTAAAGCCACTTTATGGAAAATTACATATGCACAATTAACATAAAAGCCACAATATGCTTCATTTGTGGGATGGAGTTTCTTAAACTATCTGTATATTTGCTTTTGTTTCTCTCTGGTGGATAAAAATAAAAAAAAATTGGTAATAAAGAATATTTGATATGGTTGGTATTTCTTATGAAATGGTGAAAATGCACCTCTAAGTATGCAGATGAATAGTTTTATTGTGCTAAAAATCATTCAGTGAGAGAATAAATTAGAATCCCAAAAGGAAGGAGCTTCCAATTGGCAATACACTGAAGAGAAATGCAACACTTCAGGGGAAGCCTTGGGTAGATTGATGCTTTTATCTGTAAAAATGCAGCGTGGGTAGTGAAACTCTGTAAAATGCAGTCCTTTTGAAGTTAGAGCTATTCACCTTTAAAGTTCATCCCTGAAATAGGGTGCTTTGTACAGTGTTACTGTAGATTAGTACTTGGATATGGGTGACTTTGGAGTATTGGGTGATGAAGTCTTGTTTTGGTGATCTGATTTTCCTTCAAAAAAGGGGGTTTATTAGATTTGACTTCATTATCACAAGTGTCAAGTCATAAAAACAATTGACTGGAGTATAGCTTTGAGTGTGTTTTATTGAAATCAGTACCTACTTGGAGTAACTTTAACTTATCTAATTTTCATTCTGCAAAACAGTGCATTTTGTAGGTGAAGAATGGCTCAGGTTTTCATTGTGTATAGAATGGAAGAACTCTGTCTATTGTAAAGACAGGGAAGATAGCTCTAGGATGCTGGTAGTTTAAGTGTTTCTCAGAAACCATGATAATGAGTGCACTAGAAATACTAGAAAGGGCAAGGTATGCCTTCTGCAGCAATTACATGACTGGTTTGGCCAGGCTTTGAAATGTGAAGGATTGCACATGCAAATGGAGAGTGAAACAGATTCTGCCACTGTATGCAATTAATTGTAATTTTAAGGTTTCAGGTGAAAGTCTCAAATGTTAAGAAAGGCCAGAATTAAAGTTGAAGAAGCAACCATAGCTGGATTTTCATTTGTGCCTACCTTTATTAAGTTACTGTTCCTAATTCCACAACTGTGGTTTTTTGGGTTTTTTCCCCCTGCAGAAGCATTTTTCAGAATACAGTTGCTGTCTCTACTGGGGCATCCATCTACTTTGGGCAGAAATAAACCTAGTTTCTAGGGCAATTATTTCCATTGAATAAGAGATATAATGCAAATAGAGCAAAAAAGATTTTTATCTTGTCTGAAATAGACATCTGAATCTTGGCTGTGTTTGGTGGGGTAGGGATGTGTGTACAGTATTGATACTGCAGGTATCTTTGATCATATTTACTGTGTAACATGCCCAAGAACTTAGTTTCATTTAGACTATCTCAGGTCAGGCATCTGAGGTGGTAAATAAATTAATCCTTAATCACGTTCTAATAGTGCATCTATTAACAGGGATAATAACCATGCTACTTCAGTGGAATGAGAATGGTTTTGACTATTTCAGTAATATGAATCTAACATATTGGTGCTCTGCAATGGCTTAGGGGAAATCAATTTCTGCTTTCAATGTAGCATTATGCAGTAGTTATTTGCTTGTTTATTTATTTATTTGGGGGGGGGGGGGCACAATGAGTAAGAATAAACAAAATCCTGACCAGTGACCTGATAAGTGTGTACCGGGCAAAGATAGTCCTGGGGGGGAAGGGATAAAAGCCATGCAGTTAAACTGTCATAATGTGCTTCAGCAATCATTTCCAAATGCAGCTTCATCAAGTAAAGAGAATTATTTCTAATGTAGTTTGTGTGTTGTTTTCTATCCATTAAAAATAATAACTGAAGTCATATCAGGAGGTTTGGAAGCTACTCACTAGGCAGACTGCTGCTGTTTGAGCTAGTAGTATTTAATGATACTGTGTCATGCTTTATAGGGATTGACCCCAGACAGTGTGATCTATGTGCTTGTATAGAGTGTTTTATCTCTGTCTTTGCACTGTAGAGGATGGGCAATAGAGGAAGGCTTACTTTGAAAGTACAAGCTGCTTCTGCTGTTTTTCTTTTTGTCACTTGCAATGTAACTTTTACTTTCTGCATCATTAATAGTGTTTTATGCAAATCCTGTTCATATTTAGCCAGTTAAGATTTTTTTTAGGCAGATACCTTAGTTGATCTAAACCCATATCCTTTTCAATACCTAATCTGATGTCTTTCCTTTTTCTCTCCTGTGATTTGGAGAGGCTTTCCCTTTCTGTTTCCTGTTCAACTACTCTGTAGAATCTTTCTTGCCTTTGTTGGCTTGTTTTCCTCCGGTGTTTGTGATCAGCCAGTCCGTTCTGTCTCTCATACATAATCTCTTATTACTTGTGCTAAAGTTCACAGATTGCTTTCCCAAACAACATCTGATGGCTTCCTCACTCTGCAGTCCCCTTTTTTGTTCTTGTATTTTTCTCTTTAGCATGCTCTGATGGAGTTGCTGTTCAACCATCCAGTTTTGGTGCAGGTTTCTGCCTTTCTGGCAGCCACCACTTTGACTATTGCTAAAATTGCAACACAGTTTAGGTTGAAATCCCACCCTCTCCACTTTTGGTTGAAGTTTCTTCTACATTGCTGCCACTTATTAGTTGGATGTTGGAAAGGATAAATCAGCTTCCTACCTTTATTTTCTGGTACTTTGATCAAGGCATATTTTTCACCTGGAAGTGAAAGGAAAATTCTGTTCAGTTCCAGGCTGGATCAAGTTTAGTAGGGATATTAGCAGATAAAATACATGCTCTTTGCTGAAGACTGGGTATCTTTTTCTCATATTCCCAATAACTTGCAAGGATGGATATATTCACATTGCTGGAAGGGTGATAAAATGTACATCCAAATTATACAGGCCAGAATTCAAATTCCAGCTTCAAAGTGTGCTAGTGTTGAACATTTCCAGAGAAAATACTGCAAGTTTTTTATTTATTTTCTCTTCTAGGATAATTTTCTCCATTAGATTGTTGTGGTTTTTTGAGCTGTGGTGGTTTTTTTGTTATTGTCTTAAATACTTTGGTTGAAATAAGAGTTCTAAAGAACATTCTAGTGTATAACTTCCAGCCCAGTTTGCTTGAGAAGATTCTAAGCAGGTTGGAAAAGAGGATGTTAGAGCGGGAAGTGTCAGGCAGTCATAATAATAACTAGCCTTTCTTTTAACAAGAAAATACTTCTTTTGAAGTAAATTACTTGCTAAACTCTAAAAATGAGGTGAGTCACAGTGCCTTTAACTTACTACTTTATTTTCTGTTTTCAATAGCATGGTTATATTTTTCCAATTGGACTTAAGCTGGCTGTGTGCTTGCATTCTCCTCCCCCATAACATCTGCTGTTTAACCATGAGGTGCTGTATCCATCCTTGCTTTACAAGCCTGCTGCTGCTTTTTGTAGGACTGCTGTGCTCTGTTGTGTGCTGCTGGTATCCAGCACCTCTAGAGTGAGTTCTGGTAAATGATTGCCTTCTGGAGTTAGTGTATAAGCTAGTTTGGAAACTTGGCTAGCGGGACATTGTTAATTTAGCAAATAACCACACTGATTTAAATTGTTAATACTTGTTAGCACCTTCTACTTATTAATGACTTTCTCTTGGAATTTACTAACCTACAGCCATTCATATAATGCAATTGAGTGTCCCTGCTCCTATTCAGATCCAAAGATTTAGCTTAAACCTCTGTTACAGGCAGTTTAAACGAAATGCCTGAGCTCACTCTGAAGAGTGAAAGGTAGGCCCTGTTCTGAATTTGTGCTTCAGGGTGGGTTAACCTGCAACAAGAGATAGCATGGGCCATTGCTTGTACTAATTTAACCCTCTGAAGCTAATTCAGTGGGGGCTGCTTCTGTAGGATCTGAAAATATGTAGTGAAGCTTACTGAGCATAAAGCTCCTCTATACCAGAGCCTCTTGCTCTGTACATTGGAAAAGTTGTATTCTCTTTAGTATTTAAATATTTTAATATTTTAAAATGCATCCATATCTACCTACATTCATGTTGATCCGTGTCTCTGTCACACTGAGTTGCTTTGTGCATTGTTGGAGGAATTTATGTTAAAATACAAAAAACCTGCAAGCTAACCTGCTGCCTAATTGCACATTAATATAATTTTGTAAATGTATTTTTTCATGCTGAAATACATTTCTTAAAGGTATATTTAGCTTAATTAGTCTTAAGCAAGTCCAGATGTTACTGTAACTTCAGTGATAACTGATTTATAAAACAAGAAGTATGTTTGAACTGAAACTGAGGGCACATTGAAAACAAGTGATGTAGTATCTCATGGAATTATGCAATCTAGCTTAAAGGGGGATTTTGTGTTGTTAGTTTGTTTGAACTATCATGTCCCTAGGTATTTTACCACATTATTTTGGTGATGCTGAGGATTTTCTTCATATATTTACAGCTTGAAGTGACATTACTGTTTTCTTGTCACTGTGATCATTTATTTTATGCTTAGGGCCACAGAGCATGCATGGCTTGCTAGTACTGTGAAATAATACCCGGTGCTTGCTTTCTTTTAATAAAGTAGCAAGATAAAGATTAAATTATAAGTTCTAGCAAGTAACATAAGGAAATGCTTGAAAGATCTCCTGCACTGACAAAGTTTGTTTTTCAGAAGTTTAAATAGCTTTTCAATGAAATTATACACCTGCTTCCTCTAATGTATTTGTGTAACATTTTTCTTTGGAACTGCAGGAGGAAATAAATGGTTTCAAGTAAACAGTGAAGCTCTTGACTTCAAAGTACTTCTTTCAAAAGTGAAACAACTTTCCTTTCTTAAATAAATAAAAACCAAACATACCTTCCCATCTTAAATTTTTTATTTGTATGTATAAATCTGAAGGGAGTTTCATCTTCAGCCTTTCATAGCAAAAAAACTATTACTGTCAGACACCTCAAATTAGATTATATTAGGGACCTGGTTTAGTGGTGCACTTAGAAGTGTTAGGTTAACAGTAGGACTCAATGGTTTTGGATGTCTTTTCCAACATAACTGATTCTGTGAATTTGTGTTGGAAAAGGTTTACTGGACTTATTTTAATTTTTCATATCTTTATTGTAGTGGTGTAAAAAGAAAAGTTGTCCATGGAGATGAGCTCTCTGGTTGAAAGAGAGAGAGATATTTTTTTTGTAGTGGTACTGCAGGGCAGTGTCTTTTCTTCTTCAGTGACTCCTTACCTAGAGTATCCCAAAACCAGACTAGATGGCATCTATCTCATGCTTTGCTTAACCAGGACATTACTTAAGGAATATAATTAAAATAGAATAGTTTTTACTGGCAAACGTTGCTTAATTAGGATGTCTGTAGATACTTGATTTTCAAATGCATACAAATATGCAGAATTGTTGGATGCCCTTTTGTTTTTGTTTTTCTTATACAGCTACAGTATTGAATGCTGCTGAAATTTTGTCATGTTGAGGTTTCACTGCCAGTTCATTTCTTCTGCAGATCTGACCTGTGAGGATTGCTTCCCCACATTCTCCTGGGATGCCATGTGTTTAATATTCTTGCTGTGTCTGTATAAGTGTGTGGTTAGCATTTTAAAAGAGGTGATGCTTTTTGTTTGCTTTGGTCTGTTACCAAAACTTTTTATTAAAGTTTTCTCCTTTTATATTATGCTCTGTAATGAAGTGCTTTCAGCAATCTCTTGGAAATAATGTAATTTCCAAGATTTTTACTAGTTCAGCTCTATTTCACAGCAGCTTTTTGGTAGCTTTGGAGAAATATTTATCAAGTCCATGACTGGTGAAATATTTTATTCTTGTTGACAAGCCAGAGCAGGTATGAACTACATACAAGTACAAGGACTATGTTTTATTAACTTAATGACTTCCTCTTACCTTTATTCAGGGCATAATACTAAATATTTGTATCAAAATTGTGAAATTATTTGGCACAAGAAATCTCTGTCACAGCTAGATGAGATTGTACTTTGATTCATTAGAACAAAGCTACTTTAATTCTTTTTTAAGGAAGCTTTTCTTCTCAAGTTTGTTTATTGGTTAGAATCAGTTACATTATAACATAGTATATATAATATATTGCTTTTCATCATGTATTTGGTATTTTGGGAAAGATTAAAAATAAAAACCAACACATTTGCTGGAAAACTGAGATTCTAATAAACATTTATATGGCCATAAAATTTTAAGTTCAAGGTTATCTGTGTGGTTTAATACTTATAACCAGCTTGTTCCTCAGCAAAAGTTGTGGGTTAATACTCTTTTTTAAAGGCAGACTTTGAGTTGCTAGAACATCTGAAATCCAAGGCATCAGTTAAAAAATTCTCCTTCTTGCCAGTTGTGATTGCAGACTATTCTATAGCTAAGTATTATATTTCTGAGGCATTTAAAATAATGAGGAAAAATAAGATTTGGAATAAAAATAATTCTTCTGAATAATTGGATTGGTGTTACAACATTAGATTTCTTAAAAAAAAAGAACTAATTTGAAAAAATGTGTGGACTATTATAGAGGTTATACGTAATGACAAGGGAATATGGAAATTAGAGAGAGTTATTTCACCCCGTTCTGTAGAGGAAAAACTAAGAAAGTTTACTGATATGCAGAGGATCAGAGTGCTCCTATATTCCTTTTCTTTTGGTAGCTGATACTACGATTCACAGGAGTTCAAATTTCCCCTCCACTTTTAAAATTAAACCAGTCTGAATCCAAGGTGCTTCCTCAGCCCAGAATGGTTAAGGACATAAATTATATGTGGGTTTGGAGAGACAAGTTCCTTTCTGACCCCTCTGGATGGCTGGTGAAAACTTGGCAGCTTGGGATTAAATCAGTGTCAGCTGAAAGACATCCAGCCTGCTCCAGGGTGATTCTATCCCACCTTTAATAATGCTTCAAAATGAGAAAAAAATGTGCCATCAGTTTGCCATAAAATTTATTATTAAGAGAAAAACTGTGCCTGTTCAGGATTCAATTTTATTAATTTCCTTCCCCCATAAATTAGTTTTGATTGAGGGACTGGGGGGCAGGGAGAATATTTTGGTGCAAAGTTGAAATGCAAGTGATTATTGTGGTCTCTAGTGGGGTTATAGTCTGGTTCTGTTGTTCTTTTCTATATGCAATTAGACAGCTGTCTTAAAATGCCATGTGACATCCTGAATCAAAATAATCTGGGTATTGACTGCCATTTTAACTTTTTGTAGAAAGGATTTCTCTTGAATAGCTGGCTTCTCTATTTTTTTTTTAACCTACTTATTTTTCACTCCTCTTAAATAGCAGATGGACAGACCAGAAGAAATGGTGTTCAAAGATGACAGGATTTTGCATTTGCATGGGAAAGTGATTTCAGAGCTTGTTGGTGTCATTGTATGTTCCTTCTCACAGTTCATTGAAGGAAGTCCTAGTGAAATGTAAATGCATTATCAACAACGTGTCTGTAAAATGGAGGCCCGGAGTTGTTGGAAATAAAGCCTCTTGTGTGGCAAAGCTGGAAAGAAAATGAAGGGTTCACTGTAATTTGGCACTGATGCTTGTTTGGCTGCCCTCCCAACTTTCTTATCTTGGCTGGTGTTCCATCAGTCAGTGAACTTGGATATGGATCATGATGCATCAGAAAGACACCTGTGATATGACATAATATAAAGAAAAAGAAGACCCAAATCTGTTTTCCTTTTCTGAACAATCCATAGTTACTCTACTATCTGTTAAAACTATGATTTTTAGATCAATTTGTCTGTTGAAGTTCTGTCACTTTAAAAAAGAATGAATCTTGTGTAAGATCAAAAAAAATCAATGGTATTTCTTCTCAAGATTTGTTATTTCAGCCTGATTAATTTCCTGTTTTTCTGCTGACCATTGACAAAAGGAGAAACAAGTATTCTCCAACTGTAAATCTAGAAAATATGTAATTGACTGTATTACAGGTGGCTGTGTGTGGCTGTAAATGATGCAGAGATTTATGCAGTACTCCCCTCTGTCAAGCTCTGGTCATGCTCTTACTTCCCTGGGTAGCACTGCTGTTCCAAGGCTTCACATCTTTTTGGGTGGAAATTCAGTTCTGATATTAGAAAGATGAGGATAAGTTAGAACTTCTGTCCTCATACTATAGTGTGAGAACAAGAATATATTCAGTTGGATTGGTGGCAAATTAAATACTGATTTTTGAAGGAGCAGTTTTTTGGGTTTTTTGTGTTTCATTAGGCTGTTGGGCTCATTGCCATAGACTTTCTTGGGTGTTCACAGTGCTGAGAGAAGAGATTTGGTATTTCTATGGATGGCAGTATAGAAGTACTAGAACATACTGGCAGGAAGATAAATGTACTTTATGAATCTGAAACCACTCTGACAAGTTAAAAGTTCATGTTTAGGGGCTGGGACCAATAGAAAATTTGTTGCACCTGTCATTTGCACAGTGGAGTCCTACATAGGCTGCAGACAGGATCCTGAACTCATAAAATTGAGAGTGACTTGTTATGATCTGGTGAACTTGGAGGGTAGTCAGGAATGCTGATTTATTTAAATAACAGCATGTGTTTTCTCATGGCTACTGATATCTTGAAATGTAATAAAATTGTAATATCTTGTATGATTTATATTTGGGTAAAATATAGATTGGCCTTTTCCTATTGAAAGACTATAGATTGGCCTTTTCCTATTGAAAAGCTACATCCACTCGCTTTCAATCAAGTACCTAAGCACTTTCAACAGGGGTTTTTTTAGCATGATGTAGTTCATTCTGTAATTTGCAAATTTATGAACAGTTGGAAGTTTGCAGTTTCTTTTACAAAACATAATCGAATTAAGTTATTGCTTAAATAGCTTTTTAAAAATAAAATTGGGGATTACAGTAGTATATTATTGAAATCCTTTCAGGACTTATATTTCTGAATTAGTTTTAGTGATAATATAGCTGGTTTGGCCTTTTACATATTTATTTCTCTGTTAGGGAAGATTGCTTCACTTTGGAGAAACAAACCAAGGCCTTCAAGCGTTTCAAATCATTTTGTCATAACCTTTCCTTCTAAAGGTATCAGCACTTTCCTGTTATAATTTACAGAGTCAATACATTACATTCTTTGAAATTGTTTTTGTCTGTTTTTTATCAAGTGTTTGTCTTTCCTTCTAGCTCCATATGTCTTTCCTTTCAAGGATGAGAAAAGTGTACTGTTGAATGGCATTAAATACCTCCAGGCTGCCATTACAGACTGTATATTTTGCCAAGCAGAGGAAAATGTAAAGGGTCCTTCTCCAGTGATGTCAGTCCTGTGGTGGGTATTGTAAATAGAGCAGGAGATAAAAGAGAGAAATAGTTGTTTGTACTGACACAGTCTGGGAATATTTGGGACAGATGATGGAGTTACATATGAAGGAACAAAAAACATGCTTTGTTTCTGTTCCAAATGGTGGTGGGATTTTTAAATGTTTTTGAGGACAGCCCATGGTGGTGAGTGGCCTGGTGTGCTACATATATTAGAGTACAAGCAAAGGAGAGCAAGTTGTAGAGTTATTGTGGCTTAGTGCTTAGCAGCTCAGACAGAGGAGGCTGATCATTGCTGCCATCCCAGCCTGCCTGTGAGCTAAGACATGTTCTCCTCTGCCCATTGTCAGCTTTTCTGGGCATTGTCTCTGAGAGTTTGGCAAGTCACATTATCTGGCTGCTTCAAACATCTGTCTGTAAAATGAGTGATGCCTCCTTTCTCTTCATGCTTTGTTTTTAAAATTTATACTAGATATGAAAAAAAGCACTTACACATGTGGTAAGTGTATGATAGAAGGGAAATATTCTTGGTAGGTATTCATTTGGACTGGGGCTGCTACATCAAGTAAACATCAAAGAATTCCTCTTCTTAGGAGTTTGTTAGCAGCTCCAAGTATTGTGTATACAACTGTGCATGCAATACTTAGAACTGACACTATCTTTTATAAGTAAGATTAATACTTCACATTATGAAACCAGGCATTCAGGTTTTTTGTTATATTTCATTCAAAATGTATTTGGTCTTAAGCAAAAAAACCTCCACCAAATATTGTGAGAATATTTGAGAATCCAGAGGAAAGGTTTCCTAATGTTTAAAAATATAGTGCAACTGCTCTGAGAATGTTATAATGTCTGTATTTTGGATCAGAGGTTGGGGTGGGTTTTTTAAATTTTCTTCTGCTTTTATTTTCTTAGAGAAGCCTTGTTCCATCTTTATTTATTTCTGTGAAAATTTGCAAGGAATAGCAAATTTTTAGAAAGTGGTTCTGAGCATTTTCTTGAAAGACTGATTGTTGTGGCACCAAAATTCTGAACGTTTCACATACAGCCACACTTTTCAGCCATTGTAGCAAGTGGTGAGGTACTTACATTTTGTATCACAGCTGCTGGGCATGAAGTCAATGATGAGAGACTCAAGTGAGAAGGGAGAATGCTTCCTTCTGCTCTTGATTCTGTCAGGATGAGAGGCTTGAGACAAAGAGTGAGCTGTCTACCTTCAGTTCAAAGGATGTATAGGAAAACATCATGGGTAGAGGCAACAAGAAGAGGTAGAAGGAAAAAGGATAAGTGAGGAAGAGTAGGAAGTAAAGGTTGAATGAAGGAACTGAGGGTGATGTAGACTGTAACAGCTGGTTTTAAACCAGATCTCTCTTTTTATGACAGCTGTCCCTACTTCACATTTTTGCTCTCAAACTAGAGCACCTGCAAAGAAAATTATAAAAGGAAAGAGGAGACTGTTTACAGGTCCTTAACCCCTGCTAATTATTGACCAACATCTGGGGAGGAGGGATGGCAAGGTTTAAATGAAGCTTTGCCATGCACAACCGTCTCATCCACCACCTGTGTCTGTGTCTGCTGTTGCAGGAGCATGGGTTTATTTCACAGCGTTCTTCCTTTGAGATGTATTCCACAAGCCCTAGTTCAAAACACGCTGTAGCAGACTGTGGTGTCCTTGAGAGAAGGCATTCTTCCAGGTTTGTTGTGCTCCTCAGAAACCCACTGGCCAGCATTAATCAAATCTGTCACGGGGATAGGAGTTTCAAAGACAAACTAATTCTAGTTAATGCTAGCTAAGTCTTGTCACTTGGTGTCTGCAAATTATTAAATTGCAGAAAATTTGTGTAAGAGAACCTTCTCATGCCCTGGCAACAGAAAAAATACTATTGGCATTTAAATCATTAGACAACAGCCATGTTATTGGAGTGTGCTGGGATATAAGCTTAAGATAGGGAATGCCAGAACAAGGAGTCTGTGGCACCTCACTTGTAGAGTGTTTGTAGTGTTGGGCAAGGCCCTTATAGAATATTTAGGTGTTTTCCTATATGCCAGGTGTTGATCAGCAGGTCAGTGCTGTCAATGCTCAGTCTAAGTTTTGGACCTATACAGTCTTATATTGGTGCAAAACAGCCTTAGAACTTTGGCAGGCCACAATATCAGAATCTCATTTCAGGTGACAGCATTAGCTTTGGTGTTTGTTTCTCATTTTGCAAATTTGGAAAATAATCTTCCATTGCAGAATTTCTATGAAGGTTTCACAGGACTGCTTTGAAGATTGATTTGCTAATGATTTTGAAGCCTTCAGTCTGGTAAAAATATCTTAAGGATTTGTGTGGTATTTGTGAATTCAGTGTTGTATAATGTTGTTATAAAGCAAAAAATATACAACATGTAGATATGGAGCCTCATTTAGTATGGAAATGAGAAAAAGCTGTTGCTGGAATGAGACCACTCCAGAAAAATCAGTATGTCTATGTGATTCTTCAGGAAGTTCTGAAGCTGGACACAGCCTTTAAGATCTCCCCATGGCCTGGAAATGACTGCTAGAGCACTAAGTGGCATCCAGCAGAGGTCTTCCAGCTTCTCTTACTGCATCTCACCTACCTGATGCTGTACTTCTCATTGCTGGAGTGGGAAGCAGTTGGCCCCACTTAATTTGTGTCTGCCTGTCCCGATAGTTGGATCTTTGTTGTGCACAGGGGAAGAGATGTCCTGATGTCCCTGGAAACGGTGACAAGGATCAGGTATCACAGCCAGCCATCATAGGTGCTGAAACTGGACCAAAATTTGCATTGCCTTACAGTGCACCAGCTACACTGTCAATTGGCTGGTTGGGGGGATGCTGAATTTAGTTTTTATGGACAGCTTGCTTTCTGGAATCCTTAATTTTTGAGCACTCAAGCGTGCAATATTAAATGTCCTAGTAGTTCTTAGTGTAGCTTTCTGTGCCTCTGTTACCTGAAGAGTATTTGATAATACTCTTCAATATTACTCTTCAGTTATACTAATTTGATAATTTGTGTGTCATAAGCAGATAACTTATTTATTGGGGAAAGGACTTCCTGGGGGGCAGAAGGAGGATAAGATTTTGTCTTCTGTAATCACATTAGCAGTGGTGAGATGGCAATTGCTTTCACTTGTTTTTGCCAGATATGGCATGGGTGTGTAGAATTTTAATGTACTAGAATTAAGTACACTCTAGGAAACGGTTCTATATGAAAAACTGAGTTGTTTAACACAAAGGTTTTGTTGTCCTTGTTGCTAGAAAAAGACTTGGTAGCTCAGTTTTTTTGGTGGATCTTGATACTGTAGACAAACATGAAAGGACTAGAAAAAGTGTTTTTAGTAAGGTAGAAAGTCAAAGTATAAACCAGAGTTGTCAGAAATACTGAAACATGGACATGATCCAAACTTCTATATTAATTTCCTTCTTTGTTATCAGGCCAAACTTAAGGAAGGAGTAGGTGACACACAATTACTCTACACCAATAAATACCTGATAAGGAGAGGGCAGTTTCTGGACACTTGTGGGTTTTCTCTTACTGTCTTGAGAACAATTTGTGTTACATCCTCCCCTTCTTTCCCTTCTTTCAGTAATTTGAGGTTAGGTCAGATTAGTGAACAAACAATACTGCATCTACATGTCAATTGTACAGAATTCTGCTTTCTACCGTAGGTTGACTTTCACTCCACACATTTCATATTTCTATTCTCTTTCTCATTTTTCTTCTCCCTCCTTCTGTCTCAGCTGAACAGTCTTGTATGATTGTGGCTTCAGAGACAACTATGTTACTGGACATTTGGAGAGTAAGGAGAGAGGGACCAAGACAGGGAAACCTGTGAAGTTTTAGTAGTGCTTTGCTCTTTCATTGAAAAGCCGCAAATGCAGCTGAAGGTGCTGGAACTTCTCTAATGGGGAAGTGTGGGCAGATACAAACTACCTCAGTTATATCAAAACCGAAATTTAAACAAAATGGTGTGTTTTAGTGTAGCTGTTATCTTCCCAGAAAGGAACAGTCAGCCTGACCAGAAGGTATTTAAAAAGGCTGCACTCAGCATACATTTAATTTTAGGTTAAGGCTTGCTAGTGTAAGTAAATAACATAAGTCTTGTGAGTTTTAACAGTCCCTTTTTGGGCACAGTGTTGTGCCATGTAAGTTGACCTGGCAGATTGTTCTTCTAGTTTATTTGCATTTATCATTCATAATCTCTACTGTACTGATGTTTGAATCCTTTTTAATATGCCTTGGCCTTTCAGCTTCCTTAAGTTCCATCACATGACTCTCACATTTGTACCATTGTGATAACTGCAAGGTGACAACAGATTTGCTCTTCAGAGGAGGGATCTTTAATAATACTGGCTAAAACTGCAGCAGAGTACATCTGTAGCTGCACACAACTTGAAGAGAGTGAGGAATCATTTATGTTCTTTCATACAGTATTTGATAATTTTCTGTCCCTGGAATTATTTGAGGATTAGTAGGATTGCAAATCAGAAAGGGCAGAAATAAGGACAGAAAGTGAATTGTTACAAATACTTTTGTTCATAATCATAAAAGGTGTGAGCATGAAAGAAGTGAATGACAGAACAGCTAAAAGAACTTCAGAATTAATTTCTGAATAACTTTTCTGTTACAGCTTTTTTTTTAATGCAATTTTGAGTAATTGTTTAGAAAATAGAATAAGCTCCCCTTACTGAAAATAGACAGTATACCAGAAGTGTTAAAGAAACTGCATTTTTTTCAGAATAGAATTTGTTATCTACTGTGTTCACTTACAGACTTGAAGCTTCTAAATAACTATTAAATCATTAAAGCTCCTGTTTTATCAACTTACCTAAGTTAAAATGATCTGATTTAAATGTCTCACTTGTAGACCACTAGAGCTCTTTTGACATTCTATATGCCTTATTTCTTAGGTAAAGACACTGAAAAAGTTAATCCTACAATGCAAACAGATGTGCAACCAACATTTTTGTAGGGGACTTTAGTTCTTCAGTAACAGTGATTGTGCTTGTTTTATTCTCTGTTCTGGCACTGGTGCAGTGTATGATTCATTTTTGTCTCATGCTAGCTTTAGCAAGGAAACCACACACATACTGCAATGTAACAAGGCTAGAGAAGTACATTTCAGACTGAATATAAAACAGTCATCAAGAATATTTATTTGCTCTGTTGAAGTTTCACCCTGCATTATAAAGCAGACTTGCAGGGGAAAAAAAAAGCTCTCGCACAGATGAGTTTCACATTTGCTGTAGGCACTTCTGTGCTGCCTGAAGAATGGAGCTGGTGGTAACACTCTATTCTGAAATCCCAAATACTTTCAGAGTTTGTTTATTCTTGCTGTTTCTTCCTCCCCACCCACCCTGAGAAAACATACCACATTTTAAAATTTGTTTCAATAGCCAAAAGAAAGGTCTGGGTTCAGACTAGAGCTTAGGAGTTACACCTGCGTAGTAATCCTTACAGCTGAGGGGAGGAAAGCTGTGATATCCAGATTTGATATCCAGATTTTCTAAAGAGCAGCTGGCATCATATCCAGGTATTTTGTACTGATCTAGTCTTGCTGTAAGATAGCAAATACAAATACAGATTTGTCCAGATCACAGTGCACTGAGTTGGAACTGGATAGTAAGCTACAGTTAACTCAGTAATGTTTAGTAGTGTCACCAGGTCATCTAGAGACAGATGTGGCCCTTTGTGAATATGAAACTCAAAGTTCTTTGTGTTTGGTTTTTGTTTAAATGTCAACATCTTCTCTGGTTTGTCTGGTGTCTCTGTCAGATGCTCAGTTTGCTTCCCAAGATGATTTTCATTAACAGACTCATGTCAAGAGCTGTGGAAGCTAAGTGTCATTATCTTTGAGTGTTCAATGCAAGTTTATAAAATCCATGTTATGAATCTGTTTCAGAATGCTGTCCTCAGTTAGGGTTCTTCTGTTTCATCTGACACCTGCTGGAGGTCAGGTAGAAGCTCTGACTGAAGTGAGGAGCCTTTTATTATAAATATATGAGGTAGCTGAGAGTAAGGCATGAAGATGGTTGCAAGGTCATTTTGCTTACAGACTCGAGTGTGAGGATCTGTGACATGAGCCATCCATCACACTTGTGAGTGTGCCTTGGTGGTTTTGTGTAGCTTGCTGAGAGTGAATGCTACATTTCTGAGTGAAGAGTCAGAATGTTGCTGGTGTTGGATTGGTGCAAAGGGGAGCCCTGGTCACTGTAAAAAAAACCAAACAAACAAACCCAAAACAATAGGGGGGACCTCGGAGTTATTTTTTAAATATCTTTTTAGTATTATTGTTCACTCCCCAGGCAACCAGTGTGAGGTATTGTGCCACCACCACAGACCAGTGTCTGCAGGCAGTTGCAGCAATCACTTAGTCTTCAGCAATCCGCAGAGTGTACAAACTGTTAGCTTTGGCTCTGCTTTCTGCTTTTAGAATAATTCAAATATTTCTTACTTGAGGCATCTGGTTTGTTTTTGGAAGGTGGAGAAGAAGGCAGATGCGCTGCCGTCTGCCCTCGTTGTGTCTGGGCCAGGCGGGGTGGCCCGAAGGGACAAGGTGCGCCGGCCGGGGGCTGCTGCTGCCTTCGGGGCCGCGCCTCTGCCCCGCCTGCTCTCGCTCTGCGGCCGCCGCGGCCTTCGGCTCCTGCTGCACTGCTTCGTGCCCCTCCTGGCTCTGCTCGGCTGAGAGAATTTACCTGAAGCCTGCATAGCGAGCCAGTCACATGGACAGACCGTGCCAGATACAGCTCTAATCTCGGGCTGAAAAATTGAATTTGTCCTCCCTCTCTTCCTGCTCTTTTGCATTCGTGTTCGGATGCAGGAGCGCGAGCTCTGAGTTCCACAGCACAAGGGAGAATGAACGTGTAACTATTTCTAAAGCGTCTGCTGGCAAGAGAGCTCTGACGTCAGGAGAGCGGGGTGAGGTTTTGTGTGCGCACTTGCAGCGGCTCTGCTCTGGGACCGAGGCGTGCTGGAATGGAAACAGGGCTTGGGGGTGGCACTGGGAGTCGTCCTTGGGGCCTGCTACTCCCTCTATGGCCTTTGTGGGTAGAAAATGTACTTGATAAACTATGTTTGTGCCATTTGTTTATTACAGGCATTTCAGAATATTCTGTAAATATTTGTGCCGGACACTACTGCAGGATATTGCTTTTAGCTCTTTGAACTGCAATTACAGTAAGAGTTCTTTGCTGGTGTTTCAAGTGAAGATATTCTTTAGAGGCAAACTAAATATATTGCTCAAGGATTTCCCTTCCCCCCCCCCGCCCCCCCCCCCCCCCCCCGTTAACACTAGGTTTAGATAAGCAAAAAGAAAATAAATCAGTAATCAGCTACTACAACTTGAAATTCTTAATGGTTAACTTGCAAGTAGAAAGAAAACAAGGACTCAAAGACACTGTGAGTTTAAGAGCCACCAGAGAAACTGGTATTTTAGATTTAAGATGAACAGAGATTTGACTTTTGTTATTGCTGACTAAACAAATATCTATGACCTGAAAATTAATATGAAAGCCTCTGTGTTATACTCAGTTTAAGGTACTTGTTTCATCTAAAATTTATCTGGCTGCAGACAGCTCAGGAAAGCTATATTTAAGGCCATCAGAACAGAATGGAGCAGTGGATGCCACTGTGACAGGATTCAGAGTCATGCTGTAGGGTTGCAGCTGAATTTAAAAATAAACCAGAAGCTTTTGTGTTTGGAAATTGTTTGCGCTGCTTTTTAAAGGAAGAAATCTCAACCCTTGAGGGCTGGATCTCAGGTTTAGGCTAACAGGTACTCATGGTTAGAGGCAGCATCTTCTGTACTAATTCAGTTTACCAAATCTGATGTTTCTGTGGTCTAGGAAGCTTTTAAATCTGACTTAAGGTGTTGGGTTTTTTTAGAGATCTACTAAAAAGGGTACAGTTGAAGGCATATTACCAGTGTTACTATTTAAAAACCACAAAGCATGGTTTTACCTCAGAACCTGAAATAAAACAGGTTTGTTTGGAGGCTGTAATTAGGAAGCGTTTAGCTGTTCTAAATAATGGAGAAAATAAGCACAGTAGCTTTTCTGTGAATTGCATTATGCTTGCTTTGTATTTTCTGCCTGTAACTGCTGGAAATAGGTAATTTCTCACAGTCTGTTGCACGAAGGGGCCCAGCTAATGATGTTTCTATAATTATGTAGAAAGAGCTGTTTAAGATGATGCTTTTGAAGGAAAAAAGTAACGTTCAACACAGAAAAGGTACATGAGTTTGAATGTGAGAATGTGAGGGGGTGAGTGGAAAGGAAAAGGCTTTGCAATCCCTCCTCAAAAGCATGAGGCCAAGGGAGTTGTATTTCAGAAATACTTACTGTGCTGTGAGGCCTGGCAGTGCAGGTGTAATTCACTAATTAACAAGTAACAGAGCAAGTGGAATAGTGCAGCTCTTGGCACACGCTCGTTTGTGTCACTGAGCACTAAAACCTGCTCTAGCATCCTCAGCTGGCAGAGGAACATCACTGTAGGTCTTCTGCAGGTCTTTTTTGACTTTGTATTCTGTTGCTAAATGTGTGAAACGTAGCAGGAAAACTCTGAGTATTTATTTTTTAAAATTTGGTGTGAAGCTTTCTGACCATCCTGAATGTGGCAGCACTGTCAGGATCTTGTCAGCACTTTGTGACCCAGTGTGTCACCTGACACGAGGCCTCTGGCTAATGCAGTGGTGTGCAGGGGATTCACAAACTCCCCTGTGTTGATTCATGCTTGGACACCGTTAAGGCAATAACGCCTAAGAAAGTTTCACAAGATTCAGTCTTTAAAGCCACAAGTGGGTGTTTTTGTGATGACTTTTCTACCCATTTTATGCAGCAGTTGTTTTGCATAGAGAAACTCTGCTTACTCCTCAGTCTGTGTTGATGTCAGTGAAAAATGTTTGGAAAAACTCTCATCAACCTGGCTAAATCCTGCTGTGTGCTGACAGAGCATATCTTCTGGCATAGTGTGATGTTGTTGTAGGTGGGATAATTGTGCTGGCAGAATAACTCCTCCTATTGGCATGTACTGTATTTCCAGCATAGGTACAGCATCAGATGTACTTTAAATGACTGGCATTCAGCTTTTTCTTGCTGTGTGCTTTCAAAGTAGTGTTTACACTATTTACAGTGCTAGTGGAGTCTGCCTGTAAATGCTGCTAGATCATTCCCCTTCTCCTGCACTGAATGGGCTCTGTCTTTTCAACCTGGTGGTTTTTATTCATTTATTTTCAGCTGGACTAGAATAATCTTTTCCATTATTTTTTTTTCCAAAGACACATCAGTAAGATTTAAATTTTCGCCTAGTGTAGTCATAAGCAAAGATCTGTGGCTAGTCTGTTGTCTTTGCCTTCCTTTTCTAATGTTCTTCCTTCATTTTACATTAAGTTCAGCTGTGAGATAAGTTTCATGGTACTTCTGCCATTTCCTGACGCCAATGGTTTTTCTGGAGGCAGCGAGTTTCCTGTCTGGAAGCTACAGGCAGTGTTTCTGGCAGGATGGAGTATTTTTGTTTCCCTGGCTAGACCTTTCCCTGTCTTTGTTTTTGTCTCTTTTCTCTCAGTTGTTCTTTCTTCTTTCCCTTTTTTTTTTTGTTTTGTTTTGTTTAATCTCGGGCTATATTTGATATTGCAGCAGTTAATTTAGAACTATTATTCCAAAAAACTGACATGGTGATTTGAAGTATATCCATGCAGGATTTTTCAGTTAACGTACTTGGCAGAATAAATTAATAGGTCAGGCTGCAGGAGAATTTGAATGTGTTTTGCTAGGTTTTGACCTAATCTCACCTCTTGAGTGAACAGGAGCTGTTGGTTAGGCTGGTGCAACTTTGTACCTGACCTGAGGGCAGTTTCAGAAGTTGTGGCATTAGCCATAACAGAGTTCAGAAAACTCTGTCATAGTTTCTGTCTGTATCCCTGACTTGCTGCTGCTAGAATAGACAGGCATGGATTATTCACTCAGTCATCCAAGCTTTTCTGAAAGTTTTCTATTTAATTATATTTACCAAAAGTATTAATTCTCTGTAACGAGATATCAAAGAAGACCAAAGCAGGGCAGTTGTTCAGTTCTCAAGGGCTGAGATACTGGCAAAGTAAGTTACTGTGAGTTGTCACTGTGACTTCAGACACTGACCAAGTTCTTATCCCCGTGGTAAGGTCTTGTTAGTCAGCCTAACCTGATGTCTTACCTGGACAGCCTAACCTGGAAGAATTCAAAACTCTTGGTAACTTTTTAGCAATTCCAAATCCCTTTTAATTAGTTTTCTTTAAAAGTTTTATGCAAAGTATATCTGTATATACGGGGGGGGGGGGGGTTTGAATGGTAAAATAGTACCAAATGTTTAATCAAGTAATCCATTAACAGCTCCTAGGATTTCTTAGTTGGAGGCAAAGCTATTTCAAGATTGGGGGGGAAGGGGATATTGGTTTTTGTGAATTGTTTTTCTATATTTTTTCTTTATCTCCCTTGCCTCCAAAATAGAGGTTGATTATGCCAGAGATAAAACAGAGCTGGGAGATGCTGCCAGTCAGACAGTCAATAATATCTTCCCTCAGTGCAAGACAGAAACTCTGGCTCTTGCTGAATTTAAAAATCATTAGGAGCCAGGAACTGCAATCTGTAACCTGTTATATATCCCCTCAAGCTGCTGCCTCTGGTATGCTGTTCAAATTCTGTTTGTGTGCTCTCTCCGGTACTCCTGTTCATGGTTCCAGATCCCTCTACTGCAATATTTGTCCCATCTCATTTCTTGCTATGCCTTATTTCGTTTGTTTTTGTAGTGGGGCAAACTTGTAAGCCTGCTTGAAAACAAAAGCTTGTCAGAATTCAGTATGTAGCCATAACTGTTTGACCAGGCAAAATTACAGACCTAAAATGAAATCTGCTTATTCTGGAAATCTGTTGGTATTGGTTATTTTCATTTTGGAACATTTTCTGTAGGAATGATCTCAGCATTCGAGAGTGTTGCAATGTTTTCCACTTGCAGGGATGGTGACACTGCAGGAAACAAAAACTGTCTTTTGTTATTTCACTGGTGTATGTCTTTAATTATTTTGCAATGTATAGTGTAGAATAAAAAGCAACTGCAGCAATGAAAGTATTAATACAGATAGATTAAACCTCTTTTTTTGGTACATAGTAGACGCAGCTTGTGCAGTTTTTAAATCCCTTAGTGTTCCACTTTTCAGACCACTAGCTAGTAAAATATTTTAGAACAATACTTATTTTTATGTATCTATATATAGATATATAAATCTCTTCACAGTATTCAGAAGTGAACATACATGCCCATCGTTGCGCTGAGAGAACACATTCAGTTACTTTTGCAAGAAAAGCATAGTGTGAGGATTCTAATGATTAAAGGATTAAAGTAGTTAAACGTTTTGGTGATTTTTGTTTTGCTTCCTTCTTGGTTTTGTTGTGTTTTTCTCCCTTCAGTATTTCCAAGCCTTTGGTTTCCTCTTGGCAGAGTTTGGTGTACATTTGTTTGCAGAAGGCACCAGAGTGCACAGGAGAAGCTTTAGACAAGCAAGCGCGTGCGTGGTTGAACTAAGATTGCTCTGCTGAGTTAGATAAGGGAAAATTGCAAATAGTCTTACTGGCAACAGACACAGGCCTGCAGATACACAAATAGAAAGCATCTCTCCACTGAGTTCTTAGCTTTGGTTGACCACTGCACACAACATACCCAGATTTAATGCTGCTGACTTGGAAAATTAATGTTTTTAGAATTTAAGGAATTCTTTCCCTTTTGCCACCAGACCGAGGGAGGCACTTTGGGTGTACTCTCTTCTTTACAGGCATTATCTGCAAGAGGAAAAGTTTTGCCAGTCATTTGTTCAGAGACTTTCAGAATGAGCTGAGCAGCTTGTGAGACTTCCTTTCCTAATAGCAGCTGTCATGGACACATGATACAGGATGTATTGCTCATAAATTTCTAAGGAAGAAGCATAACTTTTTTTTTTTAATAAGCTGTTGAAGATTTTTCTAGCTGTCAGGGTTAGTTTGTCATGTGCTACATACCATTGTGAATTTTAAAACAGAACATTGTATATCAGTTCACTTTTGACAGTTCTGTAGGCTTCTCTGTATTTTAAATACTGTCAATCTTTTGATTTTCATGCCTGGTCAGTCTGACTCTCTCAGTCCTTGAGCCCAAGTTCATAGTCAATCTGTTTGTGTCATTGTTTTACAAACAATATTGCTTTGTTCTGTAAGTGAAAATAGAATTTCCAGATAATTGACACAGGACCTTAAGGAAAAATAAAGTGCAGTCAGAACAAACTGAGACATGGTAACAGTGCAGTAGGGGTAATTTAATCTCTGCCTTCACAAATGCTTTTCTCTTAATTTTGTCTAATAGTATCCATGAATATCAGGGGGTTTTAATAACATCAAATCGAGGAATTATGTGGGCTGAAAGGGGCGTTAAAGATAATCTAGTTCCAGCCCCCCTGCCCTGCATGGGCAGGGATACCGCCCACTAGATGAGGCTGATCCGGCAACCTGGCCTAGAACACTTCCAGGAGAGGGGCATCCATAGCTTCTCTGGGCAACCTGTGCCAGTGCCTCACTATACTCTGAGGAAAGAATTTCTTCCTAACATCTAACCTAAATCTCCCCATAAGAAGTCAGGTGAGACTAATTATTAGAAGACTTTCTCTAAAATAACTGACTGCATTGTAGCAACTTCCATATGTTAAAGCAACTCCTGTTGCTCCTGAAACACCCCTTGTTCCTCACTTGGCACTTGTCTAATGGTCTACATGTGCCAAGCTGGCTTATTCCAGAGGGTTTGACTTCCTCTCAAATTAGGGGTAAGGGCCCTACCCTATTCTGCTTACCATGCTGATATGGGCATGTCCCAGATCGTGTCAGCACCTTCACTGAGCCCGCTGTGAGCTCCAAATTAGTGAGTGAGTGCTTGGTATGGTACTTGCTGGGAACTCTGCTCCCAGTCTTTTGGGTTTACATAAGTTAAGTGATATTATGACGCTGTTTTTCTGTCATTTAAAGATGATATGTGAAGTTTAAGTCTTGGCATGGCAAATTTCTAAAGGTTTTGAAAAACTTTTGAGTTAGTTGTGGATTTGGGAATTGTGTTTTTGGAATAATGGCCTCTGCAGCTATCAACAGTCCATTGTAAGCATAAAGAAATGAGATGTAATTAACTAAATGATCAAGTGATTTTCACTCTGGAAAGGATTTACTACTACTAGGAGCAACTCCAGTAACTTTTGTAATAAATGTTCTTCATGCTATAAGAAAAGCATTCACATACATAGCTCTTAGAACAAAGCAGGATAGAAAGTAAAAGATACCTTCCTGTGAAAGTATCTGAAAGGTAAGACTTCCATAACACGTTAATTACCATATTGGTGCTCTTTTTTGAAGGAGAAAAGTCATGATGAAGTAAAATTTACATGAGCATATATTTAAAGTCAGTTTTACACAGTTCAGTTTGATTTAAATGAATTATTTAAGAGGCTTTGACAACTTTTTTTGCATCCTGTATGTCATACTGTAACAAATCACTGTAAATGTTTAATAAGTATCTGTATGTTTGAGTTTGTGTGAAAAGCTTGAGAAATCTTCTGATACAAATTTGTTAACTTTCTTTTGAAGAATTAACTGTTCAATTTAGTCCAAACACTATCAACCCTTTCTTTCACCTTTTATTAGAAATCAAAGAAGATAAATCAAAAATGCCACACAAATTAAGTTGAAGCTGTCTTTACAGTCTTTGAAACTCCACATGGAAAATGTTGCTATTCTTGATCTTAGAATATGAAGGGATATATGCTGAAGGAGTCAAAAGCTATTCTGCTAATTGTAGCAGTTAAGCATGTCACCTGCACAAGATGCATTTGCCTAATACAATGTGCTGCATTGTGTTACCATTAAAGGATTCATTTTTCATCTTAGTGCATATAAAGGTTCTGCCAGAACCTTTGTTGTTTCAACATAATTTTCATCTGTTTTCTTCCAAGTTGCAATGTTGGTTCTGCTTGTACTAAATAATCTGTAATAAAAGTAACAGTCCTAACATGCCCTGACACCATGTGCATTGACATGACTATGGTGAGATGTTTTTCATGGGGCAGAGTGTTGCAGAAGCACAGAGATGTCAAAATTTAACCTTGTCTAAGATGTTAAACTTTTCCAGGCTGTTCATCACTCTTAACTCTGTAATGCCAGATGTATACTTGAACCTGAGGCATGTGTAAAGTGCGTAGGGATACACTCTTTTAGAAATCTTCAGGCAAAAGTGTTTGTATTTTTCCCCCAGTTTTAAACACTGCTGTGCAATGAGCTGACGTTTAAAGGATGGCCATTGAAATCAGGTACTTGTTTGCCATTTCAAAATCCTGTGTGTTGGTATTTAACTGAGTAGCTTCAGCTCTTCCATCTTTTCGTTTTACATTTTATTTCACTATGTTTATAGTTCTTAGACCATGGATTAAATGAAAAGGAAAACTTGTTTTTTGATGTCTCTTTTAGATGATTACTGATGTCTCTATGTTAACAACATCACAGCTTAGAAATTTTAGAATTCTGTGTGATTGGTAGGAGATGCTTATTGGAAGAGGGAAGCATAAATTCTCTGTGATGGTGGTTGAAATTCAAGTTTTGAAGGTTAGTTTATTTGTTTTACATCTCTCTTTAAGCTGGATCAGTGCATTTCAGAAAGCAGCTAGAGAGTACAGATGT
Organism: Molothrus ater; assembly: GCF_012460135.2. NCBI lineage: Eukaryota > Metazoa > Chordata > Aves > Passeriformes > Icteridae > Molothrus > Molothrus ater. The sequence goes on from NC_050478.2 coordinate 129,631,727, forward strand.
TGGGAATTGCAGATGTCAGAAAGGAAGCCATTAGGAGTCAGTTTTAATCAAAAAGTAGCTTTCAGTATGCTAACAGAGTAGTAGGAGCAAATGCCTAAGATGAAGAGAGTTTATTTGGAACAGTGTTTAAGAATCCCTGTATCTCGGGCTGTTGTATGAGTCCAGTCTGGCTAGCTCTGGACTCTGGCCCACACGGTCTTACATAGACCAAGTAAAAGATGAGAAGCGCTCTTCTCCACGTGGGGACGAGTGTCCTGTTCATTGGCTTGGGAGGAGACACTTCCAGTGAAACCTTCCAGGTGAAAAAGAGGGGGTGACATTTTTGCAGTGGAGTGTTATACCCGAGGGGATGGGGGTGAGGATAGAGGACTGCGGCCATTGGGATACCATTGAGGAGGGGCGAGGGGAGGGGTAACCAGGGGCCAGAGCACCAGGGGATATAGCAGAGGGGTGCATGAGGGAAAGACCATGTGACATAACATAGTCAGTACAAATTTCCAATCAGCCAGTGCAAAACAACAACTAAATAAACTGTTTAGTGCAATACAACAGAACAGAAGTCTAGATTTACTATTTAAGCACCAATTACATGAGGGAATAGTTAAGGTGTTTAGTGAGGATGTAGTTACATCTATGTTTATGGTGGGTTCTCACCTTTCCTATGCTGATGTTTAAGCCTGCCTTTGTTTTGCAAACGTGTGAAGCTGTTTGCCCTGATGGCAGACTTTTTGCCCCAGATTGGACATATAATGGAAGAGTAGGCAGCATGCTGAGCTTGTGCCTCTGGTGTGTTTGGAGGACAGTTAGCAGCATGAGGGAACTGATCTCCCCCAGCAGCTGGGCTTATGGAGGTAGGCGTTTGTCACTCTTTTCTTGCAAAATCAGCAGAGTTATTCTCAGCTGCACTTAGGGCATTTCCAAAGTGTTTTGAAATTGGTGAGAAAAGCAAAGATTGTGCCATGGAGAGCCATATGAGAAGATACTTATCACCCCAGTCATCTGTTCAGTTGAAATCTTCTCCTTTGGCAAGATTATTCCCAATTCCTTTCCCTCTGCCTCCATTATAAGGTCACCAACAGCATTTACTTAAAGGAGCATGGTCAAAACAACTATTGAAGGCATTTAGCTGGATGCTTATTAGGTTTCCCTAGCAAATAGTTTAGGCAGGGTTGCAGAAGGAACAGATACCAGCTTAATACTGAGCTTCAAGTAGTTGCAACTCTAAATGTCCTTTATGCATCTCCAGATGACAAGGTGTGTTTGTGCTGTGGCAACTGGTGTTTTGTGGTAAGTCTGTGGCACAAGCAGAATGCAAAGCACGGCTGGAATTCGGATTTATGGTAGGGCTTTGGGCATGGCGGGGAGCCAGAAATAGGGTTTTTCTGTAGTCGGTAGGTGCTTTTGAGGAAATGATGAAAACAGTGGTGAACTTTAAAGTTCTAGGATTTGCACTCTCTGTTTTTTCTGTCCATTTGCTGTTGCCCATATTAGTTTCTTCTGTGTGTTGACAGAGTTCATACTGGTCAGTGAGAGTAATGCAAAACTTGCAATGTTTGTTGCCTCAAAATCAGATTGTTTATTACTACCATAGTTTGTGTATCTCAGCTCATTTCAAGTAGTTGGATTTCAGAGCTTCAGTTTGCACACAGCGTATCCCCTTCATGTGAACTCGTTGTTGCTGGAATAATGCAGGCATTGTGTTCTCTGGCTGTACAAAATCAAGTATTTTTTACTTATTTTGTCAGCAGAAACATGCAGATGCTGTGTTGGGTTGGGCAACATGAGAACCGGCCAGTGCTCCAGATTGCGCTAGTCAAGCTTTTATGGTTTTGTGCAGCTCTGATCATTATTAGCATTGTAACATTTGTCTTCATTTTTTCCTCTAATAAATCATCTGCTGAATCTTTTCACTTCAGCAAAGTCATCTTTGAACGTCACTAGAATGTCAGTCCAAAATTACTATATAAGGAAGAGCTTGGCTTTTGAAACTAGTTCTATGCATTTAAATCTAAAGAGCATAATTGATGATTGTCTGAAATAACTGGCAACTTTTCTTTTCAAAAGTCCTGTCAAAGTTTAACTATTTTCCTTAGAAGAGCAATCTGCTCTTTTAGAGAGACTGCTTTTCAGATCCCATTATGCAGAGAGAACTATGGGATGTACTGGTCTCTTTTTTAACATCATGGGAGAATCTTTGTTTATTTAAAAAGAAAAAAAGTACAACTGGTTCACCACCAGAACTGCTATTTCTTGATTTTGTACATCTGTTGGAACTGGCAGAAATGCTGTAATAACACATTCTTTCCTCTCCAGAGAAAGGGAGGAGGGGAAGGCTTGTAGTCATACACTTGGCTGTGTTACTGTGTTTACTTCCTACCTTTTTCTGTTTTATTTTTAAAAACAAACAAAACCACAACCCCTCCAAAAAAACAAACAGCAACAGACTTTTTGCCTGAAATTAATGCTTTGCTTGCTATTCATTTTGTTCATGAACTCTCCTGATTTAGGAGGTTGGCACTTTTCACTGCCCTCGTGGAATCTGTGTGAACATACCAATGTTAGTAATTATCCAGTTATAAAAATGCTTTTAAGGTTATTCTTGCACTTCTGAACATACAAATTTAATTGTCAGCAATGGACTCTATCTGTAGTATATTTCAGACATGGTCTATCAGTTGTGTCTGTCTATGATATAACAGAATACCAAGATCCTGAAGAGAAGGACATCTGTGAAAATTATGGAGTAGTTTTTTTTCAGTTTCACATTTTTTTATTTTTTTAGATCAGGGAATGTTTTAGTTCATTTAATGAGAAACAGCGGCTGCAAAATTATTAAATTTGTTTTGGGAACAGGAGCAGGTAAAGCATCCAAGACGGGTTTTTTTGACTAAAAACGTTCCCTTAGGAGGGAAGGAAGAGTATGTTATGTTCTTGAGGTATTTATACTCTTTTAGACTCTGAAAGTAAGCTAAGATTTTTTTTTAATATGTTCACACTAAGATTTTCCTCTATTAGGAAAAAAAGAAGAAAGACAAAGCAGTAATAATTCAGCATTTGAAAAATAGAATACGGTGGCTTTTTAATTCTAAAAGAACTCTAGGGGCTCAGAATGTAAGACCTCTTTTTATCAAAACCAGGAGAAGTACGTATTTCTTGGTAGGGGTTTTTGTGGGGGGGTGGGTTTTTTTCCCTTTTTTCTCTTGTCTTTGATGTTCCCACTTGAGGAAGGTAGTATCCATGCGGAGCACTGCCAAACCTGCTGGTCGTGGATTCTGAGCGGCGTTGTCTCGGCTCCCTGCTGGTGCAGACCCAGCAGCTGCCCGTGGCTGTGTGCAGAGGGCCCAGCAGTGGCTCTGCTGCCAGGGACAGCCTGGGGGCTATTTCTGTGCTTCCTCTTTGGAGAGGGATTCCTGTTTCCGCTGCTGCTGAGCCGTCCCCTGAAACTTCCCTAGTCTCGACCCAAGCAACTCAGTGATCCCTTCCGGAGGCTGCAGCACGTGTTTGGATTTGTGCCGGTCTCTAAGGGCTGTGCAGACTGCTTAGCTCTTATAAACACAGGCATTCATCTCTACATTCCTTTGTTCCTACCTTTGGACTTAGTTTTAGTATCCAGTTTCTGATTTTATCGTTTGGTAAGGTCATAGAAACCCATTTACACCTTTCTGGGGGGTTGGGAAACACTGAGGAAAGAAAGGATGGCAGTAGTTTTGCAGGGCAGTAGCTTTGCGTGTACATTTGCAACACTGGTGCAAATGTCTTCTCATTCTTCTGTTACAGATGCAGTTCATCAAAAGTTTAAAAAATTCCTATTGTACAGTCAAGCTTCCAAGAAGTGGGAATAGTTGCATGTTTGGGGAGAACTTAGTGGCTTTGGTTGGAGATGATCTGATGCTTTTTCCTCTGTCAGAGGAAAACAGGAAGAGTTCCTTCTTTCTCTCTCTTCTCACTGTGCAGTCATTTAGGCAGCAGAGAACAGAAGGAAATTCTTGCTGTCATCTTATACATAGGTAATAACTGAAGCTTGGTATGTGATGGGAATCTGGTTTGGGGGCTTTTTTTTTCCTTACAGAAATACATCTGATAAAAAATTCAAATGTTGTCACCTTAACTGTAGTCTTTGCCGTGCCCTTCAGCTTCTATATAATCAAGCAGTGTTGGCTGTCACTCTGCAGCTCTGCTCCCTGAAATATTCAGATGCCTTATGCTATAAATATGCATACTTCTCTGAGAACCCTCAGATTCTGAGAATATCTTGAGTTGTTTAGCCACAGTGATTTAATTTCTGCTGTCAGTCTGAATGGTTCAAAAAACACTGAGGAATCTTTCTTTTAATTAACTGTATTGGATTTGTACTTGACCTCATCACATGTGCAGAAAATGTAAGGTAGAGAAAACAGAAAATTTTCCAATGCTGTAAGCCTGTTGCTAAGCTTTATAGAAGAACTTGCATATTTACTTAATTGTCACCTTGGGTTTTGGTAATTTGTACACATGCATAGACACATGCACACACCCTGCTTCCCTTGGGGGAGCACGGGGAGTGCAGATGCCTTTCTCTGCACTGATTAAGTGTAACAAAGATAGTCCTTGACCAGAAGGAAATTTCAGGCTTGTTAAGATAAGAAGGATGTAAAGGCTAGAAAAAGCTGACAGGAAGAGGTATTGGGTCAGATGGTGAGGAAAAGAAGGTAGCAATAGGAATAACAGGTCACTAGAGTGCTGTGACCTTTCAGAACCACTAGTGATTGTTGTGATTCTAATCCTGTTTTTTTCATCTCTCCTCCTAATACAGGGAATTCTTCTGAAGGATTTGCTGGAAGCAGATACATGTGAATTTTCTGCATGAAGACTCTCAAACTGGATTACATAATAATATGCCTGTATCCTCTGCCTCTATTTGATCCTTAAAAATGATTAGGATTGTATATGAAATTTAACCCCTTTCTGATGAGTGACCTAGACATGAGTTTACATCGGCAAATGGGCTCTGATCGGGACCTCCAGTCTTCTGCTTCCTCTGTGAGCTTGCCATCAGTTAAAAAGGCACCAAAGAAAAGAAGAATTTCATTGGGCTCACTTTTTCGGAGAAAAAAAGACACGAAACGCAAGTCTAGGGATTTAAATGGAGGTGTTGATGGAATTGCAAGTATTGAAAGTATTCATTCAGAAATGTGTACAGACAAGAACTCTATTTTCTCCACGTGTACCTCTTCTGATAACGGAACAACCTCTAGCAGCAAACCAAGCGGAGACTTCATGGAATGCCCCTTGTGCCTTTTGCGGCACTCCAAGGACAGGTTCCCGGAGATAATGACTTGTCACCATAGATCCTGTGTGGATTGCTTGCGTCAGTATCTGCGCATAGAGATCTCTGAGAGCAGAGTTAATATTAGCTGCCCAGAATGCTCAGAACGCTTTAATCCTCATGATATTCGTTTGATACTAATGATGACATCCTGATGGAGAAATATGAAGAGTTTATGCTCAGGCGATGGCTGGTTGCGGATCCTGACTGTAGGTGGTGCCCAGCTCCAGATTGTGGGTATGTATTTTTCCTGTATTTGCAAAAAAGTCACAGTTATAAATACATCATTTTCATTGCATTATGATTTTTGAAAAGTCACTCACTTTACTTAGGGTGTTGTTACTGTTGTACGAATAGGTAGCAGGTAGAATTCTCTTTAATAAGAAAAAAGACAAGAAATCAAAACAAATTAAATTGAAAACAACAATAAGAACCTCTCCAAGCCATAACCACCTTCCCAAATAAAATGCTTTCTCGAGTAGGTTTTCCTTTTTTTTTGGCACAGAGGGAGTTTCAGCAATGTCAAGCAATTTTTATTGGTAGATGCCTGCCTTTATTTACAGCAAGCAAAAGAAATTTAGATGTTGCACTGCCAAGGTAATGATACAAAGCTCAAACTGAAGAGAATTGAAAAATTGGTGACTGTAATTTAACTTAATTTGTTAAAGCACTGTGGGCAATTTGGCTTTTTAACTGTGAAAAATGATTTAAGCTTTTCTTTGAATTAAAAGGCCTCTCCTGCTTCAGATATCTTCCATCTTGTGGCTGATTGAGACAGCACTTGTTGCCTGTCAGCAGGATTCTGATGTAAGATAATCAGCTTGTTCCTGCTTATTATCTGGGGAACGTAATGTTTTAACTTTGCTTTAATACTTTAAACAGTTCTGAAATCATGCTGAATTCTAAGTAGGCTGAATACTAGTGAGCAGCAGCTCATCATGCTTTTGTGCTGCTGGTGTCTCATAATGCCATTGTTCAGCAAGCTGCTTTTTAGAGATTGTTTGTGTTATCATACTGCTTAAAGATTATAGGCATGACTGCAATCCAGATGTGCAGTGCACACTAAAAACTCAGAGGCTGACAGCTCTGTTTCAACGGCTCACAGACGAGCAGTAAGAAGAATGAGGAAGAGGAAGAATGTTGCAAGAGAACAAGCAAGATAGGACTGACTGTTAGGTAGATTAAATACTCCAATATTAATAACCAGGTGCTTAACGTTTAGGACTTATTTAAAATACAATTTTGCTTTCATACTTTGAAAGAAACAGAATTTGCTAACGCAAGTCAAAAGCAGGGACTGGAAAGGTGATAGTTTCGTATCTGGTCCAAAGTGGGATGGCATTGCTGTGGCATAGTTTGAGGACAGAAGGAAAAATAACTTGAGAGATGTTTTGGTTGCATGAGCTTGTAACAAAGTCATATGGACAAAGCCAGTACAGTTTACTCTTAATATTTTGATACTGAAAAATAAAACAACCACTGGAAGGTATTATTTGATATTCAGAAGCATGCTTTGCCCTGAGTTTTTGTGGTATAAGCAGTTATTATTCAAGTTGAGGAGAAGCATTTAAGACCTGTTAAAATATTTTCTATTATACCATGTTTGTGTTTCAGATACTTTTTTAGTATTTAATTAAGTAGACTAAGGCAGGTTTGTTTAACCTGTTTTGGTTTTTATGCATCAATTTTCTTATCTGTTTTAAAAAAAAACCAAACTTCTAAGAATCTTTAAATGGTCAGAGCTGTGATGATAATTGCTATGGATAATACCATCATAACAATAAAAAGTGGGTGTTCAGAGCAAAGTTCAAGTTCCATGCAGTCATATGGGACCACAGCAATGCATTAGTGTGCAGCAAGTATTTAAGTCATTGCTCCAGAACTGCTTGTTGCATGCTCCATACTCTGGGAGGGGAGTCCTGTGAAAAATACAGTATATTTCCAGGCAGATAAACTCTGCCATGTCTGTGTGAAGGGAATAAACTTGTACTGCATGGGCAACCTTATGTTGAGCTTTTGGTGCCATGATTTTTCCTTATACTTGAAGTGGCAGGGAAATGCTTCACAGTGATAGATGAGTTGTGCTTTTAATGCACAGATAGTGCCCCCTCACTGAATTCTCATTACTAAGTTTAAAGTGGAATAAAGTTGGCTACTTGGGTACTTCTCAGGAGGATCACTGTTTTTGGTTGTCATCCTAAACAAACAAGGGCTCTTGCAACCATGTTTTGTCTTTTTTCCATCCTTCTGATTGTTTTGAAACCTTCAGAACCTTTAGATCTGTTGGGCAGCAGGGATTGAGAATTCAGCAGAAGTTAATCTAAGTACTTTAGGGGAAAGGGCATACATACTACTTGAACAACAGACAGACCATCAGTAGTGCCTCCAGCAAGAGTAGTACCTGTGTATGAATCCTCCTGTTAAAAATTTAAATTTGGCTTTCAGGCAGCCACCACAGCACTGTCTGACAAGTCTGTATGTGCCCAGCTGAGGGAAAGCACACAGAGGGAGGTAGGAAGGAGAAGTGGGAGTGGTGTGGAAAGTAATAATGGGGATTTGATGTTGTGGTGGAGCTTAGTAGAAAGGTGAAGGAACTCTACAGGTGTAAGGTTTAGGGAAGCAAACACTACTCAGACTTCCACAGAAGAGCCTTTGCTAACAAAGGCTGTTCAGGGATGATGCATGACATTCAGTGCACACAAACTGCAGATCAGCAGACATTTACTTTAATAATTATGTGGTGCAACAGTAGTCACAGTTTCTAGTTGCTTTGGCAGCTAATCCACTTGTACAATATGCAGTTAAATCTGGGGTTTATTTCTTTTTCTGAACAGTTTTTGAAGTGTCGTACTGGCAGAATGCATTAGGGTTATGACCTTTTAGCATGGATCAAATATTTCATGAAGGAGATGGATGGAATGCATTTACTAAATGTGCAATTAATCCCAAAGTAGGAGAGGTGCAATAACTTCAGAGGGTAGCATAATTTCCTGAAGTTGACTTGAAGATTGGAAACAGTACTGTAATAAATAGGAAACTGGTGTGAAATTGAGCATTTTAGTAGGAAAAAATTACTGTACAAATAGATAAAAAATGGATGGTGCAAAACAGTGCTTCAGCTCTTCTTAGTGTTGATCAAATGTCCCATGTAGTACTGTTTCAGGGTTTGGGCGGCACACTAAGTCAAAAATCTGGACCAGATAAAGAGCACATAATTATAAAAAGTTTGATCCCTGAAATGAAAAAATTGAGGGAAACTAGATCAGTCTGTTAAAACATAGGAGTTTTTTTTACATCATGGGTCTCCTGGGTTCTAAGGAAACAACAGTTAATGGTTAAGAACTAAATAATTCTTTTTCTCTCTGTTTCAAATCTATTTGAGTAAAAACAAGTCCTAGGGTCAGCAAAACAAGAACCAAACAGATCTTGAAACACAGTTATCTACAGTACCAAATGTATTGCTCTTACTTCTGTCCCAGTGGAGAACTTCTTATCCTTCCCATAGAAGAACTGCAGATCAGTTTGGAGGAGAAGCTCTGCCCTGGATGGGCTGAGGGGCCTCCTGCACTGCAGCAGCCCCATGCCAGAATGGTCCATACCACTGGCACCACACACTTTCTGACCCTGGGCTGCTTCACCCACAGCTTCTGTTGCAAGCTCAAATGCATCCTGATCATGTTGTTACCTGAAGCACTGTGGAAGTCTGGACCAGCTCTAACCTACCAGCAGTGGCTTGATGGGAGACATTGTCATAGGTGATCCTTCCCTGAGGAAGGAGCACTGGTACAAAACCTCATGAGCCTTCTCCTAGAACAATATCTTTACAGTCTATTTTTCATACCAGTTCTCCAGTGTAATTTTAACAGGCATCACTGAATCAGTATTCCAGATGAGTTCTGTCTTTTCTTCTGTTTGAACTATTTAATGGTTTTGCTCTGAGATTGTATTGCTGACATTATTAGAAGAGAGCAGTGATGCCTTAATGTTCATACCTTTATCAGGTAAAAAGCAGATCATGCAAACGAGTACAGATTCTTCTTCTATCTTTTCACTGTGCAGCCTTCAATTAATGGCTCACTGCCTCTGGTTTTTGTTTTACTGGGTATTACTCTGAGTTTGGTTGATTGTCCCTTCTCTCACCCCAAAGGACTTTAGGCCTTCATATCTCCTTTGAAAAGATCACAAACGTTAAAATTAAACCTGTAATGCTGTACAGTTCAAACTGAGATTTTTCTCTGGTCTAAAAAGTTATTTTCTAAAGGTTTGCCAAATTCATCAGTCCCAGTTAGGGAATGCTTTCAGGGATGTGTCCATGCTTTATGAGTGATAGGAAGGTGGCAGGATATAAATTGATACTTTATTCTGTGTCTTAGACTTGAGATATTTTTGGTCTAAGATTAGCAAACTTTGAATATATCCCCGTATGTCGAAGGAGTGTTTGGATCAGAGTCTCTTTGTGTACATGCAAAGCAATTATCTCTTCAGTTTGCAGAAAGTGGGGAAAATGAAGCTGATTAACTTGGCAGCAATATAGAAGAGTCTAGCAAATATTGAAATAAATCTCTACTTGGAAAGCAAGAAATATTTGTAAACAGACAAAAGCATGTATCTCATTTGTAACTGCATCATCTGTAAGTTAAATGTTGAAAGCCCTATTTGTTTGCAAGATTTCCTAGGGAGGAACATCAAATATGCTGTTTTAAAACAATAGTGGAAGGGACAGGATTTGCATTAGCTTTGCAGAGTTTCAGATCTAGCTACTTCAATAAAAATAGCTGAATTTTAAGATAGGCTTGTAAGTGGGAATATTTTTAAAGTATCATTACTAATAAAGAATATATTTTGAGTTAACTTATGCAACTGCTATAAAATGGACAGGGGGTAAAAATAAACAGTCTTTAAAAATAAAATTACCTTAATTTGAACAGACAGAAACTTAAGTCTTGTTGCATTTATAAATCTGTTGAAGTTCAACTCAGGGACCCTGTTCATGTGAATAAAAGCATACATCTGTTTTAAATGTTCATACCAGTGGACTTAGTATTATATATTTAAAAGAAAGCTATGACATAAAATTATTGAAAAAAGCTACAATGGATATGAATCAATAAACATGTATACATATGTTTGTATTTACTGTTAATGTGAACACTGTGTTTTTTACTGTGTGAACTTTGAAATGCAGGTCTAATGAAGGAACAGTTTTGTCACTTCAGCTCATTGTATAGAACTGTTCATGTAGTGTCTGATTACAAAGCAGTGTGACACAGTTTTGTAAGTGTCAGCATTCTTGGAGGTTTTTTGCTCTGTAGTGATGTCAGAGTAAAAGTGGCATTGAGGCCCAAACTCTTACCAATTTTTACCTTTGCATTAGAAATGTATTTTTAAAAATGCCTTAATTATTGAGAAACCAAAATCCTATTTATAAAATACTTGGTTCATTGTTTTGACATTTTAAAATACAAAGAGTTAACAAACATCTATATAAAGTAAGTAATAGTATTCATGATAAAAGGCAATTAGTAAAATCCTAAAATGTCTTGCAGTGTCCAACCGGATGTCGTTACAGCTGTATGTTACATTGCAATGGACAGGGTCAATCTAAGACATGCCCGGAGTGACTGGGACACTTCTGAAACTATAACTTTTCCTAATTGCTTCAACACCTTTTTTGCGTTTATTGTCCCACTCTTCTAAACTGTGGTGTTTCTTGGTGGCTGTAAACCTTACAGTATTGCATTCAGCTTCAAATACAGTATATTTGAATACTGCATGGAGTAAAGATGAGTGAGCGTTGCAGTGATGATAGTATTTCTGTACAATCTTAATCCAATGCAATGGCAATAGAGTTGTGGAAAGAGGAGTTTAGGAGCTGGTGCTGGCCATCTCCTGAAGGAAGTAGTCAACTTCTGATGTCCACTGCCTTTGTACCTGCTCCAGCTGCCCTGCCAGCTGTGTAGTCAGCTTTGTGCTATACTTGGAGCTGGTTTTGTGAACAGAATTCTCTCTCGCCCCGTTGTTAAAGGTACGCAGTGATCGCGTTTGGATGTGCCAGCTGCCCCAAGCTGACGTGCGGGCGGGAGGGCTGCGGGACGGAGTTCTGCTACCACTGCAAGCAGATCTGGCATCCCAACCAGACCTGCGATGCCGCTCGCCAGGAGAGAGCCCAGAGCCTGCGCCTGAGAACTATTCGTTCTTCATCCATCAGTTACAGCCAGGAATCTGGAGCAGCAGGTATTTATCACTGGGGTGCTGTGTCTGTAAAACATCTTTTCTGTACATTTGCACAGTTAGCCCTAGATAAGGAAAGAATGGAATAGTTACATGGTAGATAGATACTAGATGCTTTGTCTTTCAGAAACATAAAATAATAATTCTAAATTTGGATTAAAATGTTAAGTGTTATGCTTTGAAGTACTCTGTGACCAGAACATCTGACTTAAGTCTTAAAAGCTTGTCACCATTTTAAGTTCTTTGTAGTTGAAAAATGGGAAATCAAACTTGCTGCTAGGCATCCTACGTCTTGCACATTGACATTTTTAGTTGTATCACTTTGTACACTTGCTTTCTCCACTGTAGGTGAAGTTCCCCAGCTGTTAAAATTAAAACTCGTAACCACTGATTTTCTGTTTTCAAAAAGACCATTACTCTGATGCCAGCTTTGATGTTTGATATCTTTGTTAGTACTAATTTCTGGTTTTCCAGGAAAAGCTCATCTGTCTTGTCTACCAGAAGGCAAACAATTCCATCTCTTAAAGCTGAGCTTGTTTGTAACTCCCAAAAAAAGCAGATAAACTATTCAGAGTAGTGTTTAGCACATCAAAATTCCAGTTTGCTGTTGATAAGAATTGGCTCTGAATTACACCAAGCTCTGATTTATTTGGCAGCTTTTGTCTCTGCCTGAACAAGCAAGGTAGATATTTGGGATAAAGAGTCCCACTTGCACCTTGTAGTTAGAGCTATTTTTCTCCAATCCAGCCCCTGACTCAAGAGTCTCTAATTTGTAGCTTGCACTGGCTTATTTTAACAATGCATCCCATCTTGCCCTAAAAATTAGCATCCTGCTTTAGCTTTCAAATAAAACTGAAAATAAGCTAAATAAATTAGCACACCAGCTCCTTTCCTTACCCTTTTGGTTCCTCTCAGCCTGAAGAGCGGTAGCTCTGCCTTTCCTGTGCTGAAGAATTTGCTCTGTGTACTTTCTGCCCTGTAGGCTGTGCATGTGCTCTCATGTGGGAGTAGCTAATGAATCCTTTCAGCTGCTTACTCCTTGTGCACTGAGCTTGGTAGAGGTACTTTTTTCTGCTGGTTCTGCACCCCTTTAGGTATTCTTTCTATCAAGAGCTCTCCTTTCCCTTTGTCTTACCTAGTAGCACCGAGGCAGTAAACTTGGAATTCTGTGTTAGGAGCTGCAAGGTATTTCTGCTGCTGTGAATAAATAGCTTGTCCTGAAGTGCAGGTGCTAAACAGGAGTGAAGATCACAACTGTGGGGTGTGTGTGTATGTTTCACTGTTGCTCAATGACCTCTTGTTTGACAGAGCTGATCGCTTAACCTCATTTTTCCACATTTGACTTGGGAACATGGAGATTTTCCAGAGTTTTCTTCTGCTCCACTATATTTTTTGGGGGAGTTAGTAAGTATAAGGTAGGGCTGTGAAAAGGACTCAAGAGGAGGTTGGCAGTACCAAAGAAGTACATTAATGTGAATGAGGAGATGGATTTAAGATATGTTAACAGAGTGGAGACTGAATATTAAAGTACAAGATTCATAACAGCATGAAAGGTAAAAAAGGATTATATTTAAAGAGACCTTATTATCAGTCCTGTGTTAGCATACATATTTAATGTCAGACTCTAATATATATTTCATTAAGCTTAGAAAATCTTGAACAGAGAGTATGCATTAACTATTCAATTACTTGAATGTGGTCTACTACACCTTGTTTTCATTAGTTTTGCTCAGTCCAAGGTTTGTAAAAACAGATTTGATACCAAGTCATGGCCAAATGAAGATTTGTAAAGCAACCTTATAAAAAACTTCAGTTTTTCAGATAACAGTTCAATCAGTTTTCCCAAATGTATGTCTGTATTGTGATTATATTTGATTGTCTAAAGAACTGATATGATTCTAATATTTGTCTTTAAACAGCTGATGACATAAAGCCATGCCCACGCTGTGCTGCTTATATAATAAAAATGAATGATGGAAGCTGCAATCACATGACTTGTGCCGTCTGCGGCTGTGAATTCTGTTGGCTATGTATGAAAGAGATCTCAGATTTACATTATTTAAGGTACATTTAAGAAAAAAAAATTCTATGTGGTTGGTGATTTGTTTTCTAAAGTATTTAGAAGGAGATTCCCAAGTGCTGTAAGTTTGGCTTTCTTCTTGGAGTAGAGAATCACAGTTGAAGTGTTCATATTAGAGAATTAAGTCAGTTTTCAATATATGTATTTAAATTAGTGGCTTATTATTTTTATTTTAAAATATTTTGTGAATTTTATGCATGCAACATGTTCTTAGTACAAATCAAGTATTTTGGATTAACACACTCTCTTTTTACTGATGTCCTGATACATTTATATTGTCCTTGTATTAGGCAATACAGAAGTTCTGATTATACAGGTTACTGTGAACCATAGATTGGCGTGTAGCAATATGCTGCTTGTTACATTGCAAAATATGTTCTCAAGGCAAAAAAAATCAGATTAAATAACTGATGGTGTGTTACATCTGTAACTTGAACCTAGGGACAATAATTTTGTAACTAGAGAAATTTTCAGTAGTGTATAGCTACCTTGATTTACTTACTGCTTCTTTACAGCATTCTTATTTCTCTCTATTAGCCCATCAGGTTGCACATTTTGGGGAAAGAAACCATGGAGCCGTAAGAAGAAAATCCTGTGGCAGCTCGGGACACTTGTTGGAGCTCCTGTAGGAATTGCCCTGATAGCTGGCATTGCTATTCCTGCTATGATTATTGGAATTCCTGTCTATGTGGGACGTAAGGTAAAAAGTGCTTCAACTCCCAACATGCTTCAGGTTTTACCTTCTGTTGTATGGCTTGGGTGATACTATGTTCAGTTGGGTATCTTAACTGGCCTCTAAAAGAAAAAGACAAAACAAAAACCCAAACAATCTCCAAAATACCAAAGCAGCCAACCCCTGCTTTAAGGATATTTGTGTCAGTTGTAGAGGAACGAAAAGCAGTGTTTTTAAGAATCTAGGTTCTCTTAAAACTTGCAGAGCAAAACACTGAACAATATCCAATTTCTACATCCTGCCATGAAAGTTCCAGCATGCTTTTTCAGAATTGCTCTGGTTTTAATCTGTGGCTTCCCTTCTGTCCCTTAAAATGAAACAATTTTTAGTGCACAAGGAAGACAAAAAGGATTTTTTTTTTCTGAAAAGCAGCTAGTTACCAGAATTTTAGTATAAAATTATACTTATTCAGGTTTTTGTATACACATATTTAAGCATTTATACTCAGCAGCTTGTTAATTGCCTCAGGCCAGTCCACCAATGTGGAACAGTCTTCAGTGCTAGCTAGCTTGCCTTCATTTTACTTCTTCTAGGAAGGAGCTAAACATGATCATGCTAATCAGAGGGCAGTTGATATATTTCCTCTTAAAAAATATAATACCTTTTACTATAAAGTAATCAACAAATTCTTATATGCAATTTAAGCTATAGTAATAAATTATCTAGATCTTTAGGAAATAGGCTTTTTGAAATGATGGCTTGGAAGATTTATTTATCTGCTTTTATCAGCATGGATTCTTGCAGTGACTGGCACAGACTCATAATTCTGCATTTGTTGGGGAGGGAAGGGGGAGTGTGTCTGCTAGACAAAATGTTTAGGGGTACAGCTTTTCCACTGTATTTGTTTAATCTTTTTCTTTCTAACAAGTACCCTGCTTTCTGCTACAGTTGGGGTTTGACCTTTTTATTCTGTCACAGCTTAATCCCATACAGTCACGGGAACCTTGTAAGTGAGGAGAGGAAGAAGGCAGCAGTTACCTGTTTCAAATTGCACTATTAGCTTTTCTCATTATATTTTGGAATAGGGCCCTATCACAGAGCACCTTTCATGTACTAAAGTCTCAGAGCATTAGTCTGTGAGGGCAGCCTGGTGAGAATTTCTGTGGTACCCCAGTGCTTAGTGGTCATTTCTCTGTGACCCTTGTCAAATATTTGCGCTTCGAAACATCTGACAATGGAGATCCCACAGGCCCTTCAAGCTTGGTTTTCTTAGAAAAACTTGGTGTTTTTAACATAGGTATAGGAAGAGAATTTACATGAGATTCCTACTGCTCTATTCTTCAGCTGATGCAAAGAATCCTTTTGTTTTGCAATATGCTGTTACATATTTAATGATACTTCAGGTCCATTCTTAACAAACCTAGCACTTCCAGCTTTTCTTGATGAACTGTCAAGAAAACACTGGTTTAGGTTTCTGATTCTCCTCTTCTGGATTTCCTTGTAGTCGTTCATGCCACCTTTTTGTCCAGTTTGAATACAGCAGTGAAGCTGCAGCATTACTACTGCTGAATTAAATGAAGGGGTGATTCTGTGCCAGTAACTACCAGTTACCTCCTCTTCAACAACATGCTATCTTCATTTTGTGTACTCCAAAACACAAACTCTTTCCCACATACTGGTAATTCAGGCAATTGGCTTCTTCCTACAGGTAGTCTTGAACTCATTGCCATTCAGCTGCATCTGGTCATTTCAGGCCATTTTTTCAGCTTCTCATGACTGGAGTGAATTCTGGCATTCTTGTAACCATGCCAGATTGTACTGGCCTGAATTTCAACACACACGTTCCTCTCCTTCCATCTTCCACATTAATGAAAATGTTCAATACCCTTGGATCCAAGGCACATCTCTCAGAAGTACAGAGTGAAGAGTCTAAATTTGGGGAGTTACAAAAAGTGACTATTCACATGTTTTCTGTAGTTTAACATGAAGCTTAGTAGATTTCTCTCATTCTTTTTTTTCAGTCTGGACTATTATAACTACTTGAGTGTCATGCAAGAATGTAAGAATTTAATTAGTCAGTGTGTGACATCTGTTTCTCCCCATCCTCAAGGCTGACTTATCTTGTTACTGGAGAAAATTAAATTTGCATGATTTCTACTTGAAAAAAAAAACCCTCAGTATGACCTTTTTGTTTCCTACCTTTGCTTTGATGTTTACAAGGTCTCAATTTTCAGGAAATGAAAGTTCATTCATTGGTCTTCCTCAGCTTCTTGGTTTGTACCCTTTTTAAGATTATCATTGCCATTTAACCATTTCCAGTTTTCCTGGATTTTTTTTTCCAGACACCTACTAATAATAATTTTCAAAAATTACTATTAATGACTCTGAAATTTGGCCTGCTGAGATATTTCTCAGATCAACTCATGTAAGTACACTCCAATCTGCTGCATTTATACAGATCTTACTTCTTTGTCACCAGTTGTCTGGCTCACAGTTGATCTTTAATGGCAACTGAAGGGAAAAGAAAATAGGAACAGGTCTCCAGTTTCATCTGCTGGCTGTCTTTCATTTTTGTTAAACAGCAAATTGATCCAATTTGGTCTTCCTCTTACTAGCACTGTACTCATAGAATAATTTCTTCTTGACTTTGATATCCCTTGCTTTTTGTCTCCCCTAGGTTAACCTTTCTGATTTTGGCCTAACACCCTCATGCTGTTCTTCTATACCCATTCATATCAGTTTGACCTACTTTCTCTTTGCTTAATGCTGCTGCTGCTTTGGTAAAGGAAGCTTCATTGTTCTTTTTCAACTTTCTGTCTGTCCTTTGCATTGGAAGAGTTTGTGCTTGTGCTTTGATAGAGTTTCCTTGAGGAAGTGCTAGTGTTCTGGTTTTATAGATATAAGTCTTGAAACCTGATAAGTTTCTGTGTTTATTGAAATCTCTCTTCTGGCTTAGTATTTTTGTTTGGTTATTCTTTATTATTTAGTCAATATCCAGAAGTTTCTTATTTCATAGTAGTTTCTACCAATGTGACCTTCTATCTTGATGTTTTAAATCAATTTCTACTCTGTAACGTCTTCCTTCCATTCCTTTTTTTTTGCTTTGTGTTTAAGGAATCCAGTAACCTTTATGGATGTCTGCTTGTTGCATTATGCCTTTTGTTTCGGGAGTTAAAATTGTCTGTTACAGTAAAATTCAGCACCTTAGGTGATCCTGCTAATTGATCAGAAACCTAATCTTTCTGGGTTTATAATTCTTACATACTCACACTGTGAGTGTTCATGTTCAGTTTTTCCTTTTTCATCCATAGGCATGTTCAATATTCAAGTGCTCCCTCACTCTGTATTGTACCTCAGAGCAAGTAAATGCATTCTCGTTGCACAAAGCACAGTGCCTTCTCTGCCCTTTCCTTGCCTGAACAAAGACTTTGTTTATTCCAAAATGAAAACAGCCTTACCAAATCTCTAATTGAAATTATATTTTAGAAAGCACAGCATTCAACAACATGCTATTTAGAAAGCATGACATGCAACTTGTTTTTGTCATTGTCTTCTTGTGTACTCATCTTTTGTGTTCTTCCTTAGATGGAGTGAGGATTAACTTGGCTTTGTGACAGCCATTAAGATACCTCTTGTTCCTTTGTAATTATATCTTAGATGTAGTGCATACCTCTGAGAAGCCATGTTCCTAGGGAGAGTAAATGAAACACGCAAATGTGGGAAGTCTGTAGCTCAGTGATCTTTAAAGGCCTCTCAGGTTCTTGTGGGGGTTGTGGCAGGTGAGTTTAAGGCAGTCACATTTCAGAGTTATTGCAGACTTGAATAATCAGTAAGAGGTTTGGGCCACAGGTTCCTCAGTAAACAGAAGCACAGCTAAGACTCAGGCTTGCAGAAACATTTCTTGTCTCAACAGCTTGTCATGAGGGGGTGCTGGAGAAGTGGAGTTCTTGCTTTTTCCCCTCCCTCCAGGCTGTGTTTGGTGAAGGCTCTCTTGTGGCTCTGTTACGTCAGCCTGTTTCTATAGATCTAGTAATCTGTGAAAGTTTCAACTCCATACTGTTCAGGGAAAAGACAACTGGGAATAAGATGTGTCAATTTGATCATATGTGGCAATTCCTTTATCCTGAATTTTATCTGCTTTTCCCAGCCATGTAATCTGGAGTAATGATTAAACAAGGCTCTTCAATGACTTAGCTCTTCAAACTTGAGGCTGAGAATAAATGCTTAATTGCTGGGTGGGAGGACTTCTTACTTGGAGAGTAAAATTAGGATATGTATAAATTTTATTTTCTTTGAGATAAGAAATAAATTGTTGCATAGAAGTGATGATTGCACTTCTTCCATCCTTGCAGCAATGTATTATTGATGTTGATAATACTCTAAACCCCCTTTCTTTTCTTCTTCAAGATTCACAATCGATACGAAGGCAAAGACATTTCAAAGCACAAGCGAAATTTGGCTATAGCAGGTGGTGTAACCTTATCTGTAATTGTTTCTCCAGTTGTAGCTGCAGTAACTGTAGGTAAGCAAATACTACTATTTTGTGTCTTGGTAGCACCTTGCAACCAGAGCTCTATAAACACTCATGAATAACACAACTAAGTGCTGCAGTTTCCTTTTATAGGTGAAGGAACCAAGACAAGGAAGAGCTTATACATTTATTGGGGCAGAGTCAACTTGATTTTAATGTAGCATTTCCTGAAGAATTAAGACTAATTTTTATCTTGAAAATTGAAGTTTCTACGTTGTCACTTCAGGCTTTTAAGACTGAAATATTTAAAGGTTTTTTAAATGACCAAGAAAAAAACTGTTGCCACATTGTCTATTCATATTTTAATAACTTCATATCAAAATTTTCTCCGTGCAGAACAAAAACAAAAAAATTCTCTTACACTTAACTTTGCAGTAGTTGACAAACCACTTGTTTTGCTCTGGGAGTCAGTTCAAATTACATCACACTTTTTATCGTGGTGATTGTTGAGTATAGCATTTAAGGAGAATCTTGCTGTTCCTTACAAAATAGTTGTCTCATCTTCCCAGGTAATTTCAAGATCACTGTAAACCCAGATTGTTTTTGAAAGGAGGGGACTTGCCTGGCGCTGCCTTCTTCTTTGTTGCAGCACAGGCATCTTCACAGTTGCTCAGTAAGCTGCTGTGGATAGCTAACTCACACTAAGACACACCATTTAGTTTTAAGTTGGATCAGCCCCATGTACACACATTTTGTCTGCAGTGTTCCCCCTTGTGCCAGAAGCAATGCTCAGAGAGTAATGAGTAACGTCCAGAAGATGAGGCCACTTTTAGCCAGTGATGATTCAATTTGGCCATGAATCTGTGGCTTTAAACTGCTTGTTACCAATGGTGGACCACTGTGCAAATGAGGATATGCCAGCCATGAAACTGCTGTCAGTCTGCATTGCATTGTTCTCATGTGGCTGTGGTGTCAGATCCCTGCTAAACAGGTGGTGGGACACAGAGTCTCACAGTTGTATTTATAGGTCTGCCTTACTTCATTTCTCTTAAGCTGTTTCTTATTCCTGAACAGAGATGAAATGTGGCTTTTCAAGGAAAGCACTTGGGTTTTATGTGGTGGAGTTTTGCTCTTGCCCCATTGCCATTAACAAATGGCCTCCAGTCTCATGGCATTGTGTGGTTTTCAAAAGAATGACCATAAGAATATGGAGTGCCTCCTTGAATGTGAGCAATTTCTATTGAAGGAGACTTTGGAACCCTTAATTTAGATTAGACTGAGTAGCCTTTCTATTAGGTCTGCTTCCCTCCTGATATTTTCAGAGTATGCCAACTTGACATTTTTCAATCTGCTGGTTTTTGTACCTTCTATATAGTTCCATCAGCAAAGCCATAGGATGATTTAATTCATATGCCAAAGGACTAACTTCCATCTTCCACTCGAAGTGGTGGGATGGATGTGTATCTGTCTGTGCTTTAGTCTACAGTTCCTTCAGCTGGTTCTCCTTAATTCCTGCCACCGTCCTCCATTGAATTGTTTACTTTTAAAGGAAAGCTTACATTGAAAAATCCCAGAGTAATAATAATGTTAAGTCTATTAAATTGATAGCAAAGCCGTGTCTCCCTTAAGTGGATGTAAATTGAAGCCCATTATTAAAGTAGTAGAGGTGCTAATTTTTTCAGTTGAGCAACATTTGAAATAGAAGTCTGCTGTTTCTGCCTCTCAGGTGGAACAGCAGAGTCCTCAGTGGAGCCTTTCTGAATCTTTAGAGGACTTTAATTTTGTTTGTAAATTATGTTATGGACATATGGAAAGTATTAATTCATCAGTCATTAAGTTTCTCTTCCTGCCAAGGCTGACAGAGGACATTCTGCCTGCTAAAAGTACTTTCCTGTCATTTTACCTTTGTGATTTACCAATATTTCTTAATTTTGCTCCCTTTTGATCTCTTTCAAGTGTAATATTAATCAACTATTAAGTTATCTTGGAAAATGAAGTTGCCTTTATGAAAGGCTCCAAAATAAAAGTCAATTTAATGAAAAACTCTACTTCCCTCTGTAGGTATTGGTGTTCCTATTATGCTGGCTTATGTGTATGGAGTTGTTCCAATTTCTCTCTGCCGAAGTGGAGGCTGTGGTGTGTCAGCTGGCAATGGAAAAGGTGTCAGGATAGAATTTGATGATGAAAATGATATAAATGTTGGTGGAACAAATGCAGCTGTAGGTAAGAAAATTCAGTGTTGTGTTTTCTATAAATATGTGGGCTTTGTGACTTGTATTTTCTGTCTTGGATACTAGAGTAGCTACTTGCATTTGAGGCTGCTTCTGCTCATTGCTGAAATTGCACCTCTCAGATGATAATTGCTTCTCTGTGTCATTTTGTGCTGGGCTGTATTACAAAGTTATTGCCCATTTTAATCAAAGCCAAACTCAAGTCTTCTCCATAGGTAAGAGTTTTAACATACCATTAATGCTGCTCTTTCAGAATCCTGGTTTGTGAAAGCTGGTTAGATTTTTTATTTTTTGATAGGGCCAACTAAAGACTGGTCTGATGCTTCAATTTTTTGATTACATGGCACTATGCTGTGTGATGGGGTCTCTCTGCATTCCTTTTATCCATGTTTCCTATCCTACCCATGGTTAATGTTTTGCTGTCTTAAGTATGTGCTGTCAGGCATAGCCATTATAGCAGCACCAAGAAAGGTGTCTTTTAAAATTATTTCTGGTTTTGGGGAATTTTTTTTTTACAAAGTTCTCTTTTTGTGACCATGTGTTTTATAAATCCTTCTTCTCAGCATAATTTCAGAAACAGCTTTCACGGTCACATTCCAGAAACAGCTAAGTGCTGCTTCCATAGCTGAGGAGCCTTGTGTGTTTCTGCAGATACGACGTCGGTGGCGGAGGCGCGGCACAACCCCAGCATAGGGGAGGGCAGCGTGGGGGGCCTGACGGGCAGCCTGAGCGCCAGCGGCAGCCACATGGACAGGATCGGCGCCATCCGGGACAACCTGAGCGAGACAGCCAGCACCATGGCCCTGGCTGGGGCCAGCATCACGGGCAGCCTCTCAGGGAGTGCCATGGTCAACTGCTTTAACAGGTGAGGGGCCTGCTGCCAGCCCTGCTCCCCCTGCAGCCACAGCCACTGCACCTCCTTGGCTTCCCAGTTTTGTGTGCCATGGAGAGTGCCATGGTGAGCTGCTTTAACAGGGGAGGGGCCTGCTGCCAGCCCTGCTCCCCCTGCAGCCACAGCCACTGCACCTCCTTGGCTTCCCAGTTTTTGCTTTTCAGTATCAGTTCCTATTTAACAGAAGTGTCTCTGGGAGATAACCAGTTCATGCCTGACAAACTTACTGTTTTTCAAGAGATCCTGCCTGACCACAGTCCTCAAGACTTTGCTTTTGTTTAGGCTGAGTGGGGCCTGAGATCTTGTTCTCCTGCTTCCCCAGGAGAGCTGCCTGTAGCCAGGAGTCAGAGGGGGGCAGCTCATCTCTAATGCAGCTGGGTTCTCTGGTGCACCTCACCCAAAATTCAGAACTGCTGACTTGTTTGGTCTGCAGGCACCAAGCTGTGCCTTCAGAACACGTGGGTGGAGTATGGACTCCAAATGGACATCAGGCAGGAGGGGAAGCAGATGAACACCTGGCCTTGCCAAGGTGCCAGCTTCTTGTCACATGCTCAGTGCCTTTTGTGAATTTGGGCCGTTCTGGGAGTTGGCTCTCCTGCACCCTGAAGAGAAAGGGACTGTGTAGAAAGGATTGTTAGCATGTGGAGTTCAGAATGGAATATGCTCCTTAAATCAGCTGCCAGCACTGCTCATTTGAGTAATTTGGCATTCCAAGGTATATAGAATAAAGAGAGTGAGATAGTATCAAGAATTCCCCTCCGCTAGGACAGGTGTACCAGGCTGTGACTGCTGAGTGAGATATACATACCCTCTTCTATAAAGAGCTGAGTGTTAAAACAAAAAACAAACAACAACAAACACAAACACACCAAAAAAAAAAAAAACCAACCCCCAATTTCAATGTCAGTGCACAGATAAACAAGACATTTGGAAAAAAGCTTGTAATTTGATTTCTGGCATATCTGCTGAGCCCAGCTTAAGATTGCTCAGGTTTCTATTATTCCTGTTGTAGTTGATAGCAATACAATGTAAAGCAGAGTACAGAACACAGTTCTGTGCCTCTTATTTGATTAGCAGTAATTTGCAGCAGGGGATTCATGGGTACTATAATGTCTTGAATTTATGTACCCTTCTGATTGTTTTCACCATTTTTAGAGTACAGTGTACTATCTGCAGAAGAGCTGTAGCTGAACCTGGAAGCTGTCCTTGTGAATCTCAGGAGGGAAAGAATCCAGAACTTTCGGTTAACACCTTTAGGAAATTACTCTGTTTTTGCTTTGAGGTGTTTTTGTTTGCTTGGTGTTAATAAAAAAATAGTAATTTTGACAGTGGGAATGGAGAACGTGTGTCAGTAGGGTAAATAAGCCTATCTGTACTGGAGTGACTCAAGAACTCTTATTTCATAATTACTGACTTATTTACTCACTGCCATCTACAAAGTGTGCTTTAACTGTTGTGGTAGTATATGTAACTTTCTCTTTCTCTTTCAAAGACTGGAAGTACAAGCAGATGTGCAGAAAGAACGATACAGTCTGAGTGGAGAATCTGGCACAGTTAGCTTGGGAACAGTTAGTGACAATGCCAGCACCAAAGCAATGGCAGGATCCATTCTGAACTCCTACATCCCTTTGGACAGGTAAGGGAAATGTGGTGAAAATAGAATATTTATAAGCCTTGCTTATTAAAGGATATTTTAAGCATGCCTCAGCTATTCTGCATTCAAGAATACACTTTGAAACAGTAGATTTTGTTACAAATGGAATTAGGTGTGACTGTTTTCTGCATTTTGGCAGGGTTATTTCCAAAGAGGAACGCCATTGCTGTAGCTCAGTGAAGCGTTTGGTGGTTCAGACTTTGTGTTTTCCTTTGAGCTGTTTATTTGGTTAAACATTTCCCCTTACAAGATACACAGTGAAAGTGAGAGGGATGTATGAAGGAAAGCAGCAAGAGTTTGTTCCACCCTCCGACGGCCTCTTACACTGACGGATTCTCCCCTGTTCTAGGGAAGGTAACAGCCTGGAAGTGCAGGTGGATATCGAATCCAAGCCAGCCAAGTTCCGGCACCACAGCGGGAGCAGCAGCGTGGAGGACGGCGGCGCTGCCGGGCGCGGCTGCTGCGGCCCGCCCGAGGGCAAGGCCGGCGCCACCAAGTGGTCCAAGGACAGCACGGCGGGGAAGAAGTGCAAAGGTAAGCTGAGAAAGAAGAGTAGCATGAAGATTAATGAGACGAGAGAGGACATGGATGCTCAGCTGTTGGAGCAGCAAAGCACAAACTCCAGTGAATTTGACTCTCCCTCTCTGAGCGATAGTATTCCATCTGTAGCAGATTCGCACTCCAGCCATTTCTCTGAGTTCAGCTGCTCAGATATGGAAAGTATGAAAACTTCCTGTAGCCATGGCTCCAGCGACTATCACACTCGCTTTACCACAGTCAGTGTTCTCCCAGAGGTGGAAAACGATCGCTTGGAAAGCTCTCCACAGCTGAGTGGAATCCCTGTGCCTGTTCCAGCTGCCCCAAGCACTGATGTTCCACAGCTGAGTTACATTGCTGAGGAAAGCATTAATAACGGATCTTCGACGGATGTAGATTTAGGGCTTGGTGAAACACTGAAAGAAACAAACAACAACCATTCACAACAGGCTGTGGAATTAAGCACTGCTATTCAGACTGAAATGTAAATCTGTAAGTGCTGCAAAAATCTATTTGCCACTAAAGAACCCTGTCAGAGCTGGTTGAATCACATGCGACTTCCGTAAGTTTCAGGTGACCAGCAGAAGCAAGGTTTTGATACAACTGCATTTTCTGTATACTTATCTGATAAGGCAAAATACTTCCTATGGATCTTCGACCTATATGAAGAGACATGAAGGCTTTAACCAAGTGCATTACAGCAGTACAAATATGTCCATGTTTTGTATTTTTGCCACGACTTTGCTTGAAAGCGTATACTTGGTGTATTTAGATAAAAATTGGTAAATTCTTAATATGTTAAATGCTGAGATGAATAATATGTCCTGCACTGTTCACTTGGAAAATATGGGGTTTGGGATAAAGGGTGTTAGTTGAGCATTAGTGACTTAAAACCATTCTTGTGTGAACTCTTAAAATTAAGGGAAGCAAAGACCTGCAGAGACCTATACAAACATACTTCAACAGTGAATATTCAGAATGACAATTTTGTTTCATAACTGGACACACTGTATTTAGAATGCATGTAGAATGAACTGCATATCTTCAGATGGATGTGGCCTGTGTCAGAAGTGTTTGTATGTATGTACACTTTGAGCAGGGTTATGGCTTTTACATAATTTCAAAACATAAGAAATTGGTACTTAATATATGGTGGAATGGAGACATCACCTGTGTAGAACAGTGGGGTTACCTATTTATTCATGCAACCAATCATGCAGCAGGTAAGGCTACTATATAGTGTATAAAAAGTGTAAAATAACAATCCAGTGATTTCTAAGCATTGTAGAAAAGCAGTCACCTTTCCTTAGGGGGAAAATTGGTGCCCCGTCCATTCTTGGTGCCTTTGGAAAAGACTGGGTTTGAAGTGCCTGGTCGCCTGAGGATTTTACTGTAATGTTTTCCAAAATGTCCTCTTTGGCCACCTTGGATCACAAAAGAAAATCCTAGTGAATAAATGACTGTCATAGATATAATAATGAGGTATTGGCCTACCAAAGACTCACTCAGGCTTTAGTGGACTTGACATCTCTTTGCAAGACATGCTTGTCTTCAGTCCCAGAATCTTAAGTGCAGTGCAATGACTGCCCAAATGCAAAGATGGGTTCCAAATAAGCTGGCTTTTTTCTTTTTTTTTTTTGCAAATGGAGGATGTACAGCTGAACACAAGTTGAAGTTGGCCAAAGCGCCCACACTGTTAACATTTTTGGCTAAGTAATTCACTAAAATGAAAAAAGTTGTGAATCTCAGAATAACAGTTAACAATGTTCTGTCTTGTGTTTCATGTATTGCCATTATGGTGCTACTGGAGGTTTGATTGGATGAACAGAATGCCATGAGCTACAGTCCTCTTCCATGACTTATCCTCACCAGTTTCAGTAATAGCTTATAACACTAGTGCCAGTTACGTTATTTGGTAATGCTTGTTACAGTATTTGTATATTTGCAATTCGGTTTTGCTCAATAATATGCGTGTAAACTGCATATCTGAAATAAATGTCTAAATACTGACTTCTAGTGGCCTGTTGTTTAATGTGCTGACCAGCCTTATGAAAATGTGTATGTTCCCAGGGAGCCTTTTTTCCTGACTGCTCCTATCTCGTGCTGCCTTTAAATATTTTTATTTGATTAGATGTGCTTTGGAAGTTGAATGTTCTGATTCTTGGAAGTGTAAGATCTAAAGTCAGTTGCGTTTTGTACAAGATTTCAGCCTTCTCTAAGATGAAAAGAAATCTGATCTGCTTCTTTGGCAGGCAGAACAGTAAATGGTTTTGGGAGAGGGATGCAGTTCTGGCAGGAGCTCTTTAAACAAAACTGCACTGTCTTGGCACAAGTCAAATGGCTGACTGAACTCAAAATCTGTTTTCTCCATCTAAAGTGACGCTCTTCTCATGGCCTGCACAGAGTTCTTTCTGGAACACCACAGACTGGTCAGAGTTTCTGGGTAACACCTGGTGTTTTTTGCTGAGCTGAACTGCCTGTTCCTTTGGCTCATTTTCTCACCTGCATCATGAGAGGCCAGGGAAGTGAGAAACTAAAACCGATGGAGGGATGCATTGCAGAAGCCCAAGCTCAGTTGCCTCACCCGAAGCCCATATGCAAGTTATACTTCTGTCAGATGGAAAAGTTATTTCAGCAAGTTCAAACCTACCTCTTAATTTCTCAGGACCTCAGTTTTGCTGTTCAAGTAATTGGAAATATGGTTTACTCTTGTAAATAAATTTTATCAAATAATAGCATTATTTTCACTCACTCGGAAAACATCTGATAATTTTATACATCACTTGAAGAGGTTATGTTAAAATGCAGCTAAGTTTTTTTCTGGACATAAGTTTTTAGCAGCAAACCATTTTGCTGATTAATTTTGTAATATTTTTTAATTCAGAGGTAATATTTCATACATGAGGCAGTCTTAACAGTACCAGTAAATTTAATGCAGCACTGAATTTTGAGTCTATAAAAAAGTAAAATATACACTTCTATTAATACACTAATGTAGAAGAGGCTTCTCTTATTTACAGATCTACTGTAAAATTCACTAACTTTTTTTTGCACTGAAATAAATTACAGGGGTGTCCCTCATGGGACATCAGATGTAAACTTGATCTTTCCTGTAATTTATTTCAGTACACCCACATGGTAGGTTTTTTTCAGAAATTTTTTTTCATGATTCCTGGCTGATTTGACTAATTCATGTCAGGTTGTGGATCTTGAGGAAATGTATTTTAATACCTGCTGTATCTGAGACTATTTGAGATAGTTAGAACATTATAAAAGCCATCATAAATGCTTTCCTCGTGGTGTTTGCATGTCTATTGTAGTGAAGCATCCAGGCTTGTACACCCATCCTTTCATTCAGTCAGTGTTACAAAGTTTTGCATGTATGAGCTAATTACTTTTTACTGTTGCATAAAGATTTTTTGACTGACTTACATCACTTTCAGTCATTCAGATCGATTTTTAAATAGTTGCCTACTTAGTAATACCACCCCTCTGATGGATAATAATGCATTTTAAAGATAATCAAGCAGAAGGTTGAAAAATACTAGAATTAATGAGCTTAAAACCCATGAATATTCTAATTCAGGTGAAATTGTGGCAGTCTTGAACAGAAACTTTGGAATGATGTTGAGATTTATTTAGAATCACTTCCTGAAATGACAAAGATCTGAGGAGCACAGTTACCACCTTGACTGCTCCTGCCAGTCCCAAAGGTGACACATAGATCTTCCCAGATGGAATAATCTGATGTTGCTGTGGGAGCAAAATGGTTTTCCTGTGAGGACTGAAGAACCCCCAGGCCCAGTCGTGGTGAGAAGCACAATCCCAGACTGGTGACGAAGATTTTGTTGCCTTTGGTCTCAAAGGGTAGGATAGAGAGAAAAGTGGCTGTGAGGTACTTGGTAATCAAAGCTGGTCTGGAGGAAAAGGAGGAGCAGGATCCACAGCCTTAGGGCTGACACTGAACTTTGTGCTGAACACAGCCCCAGTCCTGGCAGGTGGCTCTGGGGATGAATCTGCTGTGGCACCTCGCTCTGTGCCAGGCCAGGTAACTGAGTGGCTTTGAGGTGTGACTGCCTCAGCACCTGCCTGCACACAGGGACCAGCAGGAAGCATTTGGGGAACAAACCCAGACAGCTGCCAGGTACAGCTCTCCTTGCACCAGATCCTGGTGAGCTGGCTTTACAAAAGCTGGCTTTATTGTTGATTCCATCTCAACAATAAGGACATTAAAATTCCCAACAGCCTCAACTGGAGTGCTTGTGTTTAGGCACCAGAGCCTGTGCTGCTGTGGGGTTGTGTGGGCTCGAGCTTCCCTGTGCTCACAGGCTGCATTCTCAAGCACAGCATTCTGTGCACTTTATCCCCTTATAATCCCTCTTGCTTACGAGGAAAACCACTCCCATGTTGCTGACTGTTTGTGCGGGTGGCATTTAGCAAGGAGCAGCCGAGAAGTGGCACAGGCCTGTAAGGAAATGGCACTGCCACATCTGGTGGCTTTGTCTGCACTGCAGTGTGTTACATGCCCTCGGGGAGGGCCCAGGAAGGCACAAGGACTCGGTTGGTGATAATTCATCCCCTCAGCCAGCCGGGCTGAGCCCCTGCTCCAGCTCCTGCCCTTTGTCCCTTGGGGAGCTGCAGCTCACAGGCACTGAGCAGAGTTACACTCACCTGGGTCATAAATCTTGATTACAGCACGGAAGAAGCTTTGTTCCCTGCTGTTCAAAACGATGTTGTGTTTATTGTAACAAACAAGTCTTCTGAAAGGCCTGGCAGTCACAGGAGTAGCCCTTTATTTGTGCAACTGGATTATGTAAAGCAGGGCAGGTTCTGATGAGTGGAAATACATCCCACATAAGGGCAAGGAGTGTGGTTTGCCAGTAACTGAGCTCTCACCACCACCCACCTGCACCTCTGGGCAGGGAGAGTGGGAAGAGTGGTGGCCCTGTGGTCCAACCCTGCCATGCTGACACTCAGCCCTGGCAGCACCTGCCAGCCTGGAGCTGGCTTCCCAAAAAACATCAAAAATACTTTGAAAGGATCAAAATAACAACAGTGTGACCCACCCCATTCCTGTACTATTCCCTGGCCACTGACTGCATTTTCAGTGGCTACAGAAAGGATCCTGCTGTCATGTCTTGTGTGAAAAGCAGGGATCTGGTCCAGGAGCAGCTGGGTGTGTGTAGGCCTGGGACACATCCTCTGTGCTCGTGACTGGCTGCATTACTGCCACTGCAGGGTCACATTCACTCCCCTGCTCCCATCACCTGCAGAACCAGTGCTCTCCTGCCTTTGCCCTGCTGTTGGGTTTGGTTGTTTTTACAGAGGTGGAAGGTGACACTGAGGGGGTGAGTGACAAGCCAAGAGCACAACACCATGCTGGGATGGGGGTCTCCCTGCCACAAAGCCAGGTAAGACATTTGGGGTGCTCTTGCTCCCCCCTTTTGCCCACTCAGTTGTTTCTAGGTGCTGTGCCCAGTGAGGCCATGCACTGCAGTGCTGAGGTGGCAGCTACAGTCCTACCTTTGCCTGGCAGAGCTGCCAAAGCTGCAGAAGAGATTATGGAGGGCAGAGGGAAACAGAAAAACCAGCATAAATAAAGGCCAAGCACAGAGCAGAAACATGATTTAAAATATGGGAGTGTACAAAAATAGGGGATAACTAGACCAGGAGATAGGGGCTGTCCAGGGAGAGGAGCTCCCAGCCCAGCAGTGAGGAAAGCAGTAATTCAGCTCTGTGGCTTCTGCTGACCATTACACACATGGGACACAAAACACATTTTGCAGCAGGTCCCATGGTGAGCAAGGAGCTGCTTTTGGCCTGCAGCTGCTCCTGTGCCACACCTGGGACGCTGCAGCAGCCTCTGTGCAGAGGCCACTCGGCCTCACCTGGCCAAGGGCATTGTGACAGGTGACCCCACCTCTGCTCTTCAGCTGCAGCTGCTGGGGGCTGCAGAAATTTCTCCCCCAGTTTCCCAAACTAAGGCAAGAGGAACTGACTTAGGCAGCCCTTACCTGTCAAACAAATGGTGAAATCCACCCAAAGACATTCCATTCTGCAGCCCCCACCCCCAAAATGCCCTCCAGTGCCCCTTCAGTTTTTAAGACCGGTGCCCTTGTTTGAACTGTTCAGGTCCAATCAGCAGCACAGTCCCTTACATGTGTTTGATTCAGGCTTTTTCTAAGTTCTGTGTCTTTAGAAATTGTTCTGCCTGTACATCAGGCCCTCCCAAATGCTGTCTAAAAAAGTAGCCAATCTCAACGAAAGCTGAAGGAGGCAGGACCATCACCAAAATGACTGCAGGCAGTGCTGGTGTTTTACATCCTAACAGCCTTAATCTGAGGAGATCACACACAAACAAAGTGAAACCTGTTAATTGCTAAGTATCAGTTGTACTGATGATGCTTTAGGAATTAAAAGCCTCATTCTTGGCCCTCCAAGCTGAAACTCATAATCCACATGTCAGAATTATAAGCCTAAAGTGTACTGAACCAGAAAAGAAGCCATAATTGTATTTCTCAAGAAAATAACTTTATTAATTAGTAGACACCTGAGAAAAATTTTCATTAGAACAACATTCTTAATGATATTTCTGCAGTGCTAAGTGAGTTTGATATACATTTATATCATCTGTGCAAAGAAGGCATCAGGGTATCTGAAAAATTTAAAAGCTTCACCTTTGAAGGAACTTTGTCAGAATCAAATATAAAACTTAAGTAATGCCTGAAATTAAAAAAAAATTATACTGGTCCAAAAAATTGTTGTAGTTTTATAAATATATCTGTAAACAGAAATAGCTGGTATTTTAAATAATCTGAATACAAAACTCAGAGTTAAATATTTCTATTGTGCAGTGCAGCTACCTGTTCTTCTGTCACTGCCCAAGAGAAGTCAGAAAACCAGCCATCCTCCCGCACACACAGGAAAGGAGTTCTCTGTGCACTAAAAATTACTCACTTGTTAAAAACATACCCATCCATTTAATAATTGTTTCCATGACAAGAATCAATAATTCATTCACCTTTTTTGTTAAGATGTAATGAGCCAAAATATTTAAATCTGTTTTGTACAGACCAGGAATAGTGAACAAATAGATGGTCCACAGGAGTTTTCTGAAAAATGTTAATACTTCTTGTAAACTCATTTTAGCAAAGTTACTGCTAACTGACCCATTTATCTTGAAGACACTTCTTTATCACAAGAACACAGAACTCACAAAATGATGTAACAAGTGATGACTAAAAGTGTATTTACCTACTGTACCATCAAGGTATTTCCCATTGCATATATAAGGTAAAATATATTTTTCTGAGTCTAAATAAAATTAGTATGCCAAATGAAATGAACTCTTTTACTGAACACAGAGGGGCATTAAATTCTAGAGATGTATACAACTACCAGAAGAAAAGAGCAGCAAGTTTTAAATGTGCATATGCTGTCAAAACAAAATAGAATTCCAGCAGTCCAGGTAAAGACCCACTTGAACCCAGGCAAGTCTGCAGAGTTCATTCATCTTCTAACATGAACTATATGCATGCAGCCAATAAACTTTAACTTCTTAAAGTTCATAAACCTGTTTAAGGCTCTCAAGATCTTCCAGTGAGTACTGATCACTCTGGCTTTCTGTCAGTAAGTCAAACAGATGCTGTATCTCTTCTTTTTCATTTTTGCTGAGAAGAGCCAGCACCACCTGAAAAAATCCCACAACAAATTATTTTATAATCAGCACAGGTTGAGTGAGAATCAAAATATCTGACAGAGACACATAAGTCAGTGTGGTTTTTCCTTTTAAGATATGAAAATTTCCTTTAGATTTCTGTGCAATTTAAGTACCCACTCAATCAGTCTATGTTCTTACCTTAAATCTTTTGGCTTTGCTCAAGTAGAACAGGTGCTGATATACAAGGCCAGGATCTTTTCCAGCTATGTAATGTTCCAATGACTGGATAAAAATCAGAAGGATTTCTCCTTCAAGTTTGTTACTTAGCAGCACTGGCAGTGTTTTTGGATCAGTAGTTGTTAAGAGATCTGCACAAGCAGCTTTATCCTTACTGGCATTCAGTGCATTGATGATCTGACCGAAGTCGTAAGCGTTGGGTGGTTCTGAAACACGGAGCCTCTCCGAGGATCTCCTTGGCACTGCCTTTGGAACAGCCTCCTCAGCAGCCACGGGCTGAGCCTCAGCATCTTCTGATGTGGCAAAGTGGCCCTCTCCCTGTGCATCAGGGTCAGTCTCCTTCACAAACAAAGGGGCAACAGATCACTTCATGTGGACACAGAGATAACCAGAAGCTTCATAAACTGCACTTATCCATCACAGCACTGGATTAAAGCTGGCACTCTGCTCTTCAACAAAGAAGTGCACCCACCTTCTTCCATGTCCTACTGGCCCCAGAACAGGAGCTCTCTAATTCACCTTTAAAGGCTCGCTGTCCAAAGTGTATTTTTTACACCTCCTTTTCACTGCTTGGCACTGCACTGTGGAATCACCCCTGCAGAGCACCAGGAGAAAGGAGGACTCCACACATGTATTAATGTGAAGTTCAAGAAGACAGGGACAGCTGGAGTCAAGGCAGCAGACACCCATGTTCCATTTCTCTGCATCAGATTGCTGTTTGGAGTCTTGCTTTGGAGGGAGAAAGCTCAGCATGGATAACCTGCCTCACTATCCACTTCTGAGGCTGCAACCTCCATCAAGTTTCACGAATCAGTAACTAAAAATTAACTACGGGGGCCAACTAACTACATTTGCTAAAATCTATTTCAAGCCATCAAGAGTTGTGAAATTATTATAACCTGACTAAAACTTACTGAACAGGGTCTGTCAATGCCAAGTATTTTGAAAAGTCTGAAAATACTATATTGCATAGAACAGGAGATTAGTAATTTTTGGAAAATACTGCATTTGGCTTATAGACATTTTGTTCTATTTTTCAACAATCCTTAGAATCAAGGGAGAAACCTTGTCTGTCTTTTATATAATTATAGCTTGATTAACAAAGAATAATGATGATAAATTATTTTTCTAATTTTGTTTTTCTTTACAGTCTGTCTTCATGGAAAAAAGACAATCTTGTACTACAGCAGGTGAAAGAGGGGAGCCTCTCCACAGGGGCAGTTGTAATGATGCCAGCAAACATAAATGCTTCCTGCGTGATCCCTAGGAAAATTACCAGTGCCAGCAATGTAGTTAGCTGGTCTCTGAATTATGTGGTCACTTCCCAAACTGCCTCTAAACACCTTCCAGGTCCTGTTGTTTGTCACAACTCAGAGCTTAACTAACACTATACCAGATTATGCCTGTTACATAAAATCCCATGAGCTCGTGACAACCTGAAGTACTTCAAGAACATTTTCCCCCCCCCCCATATTAATAACTGCAGTTTCCATTATACCAGATTCTGAAATTACATTATCAAATTACAGTACCACTGTTCAGACTGGTAACTATGTATTTTAACTATACATTTTTAAATGAAAAGGGGGAAAAGAATTCTTTAACGACCAGCAAAGCTACAATCCAAAAATATCAGATGACTGAGAAAATCCTTTCATCACCTAATTCTACCCAGAACTGTGCAAATCTAACATTTTGATCTTGTACATAACATTACATCCTGTGTTTCTTTTATAAGATCCTATAGATGTTTTACTCTTGCTCTTTAGGGTAGGATTTCATTTTTCAGACCCCTAACTTCAGGACCAGCACAGGAGCAGCCAGGCCATCTGCTGACCACAGACCTCTGCCAGCACAGCCCCAGAGGCTGCCCAAGGAGCACAGAATTCAAAAATGAAACTGCTATTTCACAGCTGCACTCTGTAAAACATATTTCAAAGCTTAAGCAGCTTTTGTTTACAAGGAGCATACCCTCGAGTTTAGTGCCATCTAAATGGACTATTTTCCTTCCTGCTCTAGTTCTGAATACACTTGTGAGCAGTCCAAGCTTTATCATATGTAAAACTCCTCCAATATGCCCTCAAAATTATATGAAAAATACAACACCATCCCCACAAAGATACAGATTCAAGATGGACAAACAAAAGCTTTAGTATCTCTTCAAATGTGCAGCTTCTGCTGTGTTTGCTTTTAAGAAATGAGCAGGCACACCACCTCTTGTATGGTTATCTTCTTCCCGTGTGCTTGCTGACTGCCATCTCCAGCACTGCTGTCAAGGTGAAGCAGCTGGGTTACCTCCTCTAATTCCTTCTGTGCTTCAACAACATTTGGATCTATTAGAAGTACCTTGTTGAAATCATCAGCACTGGCTTGATAATTCTGTAAGTAGAAGAAAATATTTTTCTCATAAGCACCTCCCTAGAAAAATAAATCTGAAGTACCATACTGTTCTTTACAAGTAAGAAAGGTAAAAATACTGGGATCTGGACACTAAGTAGACAAAAATAATCTAAATACTGATAGTGTGATTTCTTTAGAGGGGAAAAAGGAAATGAGAATGAGTTAATACTCTGTGACTAAATATTTCCAATTAAATATGTAATATGAAATAATTTATTTTCAGAAACCTATTCCCTGTGTCAGAGAGCAAATTATTGAAGTTTGCTGCTTTTAAGCATGATTACTTACAGTGTAACACTGCTTCACAATTAATATAATGTGAGTCCAGTAAGTCTGCATACTTGCTTTGCCAATAAGAGAATTAAACTGAACTTTGATTAAAGATATATCTAATCTTCCTGGGCTTCAATCCAATAGACCATCTCTTACAGTGAAATTTTGCTAATACTTGAGAAGACTGGGATTATGTTACAACCTCTGGGCTAAACAAGATTAGGACAAACACAGTGACAGAGTGGCATTAGGACACAGTTCCTCAATAATCAGTCTTGTAATTTGTTCCATGCTTTTATTTCCCATTTTTAATGTATAATTACTATTTTTAAACTAAATTTTCTAAAGTCACAAAGTTAATAGCATCAATTGAGGAAGACTGGAATTATCACAGTCTTAGTGTGATATCACACAGACATAGGAAAATCAAGACATCTCAAGGGCTGGAGTATCAAAAATAAAGATGAAATGAAGCAGTAAACAGTAAAAGACCATACAGACAGCAAAAGACCAACAATTTCTTGTGTGAGTGGTCTTGTATTGCTTCTGTTTGGTCTTGTATTGCTTCTGTTCCCAAGCAGCATCAAAAGGTTACTATTAAATAATTTGTATTATGGAAAAAAAATCCTCATGTAGCACCTGAGGTACTTCCTCAGCACCTCAACTGTAACAGAGGAGCCAGTGTCCAAGTCACTCAAACTCCTTCCCACATTTTGTTCCAAACTGGTGGCCAGTATTCAAGGTGCAGAGGGGCTGCAGAACTGAAGCCTGCCAGGTCACGAAGGAATAGAGAGAATGAGAATTATGTACCCCTAACAAAGGAATGCACACAGGGGCCAGGTTGCTTTCATGAGAAATCCACTACTAATTAAGCTTAATCATCTGAATTACAGATGTGAGGATTCACAACTACAGAGAAAAGAGATTCTGGAACAGACTTCTGGAAACAGTAACAAGGGTCAGCAACCAATTCTACTGAATTTAAAACTGCAGCCTGCCTGACTGCCCAACAAAAATCACACAAGATGACTGTACCCAAAGCAGGAGGGTGGACTACCAGCTGCAAGAGATGCTGTTTGGGGTCCTGTGTCCTAGGCCTAACATAACCTCCCCAACATTTTTCCTGATCTTCCCTTAACTACATCCTGGTAAATCTGTAAAAAACCCCTCATTTACTACATTAAATTCCACTGCAGCTTTTTTAGTTAAATGTGTGTCTAATTACTTACAAATGACACTTCCTACCTTAGTGAGGTTTTTGCCAAACTATATGCCTTTAGCTCATACAATTCTTCATTACAGAGTAATTTGTCAACTTCAGGTAATTTTTGTCATTTTATCTGAGTTTACCTTTCACTTTCATCTCTGAAATTAGCAATAATGAAGGCATTAAATTCAACCACAACAAAACATTTTGGGAGTCCCCAGCTCAGGCTGTTCTGAAGGAGTTTATCAACACTATGTTTCACGTTGTCTTCAATAATACAAAAATAGCACTTTTTCCTGGGATATGCAAAAAGCAATCTCAGCCTTCTTCACAGGTGTGTAATATCCTTTTTACTGTCTGGTAGAATCACATTTACACTGATGTTTTATCAATTTTAACAATATAAGCTTAGAGGTGATTAATAACAGGTAGCTTAGCACAGTTACAGAAAAAACATTACAAATTGGGACTTATCACACTTCAAAAATTTTATAGCTACTGCAACAGAGGAACAAATGTATCACGTATCATGTTCCTAGGACCTGCATTTGGAATTATAACATGGGATGAGAACAGACTGGTATGCTGCTAAGCACAAACAGGTTCTCAGGTGCCTTGTAAGCTGAGACACCATCCAGTAATTTTTTGTTAAGGCATCAAACATAATGGAGGTCTGAGTAAGCATCCATGTATCTGAAGGACAATGATGAAACTTGGTGTACCTCCAGTCCACTCCTGCAATGTGGAAGACAGCACTTCAGATGCTTGTTTAAAGACACTTGTAAATTTAATACAAAGCAGGTGATGAGAGCTGCCATCATGAGCCCACAAAATCAAGAAGCTGATAATTCAATACCAAGTAAGAGCTGATGGGTAGAGCAAAGATTGCTGTGGGAGAATTGTGGAGTGTTAAGGCTGACTTAACATCACTGAAGATGGGGAACCACCAGAGGGAGGGACAAACAGAACAACATAGTTCAGTGATGGAACATGAGATTTGAAGTCACATTCAGGATGGATATGATCAATGTGTCTGCATTTATGATGATCAGGTAAAAGGATACTCTAAAAACTGTATGTAAGATGAGCACTGTGGAAACACCACCATCTCCATGCAGATGGAAAGGGAAAGGCTGAGCACTGCCACTGCCATAGAGTGACAAAGTACAGAACTGACAAAGGCCTGTAACGCAGTGGGGGAACAAAGAAAAAACAATAATTCAAACCTTGGTTTAATATGATACTTAAACATGAGCAGATGCCAAGACAGCTTGAGATTTTGGTTTGGACAGATGAAGACAAACTTGGAGAGAATCCATTTGTCATCAGCAAAGTCATAGTAAACTCCTTGACAGATAAAAGAGACTGGGATACCCAGAAGGACAATACTAGAACATTAGAACAGATTTGAAACTCACTTAACCAATCTCCAGTCAAACCTTATTTATTGCAATATTCTTGTATTTTCTCAAATTATTACATCAACATGCAGGTTTTGATGTAGCAAAAATATTTATATAATGTTTTATGTATGCCTAATGCTCTACAAAGTAATAAATCATAACACTGAGTACTTTGTTTGTAGTCACCCTTTGACAGCAACTTCCTCATTGCCTTTGAAGGGGATAAAAGCAAGTTTAGAAGTGCTTAAGAACCTGGCATGTTCTTTTTCCTCACCTGTAATCCTTTGTACGCTAGTGCTCTTCTATAAAAAGCTTTAATATTAGAATCTTCTATCTGAAGAACATGATCACAATCCCGCTTGGCCTCTTCATATTTATACAGTTTCAAGTAACAGAGAGCTCTAACACAGAAAAACAGAATACACTGCAATGTAAGTAATTCTGTAGTGCCAACATCTTCTGACTCACAAATGTTAATTAAAATACTTCAAACAATTCAGTCTCAATGTGATTTTTTTTAAGTACCATTAACTATCAAGAACATCACTGGATGGATTTAGAGAAGGCTAATTCCTGAAAAAAAACCAAAATGCAAGTACAACTAATGCTTGAAGTTAAACAGGTATGCAAATATTTTAAAAACAGAGCCTACATTAGTACAATATGATAGCATAGTGGTTAATGTAATACAGATTTTATACAGCCATTCTGGTTAAAAAAGTGCTCTGCATTAAATTAACAACACTGCTCTCTGTACCTAATTATTACTTGGAACTCTCCTATTCAAGTACTGGTCTAATCAAATCCTTCTTAAGTTTGTAGGAGCTGATAAGATTACAGCATAAAGAATTATACTGCTGAATTAGGTCAACCTTTAAAATAATGCTGATGTATGACTGTGTTCTTACTTTTATTTTCTCAGAATGTACATTTTCTCTGAATTATTACTCTTCATATCTGAGATACTGCTACTTCATGTTAAGTTTTTAATTCAAATCATACCAGTACTCTTAAAAAAATCTCAAAAACACTACAAAATGCTATGCTAATTATAACTTCTACTATTGCTTACTTTATTTATATATAAGACTTTAAGATATATATCAGTGACATTAATACTTGCTCCTCTTGAAAAATGTTTTTACAGAAATCCATTTTGTTATTATAAGCACTTACCAAGTAGGGAAAAAAAATCCCTTTTTCACAACAATGAGTGAACAGATGCAAAATCTCTATTTGAAATGAGAAAATGTAACTACTGCTATCCCACAAAGCAGCATTAGCCTTTGGATCTTTACCTGTTAGTGTAGACAGTACATTCCTCAGTATTCAACTTCATGCACTCACTGTATTTATTTGCAGCTTCTTCGTATTCCCCCATTTTTACAAAATCATTCCCTTCATTTTTCAACCTCTTGAACTTCTCTGTAGCTTCCTCACCTAGAGCAGGGAAGGATCACAGTGTCACATCAGGTCAGTTTGTTATGGGTGGCTGAATGATCTGTGCAGACTGAGGATTAACGCCTGGCAGTGGAGTCCCTGCACTGTCACTCTGCCTGTCACTCTGTCACACTGTCCCAGTCTGTCACTGCACTCGGCCATTCCTGTCCCCAGCCTCCCCTGCTGCTCCAGCCAAGGCACAGCCACACCTACATTTGGCTCAACAAATACTTCCCCATCCACCAGTGTTACTTCTCTGCTGAACATAATGGGAATGCAACAGACAGCTCCAAGCTTTCCCAGTTTCTGTGTGGCAGAGAGGGCCTACCTGTGAACACTGAGGCCCTGCTTTTACTTACACTGGTGGAGACTTAATCAGCAGGATTAAAGCCTTCCAGATCTCCACCATCACACCAAGGTGGCCATAATTTGATCTAATATTGTCTTTGCAATCATACCACAGTTACTAAGCTAAACTGACAGTGACAATACTCTGTTAAGAACTATTTCTAAAATATGCAGTGAGGAACCTTGAAACACCTAACTAGACTTTTTAGTGTAGTAACTGTGTTATTCCATAACTGCCTTCCTTCTTAATTCCACATCATTTGCTGCAGATGCTTTTGGGTTAGGCTACAGTTTTTAGCTGTGTTTGCAGTGAAAAACTGATCCCAACTGCAGCTTCATGACTCTGTTGTGAGCAAACAGTAATTATCAACACAGCTCTAAGTAAATCATAATGAAATAATCCACTTTTTGCACTGTGCTAAAGAATATGAGCCTCCTGCCAAGCTTCAGGTTTTCAACACTGTATATAACCAACAATTTAAACCTATAACTGAACTCACTGAGTTCTTTTATAAAAACATGGCAGTTTCCTATGCCAGAAAACTACATGTAGAGTTGGGTAAAAATAAACTACATGAATCACACAACTAAATTATAACTTAAGTTGTAAGACACAAAGAAAAACATACAGTTGTTGCAAAAAACTGTCAGCCAATGGTAAGGATTAACTACTGACTGAACATTATTGTTGGCAGCCTTTCAGTACCAGCTATCACTGTCAGGTCTCACTGATGCAGCAGAAGCCTGAGAAGGCAACCAGAACCTTAAGAGTCAGCCTTCAGTGAAGAAAACAGTTACACAATCATTGTTTAACTTTTCTAAAAATAAAGCCTAACCAAAGCCTGCTCTATTTGAAATAGACATGACTTGTATCACAAAGCTGCCAAGCACTTGGAGGACACTCAGTATTGCAGTAATGCATTATAGACACATAACCCCATCACTGGTACATACTTGGCCAACAGCCCAGTTACAAACTGCAGCCACCCCTGTTGTTAATTGAGGGGAGAATATCTTCAATACTACTTTATATTGAAATAAACTCAAAGGGAAACCAATTAATACTTGAATAAGGAATCATAGGGTTAAAGCCTTTGCAAAGGGAGTGTTTAATGTCAGTAACAACTGAATCAGAGAGCTTCCTTCGCTTTATATTCTAAGGGAGAAAAATGGAAACTGCAATGACGGGAAAAAAAGTCAGGAAGGAAGTTAAGTTTCCCAGAGTTCAGCACTCAGTGATTACATATGGACAAGTCCAGAACATCTTTGAAAGGTGTCTCCTAATCTTCTGCCAAAGTTGGGTGTCTGTTTGGGTGGTGGGTTTTTCTGGGAGAAAACTGTTTTTTAACTGTGTTATGATGTCAGGGAAACCACTGATGCTCGTGTCCTGGGGGTCTTCAGGCAAAACATTGCCAGCAGGGCATGGGAGAGGATTGTCCTGCTCTGCTCTGCACTGGGGCAGCATTACCTTGAGTGCTGGGAGCAGTTTTGGGCACCACAACATAAGAAAGATCCAGAGAGCATCCAAAGAAGAGCATGGTGAAGGGTCAGAGGGGAAGCTGGATGAGGAGTGGCTGAGGTCACTTGGTCTGTTCAGCCTGGACAAAACTGAGATCCCCACAAGGGGAAACAGAGAAGCAGGCACTGATCTCTTCACTCTCATGACCAGAGACAGGACTCAGGGAAGTGGAGCTAGGGGAGGTTTAGGATGGGTATCACAAAAAGGTTCTTCCCCCAGAAGCTGGTTGGGCACTGGAACAGGCTCCCCAGGGAAGTGGTCACAGCACCAAGGCTGACAGAGTTCAAGAAGGGTTTGGACAATGCTCTCAGGCTCATGGAGTGACTCTTGGGGTGTCCTGGGCAGGGCCAGCAGTTGGGCTTTGGTTATCCTGATATTTTGCCAGTGAGTATTACTGCAGATTTTATATAACTTAACTTTATATAACTAAAGTACATGCTGCAAATGACACTTGGTTTAAAAAAATTACCATAACTGCTCCACAAAGCCCATTAAACTCCATCATGTAAATGGCAGTAATTTACGTTGGGTTTTCACAAAGGTCTCAATGAGTGTTTTCTGAAGCAGTTTCTTTGACATTGTTAAAACATATTCCATTTTGTAATTAGGTTTATTTTCTGAATGTGTATTTGCATTAGCTATACATACAATTCATCTGCAATTCTTCTTCTCTGTTGATGTCTATAGTACTTGGTTTATTCTCTGAAGTGAGGCTTCCTCCATCCCACCTGTGCAGCTGAGCAGCAACTGGAACAACTGGAATTGGTGGCAGCTTCTCCCTCCAACTGGGACCATCCTGATCTATTAAAGTCTTTGTTATTCTGAAAAAGAACAGCCCCACCAACATGACTTTTCATATATTTAACTCGCACTTCAGTAACTTAGAACCAGTTCAATACTGCAATGTTTCAATTAAAAAAAAAACAAAACTTGAACAATTATCCTTAAGGCTAATTTGAAAAATATTATCACAGCAGTCAACAGTATCACACTCATTTAAGATTTAGACTTTTTCCACTTTAGAGTATTATGGAAGCATTTAGAACAAAGCTGACTTCAGCACTATCTGTAAATATTCAATCAATGACTGATTCTGTAACTAAGCTCTAAATGCTGCCTACCACATCAAGTAAAGAAATACCAAAAAAAAAAAAATTATGTATTTATTTTGGTTACTCTTCTCAGCTGTTCATAGGTGTTACCTGAAGTAAGTGAGATTACAATATTTTCAGGTAAAATGTGATACTTAAATTTGCAAACGTCACATGAAACCTCTTCCACAACAACTGTCTAAAGAAAGCAATGCAGGTCACAAACTAGTCTGAATTAAGTTGCATTTTATAGTTATATAGTCAGAAATGTATTGATCAATGCCCATTTAAAAATATTTTAATTACACATAAAAACTGTCTAGTCTTTCTTAAACCAACATATATATATACACATATAGATATATATATATGTGTGTGTGTGTGAACTATTTCCACATATATGTGGTTCAATCCAAAACTATTTAAGTGGGAGTTTCCCATTGCCTTTTTCTCTTTTAGAGAAAAACATAAGTTGACATAGTAAGTGAAACAATTTAAGATTTCATGGTTCTTTTAGAAATTTTGTAGTGTTAAAAAAAAAATTATGAGAATTATGAGAATAATAGTGTGATAAACATCTCCTAGTCTCAAAATGGGCTTAAAAATCAAGTTCAACTAGTAAAAAGTCTAATTCATAATTTAAGAAAGGAAAAATCTGAATTGAGTAGCAAAGCAAGTCCCATGGACACTACAGGAAATAAAACTAAAATTTTTTAATCAGGTGCACTTCCATCTAACACAGTATGAAAAACATACTACATGAACACACATCCAAAACCAAAATTAAGAACCTTGAAAGTGACATGAAGAACA
Source organism: Molothrus ater (assembly GCF_012460135.2). NCBI lineage: Eukaryota > Metazoa > Chordata > Aves > Passeriformes > Icteridae > Molothrus > Molothrus ater. The sequence continues at coordinate 129,674,192 of NC_050478.2, forward strand.
ATATAGAATGAACATAAATTACCCAATGGAGTTTTCTTATTTACTTTTCTTCTTTTAAAGTATTTGAATAGCAGCTATTTAAAAAAAAAAGTGTCAGTCTAATACTTTGGCAATAGAATCAGAGCACTCAAGACCATATTCTTTTCCCATTGTGGTCTTGTCAAAACACTAGAACAAAAAAGCAGCCCCAGTTCTAATCTCCTTTATGTAGAACAGAAATTACCAAAATATTTTAAAGAATTATATAGATTAAAAAGTCTGTTTGTAGAGCCATATAATGAGTGTCTTACACCATGCTGCATAAAAACCATGTGGTTTTGACTTGAAAGTCAATTTCTTCATTAACAGAATATCACATTCCATAGTATAATTTAGTTGCTTTATTTGTTTTCTAAGTGACCAAAACCACTATTTTAATCTGTGTTAACTGCACATGCCTCTGCAGGGGCTCTCCTCTGCCTGTACCATTCCTAAGTATCTCAGAGGACATACCAACAATGTGGCTTGTCCAAGTACTGCTTTGCTCTAATTTCACTACAACTTCAGGATTTTAATGATAGCCTGAACCCAACTACTAAGAAAAAATGTGGCACACCATCACAAATTGAACAACCCAAAGATTTACTCAGGTTGTTTTTTTAGGCAACAAAACAGTACACTTCATATTAACATATCAATTAATTAACTTCAGATATTTCCCATAGAAGTAATGGAGTAATTCCACAGGAAACCAGAGTCATATTGAATTCCTATTTGTTTTTTCATTTATCATAATGGGCTTAAAAAGTTGCAGGAAAAAACTCTTAATTCATCAAAATCCACAGAAAGAACCCTGCAGTATCTGATGATTAACTGACTTCTTGTAATATCATAATGTAAGCAGAGTTTTTTGCAAAAATGCATACTTGTGTGCCATGATTAGCTTAAAAAGCACAGGTGTCTCATGAAAAAGCTGGGACAAACACACTCATTTCCCACCACCAAGGCCCCAGCTTGACCCAACAATCCTGCAGTTCTGGAGCTGATCACAAATTTCTTTCTGAAGTACAGTACTCATATGGGACTTTGCAAAAATAGCTTCTGAGCTATTTCAGGCAATTTGCTCACTGATACTAAAGGAATTGGGACAATTGGAATGAAGTTTCAGTTTAGTAGGAGGAAATGCATAAACATATTCCCACACATTAGAGCTTCTGTATTTCTAACAGAGAAAAGTAAATAATGAAACACTCAAGAGGAAATTAAAATACATGAAGTAGAAAATCCACTGATGTTCACAATGCTAGGAAAATGCCACTAATTAAAAGCATGCTTGAAATGCAATCTCCAGTTATTTGGCACACACCTTTAAATGAGCCAGTCCTTCCAGTTTATCTAAAAACATCACCTCAGGAATCAATAAAAGACACAATTTAACATCATCTAACCAACAAAATGAACAGTCAAATAACTGTTTATACTTGTTTCCATTATGCACTCAAACTCTTAATTATTTCCTTTTGATTGCAAAATGATCAGACAAAGGTTTGATATTAAAAATCCTTGTCTTTTATGTGAGTATTAAAAATATGCAATTGATTCTAAGGTTTTTGAAAAGTCTGCTTAGCCACGTAAGCACAGAGAGACAAGCTTCAATGTGGTTTATCAAACCCACCCTCAGACACAAGTAGGATGATGAATTTTTCCTGTCAGCATCCTAAAGCATGGCTATACAATTTCCCACAGAAAATTCAAAACCAAGAACTCCTCCAATAAAATAAGGTTGTTAAGACCTGATCCTCCTAATATTAAAAAACAAAAAAAAAAAACAAAAAAAAATTACATTTGGGGTAGTCTCTTTAAGTTAAAAGACAGAAATGTTTTTTTAAAATTCATATTTAGAAAGGTCTCTTACTTTGGAAATGAAAATGAAAGCTTTAGCACAGTCTCAGTTGAAGTTTCAAATGATAAAATATTTTTTTTTAAAATATAGTTAAAGTTCAATTACGCAGGAGGTCTATGATTTAGGAACTAATAATTTGCAAGCAAAAGTGAATTACCAGCAGAAGAGAAGAAGGAAGAAGCAGCTGAAATAAGGTGATGGGTTGCCAGGGAGGAAAAGAGTAATGAGCAGTGAAGCTAAAAACATAAGGAAGGCCTAGAGAGGAGAAAAGGAAGAGTGTTAAGGAGAAAAGGGAAATCAGCTTATTACTAAGCAAGTTCCAAGTCAAGGAGAAATATGAAAAGAGTATCTGCAGATAAAATAAGCCAAGAAGATTTTTAAAAAGTGTAATAATTACATAGATACCAGGATAAGCAGCTATTCCACCAATCCAAGTGCTCTATTATCACCACAGATACAGAAGATCACTAAAAATTTTTGTGGTATCAAAAAAATAGGACTTCTAAGAGATTATAAAGTGCCACAAATTTCCTCTGGTCAAATAAAGAGAATTTAAAGAAAGATATTATGGGCTTTTTAATGAATAGTGAAAGTGCTCATGGTCTTGCCTTAGGAAAAAAAAACCCACACTAGATTCCACTGTAAAAGTCACATGCATGTGGGTTTCTGCTCAGTGATTAATGGCTGTTCTGTTTTCAACTTTATAGTATTAAAAGTATATAGAGAAATTGAAAAGTCTCTCTTAGCAGAAAGAATTAATGTTGAAAGTATTAATACTTGAAAATAATATTCAATTATATTTTTTACACCTCTAAGCTTTGTAGCCAACCACTGTTTCAGGCTATTTCACTATTTCCACAACTGCAGCATACAGAAGGATTCACACTTAACATAAATCTCCAAGTGCCACAGAAAGACTGTTAATATGTAAAGGAAACAGGATGTCAGAGAAATGGCATGGACCTTAAGAATTACTTTATATAGTATAAAATAGAAGTTAGGGAAGAGAACAAGTAGAAGCACTATTGAAAAACCCAGCCTTAAAATATTAAAAATATTACATTTTTGAAAAACAGGAAAGGAACCCGCTGCTAGGAGAAGAAAACTGAAATAATGGGAAAACAACTAAAAGAACACCCAATCCTCCACCTATAATGAACTAACTCTGCAACAGCTCCAAGGGTACAGAACAGAGGGAGCATGCAAAACAAACAAATTTGAATTGTCTTCTCTTTTGACTGTTATCAGAGCATTTGTGTGTGCAGTTACCTGTTAGCACTGTCGTTTGCTGCCTGGATGCTGCTGTCTATCTGCAGGACTGTTTTGTAATCAATGTACGCCTGTCGGTACCGCTCCATTGACTCGCTCGCCATTGCTCGGCGTAGAAGAGGCTTAAGGGAAAATGGCTGGAGCTCCAGAGCCCTGGGAAGACAAGAAGAAAAATGCAGGATTGAAAAGGAGTAACTGAATTAAGTGAACCATGATATACATAACTATATGCAACTCTGTGATTTCAGATGGCACTTACAGTAAAATAACTAAGGAAAATGGGTCTGAGTGGTTCATATCAATGCCCTAAATTACACCCAGTTTTGAAATTGTTAGTGCTTTTACTACAGCTTACTCTACTCAAAGCTCTGTCTTCCATCTGGAAAACTGCTCTCATCACCATGATATGATTAATGGAATGGCACCTGCTTATGAGCAAAAGCTATTTTTCCTAAGTCCTGCCTAGATTCACATGGATTTCAAGTATATGGTGCTTTTGCTTACATGACTTTCAGTTCTTCCTCCTTAAATGAAAGTATGCACTTGAAAAACCCACTGACTAGGACAGGAACATGCATGCACTTTTCTTTGGACTTAGGTTTTTGCCTGCCTTTTGTCTGTTTACATTTTTGATTGTCTGTCTGGTCAACACCAACCTCAACACTGTGCAATTAGAACCCCTTCCCAACACATTTGCATGCTGCATTTTTCCAGCAGTATGAAGCAAAGATTTTATTTCTCAAGAACTACCTTCTTTTCAATGATTCTTGCAAAAGAGAGAGAAACTTTTGAATAGTGAAATTAAGATGAGTCTAGACAACTGGATTTCATGAAGTCATAAAGCCACGCAGACTGAGATATCCCAGCTTTCTGCTACAGACATGTTTAGCTCCAAGATTAGACAAGGCTGCTCAGGGATTGATACAGCTGGGCCTGAAGACTCTCCACGGGATCTCTGCCCAGCATCTCTGGGCAACCTGTTGCAATGTCAAGCAGTGTTCATGGGGAGAAGGCTTCTCCTAGTACAACCCTACAAAATTTTTTACTTTGAAATCAAGTAACCTATTTGTAGGTAATCTATTATATTGTGTTGCCTACTGAAGATTTGACATTACATGTGTTTGCAGTTCTGCATCCCAGTCTCTAAATTTTTTCTACCTCTGTATTATTTCTACCACTAAGCACTATGAGTTCTTGCACATCCAGGAAATATGCATGACATTAAGGACACTATCATTAGATAGTAAGAATAAAAAGCTTCTAATTGGTAAGAATACAAAACCTAAAACTTCTGTATTACTGATTCCAGCTAAAGTTTTACATACTTCAAACTTCCTCAATAGAAAGATGGGTCTTAGATACACCATCTCAGCCAGCTGTCTGCAATCCTGCATCTATTTTAACAAAATAGTGCTAATGAGTAATTTTTTTCAGAGAACTTATTCTGTCAGGTAGAATACATACAGTAAGTTAAATGTTTTGTACCTTTGTACTAAAAAGGTACATGCATATTTTATTTTTTGTTTTGGAGGGCTTTTTTTAACAGTAGTGTTATGCTGTACAAAAAACCGCACTGATTAATTAATACGATTTCTAATTCTTTTAAGATTCTTTTTTGCACCTTAAGCCTCAGCATTATAAACTCAATCTATGGAAATATTAAAAAAACCCAAACCATCAAAAATACAGCATTAATTTAGTGGGACACAGTGTTTGGAAGTTACTGAAGGTGTCTCATCTTCTCTAACTCCTGTATTCTTAAAAGCCACAATAAGCAGAAAGGATTTTAGCTCAATTCCTTAACAGCTGTAATTATTGTTTATAACTATGTCAAGTATATATTAAAAACCCCCAAACCAAAACAATAAACCAACAGAGAACACACACACATACACCATACATGTGCTCAAAAGCAATTTCCAATACCGTGACAAGCATCTGGCTTAACAAAGCTTTTACATATCTGTTACTGTAGAACTCCACTGTAAACCTGCTTTGGTATTATAAACTCGAATTCCACTATGCATTTCTGTGAACATAATAAGCTTAAAAACTGCCCGTACACAGTAAGACATTAAGTTAAAAATTATTTCTTTCCTAGTTTCATGTGATTGTTTATGTAACAAAGGTATCTGTCATTTAGACAAGGAATCAGACTTTATTGGTACTGTTCTGAGTCAAACAGCACTAGCAATATATCAGTTAAAATGTTTAATCATCACCAGGAATGTTGTTGCTCTACATGGGAGGTTTCAATTTACCTGTTACAATCCTGAATGCAGTCACTGCAGTTCCCTTCTTTGAGGTAACATGCTGCTCTGTTTGAGTACAAGATACTTAAATCGTCTGGACTTTGTTCTCCTAAAAGAAGTTACAATGAAAATCAAATAGTATTACTGAATTTACACTTAAGAATTAAAAACCTGCATACTCCAAGCTGCACTGCAGCGATGCAGTTTGCTGACACTGCAAAGCAGTAAATAGCTTTCTTTGATCATGTCGCCTGGAATATGTAAGTATTCAAACATAAATGTCAACAGCTCTACCCCTAGAAAATTAAAACATTATTTCACTCATCATTCTGTATCTTCTGTCACGTGAACTGCTGTCTACCGAAATGATGCAAGATTTACTGCATGGCAACTCCTGTCAAAAATCCAGGGGCAGGCTAAATTCATTCACTTGTACTTCCTTTAAATCATCTAAACAGTTCTAGATTTAAAGTATAAGGTATTACACTCACCAAGACCAGTGACATATTCAATTGCTTCCGAATATTTGAGCACAGCTTCTCCAAACTGTCCACTCTTAAATAACTCGTTTCCTTCACTTTTTAGTTTTGCTGCAGTAGGAGGAAGTGAAGTGGAGCTGCCACCACCAGCCGAATGAGAGCCTTCCCTATGCGGTGTGGAGATCTCAGCTTCGGCGCTTTCACTCTTCTCATCGCTGCGTAAAAAGCCATTAACTTCGCCTTCATGGTCCGACAAACGCTTTTCTGACTTCTTCTTTGACGCGCCTTTTTTTCCCCCGCTCTCAGCGGAGTCCTTGTGCTTGTGCGTGTCTCTGTCCTGCTGCGCCTTGCCTTTGCGGTGCGACTTTCTGTGCGCGTTGCCCATCGCGGGCTCCCCGGCCGCCGCCCGCGCCGCCGCTGCCGCGCCGGAGCCTGCGAGGGCGTTAATGAGGCGGGTTAGAGCCGCATCAGCAGCGCGAACCATCGGCCCGCCGCGGCACGGGGGGGCGGCACAGGGACACCCAGCCGAGCCCGCGGCACCCAGAGCCAGGGGGGCTTTGTCTGCCTCGGAAAACACTGCTGAGGACACACAAAAATTCCTTCTTACAAGTAACCTGCAGGTGTTACTGAGAAGGGATTACTACGAAGCCTCATTGCCCCTTGCTGGGCACACGGGAACCCCTGTTCAGGTGTCAGAATGGTACAGGGCTCACCTTGACATTAACTCTTTAAATACCGCCTATTACAACACGGACGCTTTGATCTGCCGTGACCAAATCAAATGCCTGCGTGTTAAAGTTAGATCACAAGCTATCAAACTTGTAACGTTATACAAAACTTCCTCAAATATAATATGGAATAGGCAGGATAAAAGCTTATAAATCCTTCTCATGAAGATTTCATTTAACCATGTCAAAAATCCTTTTATGCATACTTGTGATCATTCAACCTTTACCGCTATTTATTACAAATTTATTTAGGAAAAAATCATAGAATAAGGGTATTAGATAATAAAATATCTCTCTTCCATATTCACCTGAATTCCTACCAGATTACCACCACAGTATTCAAAGACAGATTTCTGCAGAGCCTCTCAATACTACTAAGCACACAACAACTCTGCCTTTTGGTACAATTAAGATGCTATCTTCCCCTTCCCTTAACCTGATGTTCTTATCAGAATTTTTTCAACAGAATTTTTTCAACTATTGGAACAATATTTTCAATTGACTTTAACAAATATCTGACACTGACTCAGCATGGAGGAACTCCAGGCGGTCCAAAATGTTACTGCAATCAAACTGAACAGGATGGGAAAGCATAAGATTTGTAGAAACAACAAATCCTCTAGTGCCTCCTACCTAGCTGAGATCCCTGTTTTGAAATACCATACTTAATAATAAGTTCATACTCCACAGAGTGAGCAATGATAAGCTAAATCTACCCACACAGACATTTTTGTAAAACTTAAATTATTTATATTTGATACATCCACCCACTCACTCATCCAGTTGATGGTACCAAATACACCAAAAAGGCTTAAAGTCTATTTGCTAGGGAGAATGGTGGTAAAAGGCTTGCTGGGCAGATGAATGAAGACACCAGTATATTAAAAACTTCCTTAACTGACATGCTAAAATACTTTCATTTTACATACACCAAAACAGAAAAAAAAATAAATTTAAATGTCACAGACTAACAGGTGATAGGACAAGCTTTTACAAAACATAGTGAAACACTGTCAAAGAGCATCCCAGCTTCTAGAGACAAAGAGAAAGCAAGGCAGGCACACAATATGTGGTGTGAATGTTATTAATGTGAATAATCTGTAATTCCTGAATACAGGAAAAAATTTCCTAAAGATGAAGTGCACAGAACCAGTCCTGGATTAAACAGGAAGCATTTATAGCATTTGGAGTCTGGAGTCCCCCTGACAATAGGAATGCTGATAGTTACCTTATGTAGCTGCTGGGTAATACTAATTGGTTAAATACTTCAAGTCTGAGTAAACAGCATGCAAAAAAATGTACAGCTATACTTCTCAAATATAATTCTCATTGTCTTTTAGTTTCAGTCTTTAAAAGCAATGTTTCTGTACTGGTCTCTACAGAGAAATTAAAGCAGTATTCTGGGTTAAAAAAAAACACCAATACTTCTGAACTTTTCTTAAGGAAAAAAAAATTCAAGACACCTTAAAAATTTGAAGGAGAATTCGAAGAAAGGTAATGAAAAGTCTGGACGGAATTTTGACCAGAATGACAACAAATACACACAAGCAAGAATTTTAATTTATGTTATTACTAAAATAGCAAACTGAAAATGGAAGGACCATCTTAAAACTAAAGAAATCCCCACTGAATAATCTAACAGGAATATTTGAAGTTTGGTGAGTGTTTACTATTATATAATATATAATAATATATTACATATTATATTATTTAATATTGCAATAGATCAATTATATACCACACAGCTCAACAAATTTCTCCTAATTAAAAGGGGCTATTTCAAATGTATCAATTTATCTTTAAACTGTATTTATTACTTGAGGTTATAACTTCTGGAAACATGTCAAAATACCAGGTGCTTTGTCAAGCATATGATTTTTAGTTTTTGCAGTGCCTGAATACTGGGTTTTGTAGTTTCTAGGATGCAAGCAATTTTCTGTTTCTATTGTACAGAAAGGGCTCGATTTACTTTTGCTTTCATCTACATAGAAGATGAAGAGAGACTACACTCTATTTAGACTTTTTTGTTCAAAGTTCAGAAACCAACTTTTCAGCCCTAAAGATCACAAAATTTTTTTTTTTCCAATCTCTAAATTGTAAATTCAGTAGGAATGCATCAGGGTTACCAATTAGAATGTGAAATAAATGTGACTACATGACTGGACTACATGGACTACTGGACTGCCTGTGATTACAGGACTAGAGGTTTAGTCTACTTATTGCTGTTAGGTTCACAGAACATTTTTTATTCATTAACTGAACTGAATTCATCTTTGTTTCCAGTTGTACAAGAAAATACAGTGTAAACTATGAAAATACTTTCCACTTAAATCTCAGAAGTACTTTTGTGTATCACAGGAACACCTTGGTGTCAACTGACAATCTTCCATATGTTTAAAGGCCTAACCTTTCATCAACAGAATGGAAGTCTTCCTATGGAGCTAGAAGGCACACAGTCATCTGAATGCTCACAATAGAAAACACCCCCAAATCAACAGACATTTAAGGCTAGGGACATGATTGCACTCCTTTCTTCCAAGGTTTTAGCTCAGGAGATTCAGTAGACACCAACTGATATGGGAAAATATATTTTCCCTAATCTTGTGTGCCAATAATACATTATTATATCATACATTTACAGTCATACATTCATGATTAAGCTGCAAAACCTACAGACTGATTTAGTTTCAAGATAAGACACAGAAAACATAAAAGCCACCGCTGTGACTTTAAATACCTTAAAGAGCCAACATAACTAAAAGAAAGGAGAAGGGTGAAATCAGCCTAGGGATTTTATTCTGTTGCAGGCCAGAGGCCAGCCATGCAGCTGAATCTAAAAGCAAGCTGCCAATGCAAGCCTTCCTAGCCCCTGCTGCCTCACCTCCTCCTGCAAGCCATGGATTCTGATTATGCCAGTGGCTTCACCCAAAGAGCCTTGCAGTTAACCACACACTAATCCAGGAATGGGAGATACGCTTCAACTGCTTGTAAACTACATCCAGTACAAGAATTACAAGAATTACATGTTGTTTACCTCTAATACAAACTTCCAGGGCATAGAGATGAGCTCTTACAAAAAAAAAAAAAAAAAAAAAAAGAATTATAGTTTCCAAAACAAACAATAACAAAAATTATAGATGTTAACAAATTATACTTGATCATTTTTACACCCTTTGATGCAAGCATGGGAAGAAAAATGAGAAAAATGTGCTGGTGGAAAGGCAGGAAACCTGTGTGAGAGAAAGATCTCAGGAACACAAAATGTTCCCTCACCAGAAGAAATTTTTAACTGGGTCCATATCAAAGGGCAGGTGTACAGGGAAGTAGGTGATTTAGAGCACACAGGGCACAGGGAAGTAGGTGATTTAGAGCAACATTTTCCATTTGTCTCTGTTATGCCCATTCTAGAAAGAATTACAAAGATGTGTAATAAAACTGGGTTCTAGATTTCACACTCAGATCTACTTTAAGTAGTCAATGTAAGTTTAGTCTTCAAACAGGCAAAATTCTTTGCAAGAATATATGGATGAATTGTGTGAATAAACATTACTACCTCAAAGACAACTATTTTTCCTTAGGTTAAAATAAAGTAGGAAATGATAAGACATTACTTTTATCTCCACCACGTCTTTCCCGTTCTTCTGTATTTTCCTCTCTTCCTTCACCACTTTCTGAATCCTCTATCTCTTGAATAAGTATTTTTTTTCCTTTGCCTTGAGACTCAGATACAGGCTTTAAACCTTTCAGTTTCTCTTCAATCTCTAGCAGACTTTTCTACAATAGAGAAAAAAAGCAGCAATAGCAGAAGTGTTTTTATGATGTATATAAATTACAGTTCACGTACAGCAAATACATTCTGTTAAATAATCCATGAAATCCTGAAGAATTATCAAGATAAATGTTGCCAATATAAAAAGATGGTAATAAATGTGAATTTTACAAGAGTCAGCATCAAACCAAGAGTAATAGTCAATTTCTGTCTCTCTCACAAGAAATAGGCACAAGATATCTTCACATCTTTGTGTGAAGTTATCACATAAATAAATAAATACTTTTCTTGAATGCACTGCTTATCAAAAATAAAAAAACTAAATTCAACGGAAAAAAGTAGATTTATGATTGTGAGATCTGGCATGGAAGAGATGTGGAAAACAGGTTCTCTAGAGAATCTCCAAAAAAGCCTAAAATCAGAATCAAAATTTATGCTACGGAGAATCTGATGTCAGATGGACAACTGATGGAAAAATACAACTGAGAGAACAAGAACCAAGAGACAACAGTCCCTTAACAGTGTGGCAGAAGGACACTGTGGAATAATGATAAGGTCTGCTCCTCTTATAAGAACTGCAATTAAATTATCAAACAGCTTCTCATTCCATAATATTTTTCCATTACTCAAAAAATCCCCTTTAACTGCACTTGGAATCATCAAGGTTGGAAGAGACCTTTAAGACCAAGGCCAACTGTTAACCCAGCACTATCACTGTAACCCATAAACCACTAAATCACTTTACATTGTCAGAGCAGAGTAAGACACACCCAGCATTATGTGGTATTCTGAATGTAATTCAATGCTGTGCAAGAAAGTGCCTCAGTACTTTCTCAAGAAAAAGACAAGAACAGGATCAAGCAAAGATTCACATGGACAAACTACCCTGAAGAATTCCAGTTACTGACAACCAATTCACTTTTCTCCTAGTGATTCTGGATATGAACATGCACTCTGCATATGTTCCATACATTCATATTTATCTCAAGAGAGTTCTGAGGATTCTCCAAGCAATGAGAAACTTGAAAAAAATGCCCTGCCAAGCACTTCTCATTTTTGTATGTGCCAGCCAAGGCATAATAGCTGGCATGAATAAGGACAAAGTACAGATATCTGCTTTCAGCTACAAAAACACTGCTCAGCAAAGCAAGTAATGGAAGAGTGTAATCAAAATGAGTGACTCTGTCTGGTATTATAAGAAGTCTCAGCACAGCCTATTTGATACATCTTTTCACATAGACTGTTGTACAATTTGTCATCACAGACTCACAAGCTATTTAGATATTCAGTCTTGTAAATAGAAAATAAAAAGACCAAAATCTCTTTCAGAACTCAGATCTAAAGACATGTAATTAATTCTTTGCTTGATGTGAAACTCAGGAACTATTCTGGACAGGAACTTAGCTCCAGGAGCACCCTAAAAAGGATAAATGCTGTATGTGGTCAATTTGACACAAGAGGCATGTACCACTTTCTCTGGTACAAGCAATAGTAATAAATAACTCCATGGAAAGAAGCAGGAATCAACAAGCTGCTAGCAGCTTACAATATGCCACCAACAAGAGCTGGACAGAAGTTGGGACAATTGCACAGCATCCAGAAGTCATATGTAAAAACATTGGGAGGGTAGTAGTATGATGGACTCATAATTAACATACAATGAGCAGTTTACTATCAAAACTGCCCAGTACTGAAGGTTCTCAGGACACACAGAGTCCAAATGCATGGACTGTTCTAACCTGCAAAATATCCCTAAGATATCAATAAAGGACACAAACCAATCCTCTCCTTAACAGCTAGAGTAACAGTAGTTCAAGAACCATATCCTGACCCTAATTTTCAAAGAAAGCATCTGGCTTTCTTTGAAAAGCCAGAATTGGTTATGAAGAGTCCAGATTTATAAGAAGGTACAAAAGGTTTTCCAGTCTACTCTGGAGATGAAAAATGAGAATTTATAACACCACACTGAAGCAAGAGCAGAATCCAGCTCTCCTCCTTTTGGGTAAACTTTACCACTGTAACAACAAAAGCTTGGCATCTGTTGGATTTTTCTTCTCATTATGTACTCAAACTTAAATGCACCTATCTCAATGGATCTTTTCAAGAGAAATTTCCAAATAGCTTTGATCAGCAAGACACTAATACTGCAAGCATGTTCAGCAGAAAATGTTTTAGGCACCTAAATTACACTAAAGAGAAGGCTTTTCCTCACAATCAAGTCATGAACAGAAGATCTGGCCACATTCAATACCTAATTTCCACCACATGTGATCTTGGGAAGCTGATGAATGGCACAGCAGATTGAGTGTGTCCTCAAAACTCATAGTTACATCAAACAACATGAACTGCACTCACTTTAGCCTATAACTGTGTACAACTTCTTTCTAGCCATATTCAACTCGCTAATCTTTACCTTAGCCATAGAGTTTTCTGGTTCAACAGACAACACTTTATTCAGATCCTCTATAGCTGTCTGGTAATTCTGCAGATGCCTGTGGACAGTGGCACGACGCATCAAAGCTACAAAAGAATGAAGTGTATTTTTTATGCATTTAAAGTATAAAGTGAATAAAAATACACTGTTTTTTCTAGACATAATAAGTGCAATTGTGCAGTTTATAAAATTCTGCACTTACTTCTATATTACTAACAACTGTTTTCTTGATGATCTTTAATGATGCAATTTCACATGACATCTTTTGAGGCAGCAGTCATGAATTGTGAAGCACCTTTTCATAATTTTCAAATTTTCCACCTCCATCCATGCAAATACAGTTAGCTACATTCAAGTTCTTGACTTCAAACCAACAACTTTGCTTGTTTTCATGTCACTTTTAAATTAATTTATAATTCAGTGTGGGTATTATGGAAACACTGCATGAATACAAGAGGGCTTATAGTTATCATATGGAAAACGTGCTGCCATGTAAGAATTCCCTTTACCTATCAACAGGATGAACTGCATAAAACTTCACTAACCCCCAAAGAATGACTCAAATTGCTTTGGGGAGCTATGCAGTTCCCTTATTTGTATTTAGACCTGATGTAAGCTCAGTTCAGTCAACTTACAACATGTACCATTTTATTTGCTAGAGGTAAAATATTACATTGAAATTTTATTTTCTACTTTACCTTTTATGTTGCCAGGTTCCATATCTAGTACCTTCTCACAATCCTGCAAAGCATTGTCCCAGTCCTGAAGTTTGATTTCTGCTTGAGCTTTGTTGTTATACACAGCTGCAGTTGGTATTACTGATAAACTCCTAAAAGAAAGGGAATATTGCTTGTGTTAGAGTCAGAGTTAGAAAACCTGAATCTAGAAAAACTTCAGTACTGGAAGCTATAGGAATATTAATACTGGTATTCTAACCACAGTAGTGGTTAGAGACTCCCTCCTATGTGACCACAGGCAACCATCCGCCAACTAGATTTACTGTCTTCAGAGGCCTCTTGCTTGCCAGGACTTAGACCTGAGATGTTGCAGAGGAGATGCCATGGTTCATCTGTCACTTAGACTACTGCCTCCTCCTGCCATCCATGTAGAGTCCAAAGAAACTGCCAGATGGAACCTCTGAGAGATGAAGAGTAACTACACAGCTCTGGGGATTATGATGAAAAGGATGGTGGTGGGGGAGGACACATGGGATTCTCCTTGATCTTGCTTGTAAGATGGAAAGATTCAGCAGTGGATAAATTGTCCAGGTCCATGTCTGGCTGCAGGGCTGGTATTGTAGGTAGGGTTTTAGTTTCTGTGACAACAGGATCATCTCTGAGGAACAAGGACAGCTAGGATGCACATAACAAAATGGTGTAAGGGAATCTTTGCCAACGACCTTGTTAATGTTGCAAGGAAGACCCTAAACTGTGCTCTCTGGAAAGAATAGCAATGATAGTGCCTGGGGGACAGCACACTGCAATAGACACAATTTCATTGTGAAAAAAAACATGGCTGAAGAACAATCTCAAATACTTCCCCACAAATGCACAACACATGGGAAACAAAAAAAAGAATAAAAGCTCTATGCAGCTATGTTCCCAGTGGGATAATCTGTGCATGCTCTTTAAAAAGGGTAGGAGGGTGAGGAAGAAGAGGAGATGCATTCTAGTCTAAGCAGTGATTCAATGTGTGAAGGTTTGTCTTCACACACGAGGAACAGGCAAGAGACTGACAAGCCAGTCAAGAAAGCCAATGGGTAAGAAGAAGAGGTCAGAAGAAGAGGTGATTTTCCATTCTAGTCACAGATGACCCCTTCAGATTATTAACAATTCACTCCAAAATATTTTATTTAAATATTTATAACTCTAAGAAAATAGATTGCAGATAGGATTAGAAAAGTGACCAGTTAGAACAGCATGGTGTCACTATCATACATTTCAGAAGGCATACAATGCTCCATGGGGGTCAAAAATGGAAAAACTCTCCATTAGAAAGGATTCTGCCTATCCTTAATTATTAGTACCTTATTTATGTACCAAAAGCAGATGTTTTTACTTATTTTTATATTATGTATTTGTATTTTATTTATTGTATATGAAATACAGCTATAGACTTTTTTAATGTTTGTGTAAAAAACCCAAACAAAACAAGAAAGATCCTTAGGCTGCAAAAAACCAAACTCATCATGCATCAAATGCCTCAGTTAAGCAGCTTGTGCTCTATGAATATCATTCCAAGTGTGCACACACACATACATATATACAGATCTATCTATATCAGCAACCTCCAGATTAATTTTCATAAGCTTTTCTACAAAACCCTAACTCCTTCATTGACATTATGAATGATAATTCCTAAACATAAATCTTTAAATATTTATTTTATTTCTGTTCCACACTATTTCTATTCATTATTTTCTCCATACTTATCTGCACTGACCACAAATGTATTAACTTTCTCATACTTTTTTCAAGGTTATCCCACTATAATATCATAGCTCATTAATTATCTTTACATTTCATCTCACAGTAGTGTCATATCATTATCCTCCATTTACACTGGTAATTAATACCCCAAGATTCCCAGGTACTGTAAATTTCTAAACAACAACTTTGACACTTTCTGATTTCTAGGGTTTTTTTAAGTCCTTACCATTTCAGAGCACAGAGTTAAATTACATTTGTAATTATTTAGTTTCTCAGCACTCTGATTATCCTTTTATTTTTGTAAACATGCCCTTGGAATCTCAATGGTTTAAAAAAATCTGAGGAAGTTTGTGACAACTGCAGATTGCATTCCATCACTTTCTAGCCCCTTCTCTTCCGACAAATAAAAATTAATATCAGGATGGATCAGTGCTTTAAATATTCTTCTGTCAAATCTTTCTGCCCTTTTGAAAATAATCTAATTGTCACTAGTTGCTTCAATAAGAAGTTGCTTCAATTACATTGGTCTGAAACCAACGTTCACAAGTAGGAGTTATTAAAATATAAGAACACGATAGTATTTACTCACCGAGTGTAATATGTCACTGCTTCCACATAATCGCCAGTGGCAAAAGCTTCATTGCCCTTTTCTTTTTCACGAGTAGCAATAAAAATTTTCTCTCTCTTTGTCATTCCTAGCAAAAAATATTTCTACATAACAACAACTAGCAACTTACACAGATGTAACCAAAACAGTCAGATAAAATACTCTGAATCTCATAGTTTGCATTATTTTAAAAGCACGTGGCTTGGTAAAAGAAAAATTTGTATTTTATTTTCTGTAATAAAACACTAAATTCTTCTGATAGGCATACAAATCAGCATGCAAGAAAAAAGCAGTTGGCTAAGCTCTATGATTAATTTATAATACCAGATATATGCTTTACTTCTTTACCTTGTGTTCTCAACTAAACATAAACATTCTTACTGTTTATTAAGCAAGACTAGACTTTTTTCAAACATGGCTTCAAGCTCACTTTAAATCTAACAACTTTTAGCATCTCTAGGTGCTGAAAAATAAAGGCACTTTATTATATACTTCTTTAATTAGTATCCATACTCTACAACACAGTATTACAACTAAAGAAAAATTATGTTTCTAAGACATTACCAGTTGTGTCAATTTTCTTTTCAATTATGGGAAGACTTGGCCTACTGAAGAATCTTGCTTTTGAGTTACTTTCTTCACAGTCTTCATCAATTTTAGAACATTCCTTTTCCACATCAAACCTTTAATTCATAAAACGACCAATTCAATAATTCTGCATGGCAAGACTCCTCAGCTGACAGAAAGGCATGTTGTATTTTCATTACAAACCAAAGGAAGAGATACAGGCTGCATTCATTTATTGGTGACCAAGAAAAATCTCTGCCTCACCTCCTCACCATATTCCCCAAAACAGACAGGTAAAATTTAAGAAACAGTATCATCAGGCTCCATCCCAGCCCTATCAAACATCCCCTTTAACCTTGGCCAAAATACCTAAGAAACAGCTTCAAAGCAATTTATACTGTAAACTTGAGACAACATTTCAAAGCAGCTCTAAAGCTGCTTTCTTTGAAAACAGAGTTTAGGAATGTATATCAAAGAAATATTGCTGCTGTAATACTGTAAAATAAATATAGTAATAATCAATTTCTACACTATACATAAACATTGTTCTTACTGCTTTTCTGTGTAGGGTGTAATGGAAAATAGCCTTTTCACAATAATCTGAACAATATGAATAATTTCTTTCTGAAATCAAGATACTATTTTGAAAATTTCTCCAACCCAAAACCTTTTCACATAACGCTAATTGTTCTCCATTTTGAATCTGATCTTTTGCTAGCTTACTTTTACCTATTTATTATAAATTAAGCACATTTCAAATATTTTTTTAAAATAAGAAGCAAAACTCTTTGTTTAGAAATTGCCTAAACAATTATTTGAAAGCTCTAGAATTATCCTCAAAGCATTTTAAAACCACTATATGCTTTAAATTGGAAAACATCTTTCAGACAGCTCTGTTTCATAATCCAAAATAAATAGTGTACTCATAATCCAAAATAAATACCCTCTATGGAAAAATTCACAATCTGTACTATTATCAGCATGTTAAAGCACTTAAAGATTGTGTACATAAATGTGTAAACAAAATCTGTACAATTACTTTGGAAAGTTACAGTACCAAGAGTAAAGAATAAATGAAAGAATAAATTGTTGCAGAAATTATTTTTATAACCTAATTTCTTTGTCCACATTTGAGCAGAAAGGCACCAATTTCTGAAAGATACATACATGAAAATAACTTATGCAAAACAGGGTATATGCAAAACTTATGCAGAACAGGGTTTTTGTAAGGGCTTTGGGATATAGTTTCATTACCCAAACCCCACAAAATCCCCATCTACTGCACTGGAAATTTGTGCCTCCTCACTCTGATTCTATAGCATTATAATCCAGATTTCAGGAACTACAGAAAAGCTTCTACAGTGTGCAACACAGGAATAACAATGTGCTGTTTGCTTTCGGTATTCAACAATTTGGGCATGAACCTGTCACGTAACTTGGGAAGGTGATGTGCCACCATTACAGGATGCAGAATGTCTTTGTATCAGAGCTCCATCCATTCTAAAATAGTTACTGTCTAAACCTCTATTAAGTGTAATTGCATCTGAGTAAACTGATGCACCTGCCTGAAGCTCATTCTTTGAGGTTAGTGGGGCTCAGTGCAGGAGTAAGTATTCACCAGTTTTGTTTTCAGTGTAGAACTGTGGCTTTATATATAGACAAGTCCATGTTTATAGGTCCATGTTAAATAACCCTACAGCTGTTTTCAAAAATCTCATCAATTAAGTAATCAATTTTTATTTATTTTTCTGCTGCTTTACTATATTTCACACACCTTGTACAAAAGTGTAGACTAACTTGTTCTCAACTGTTAGCAAAACAATGTGTCATCTGCATTTTAACAGAATATTTATTAAGAAAAACCAAAGTTTCACCAGTGTTACAGTTCCTTAAAATGCTGACCTTAATACTATGTTTCTGCAAAATACACTGTGTTCCCTAGTTAAATAAGATTTATTAAAAACTGAAATATAAAATTAATTAAACATACTTGTCCCATTCACTGTAATCCCGTGGTATGTTTTTCTTGCTTCTTTGTTTGTTTTGCAATTTTTTATTCTAAAAGAGAAACAAACAGCCATCTTGTAAGACAATTTGTTGCAGTGGAATTTGCAGTGGTTTTTTTTGGTTTTGTTTCTGCAGTACATATTTTCCTAGTAACCACCACTACTCATGACTAATCTTAGTTCAGTCTTGAAAATGTAATTCATCTTGGTTTAAAGAAAATCTTGATGCATTTCACAAATCATTGCAATCTGAGGGGCTCCTGAGTCTCACACTTCTTGTCCGCTGTCCTGTCACATCACAGAGGCACTGAATGAAACTTTCTAATGAGTATCTTGTGATGCCATCTTCCCAACCACCCTTTCAACATAGCAAGGGAGAACTCAGTCTTTAGAAGACCCAGCCTTGTGATGAGGTGTTTGACACTGAGAGTGAATCAGAACCTGGTTTTAGGCTTCCCTTTCCCAAGAGAATTCCAGGCACAGATTTTGGTAGCCCCTGGAACACTCACAACAAATTTGCAAATAAATTACTTCAAAGTAGTGTCTGAACTTCTTTTTACCATTTATCACTTTACTAAAGTCAATTCCACGATTATTTACATCCACTTTAGATTTTAGACAAGCTTTATCATTGAAGCTTGCCTTACCTAAGATTTTATCTTGAGGATGTTCCTTCAACAATCAGTTCTGACAATCAGATTTGACTGCCTTGTATCTCAACCCATCTCCTACACTAATGGACTCTATTTCCCTAGCTGTCCCCTTTGGCATCTCTTCTACCTCCGTCATGAGACTATACTTCTATGCCCCTCCCTGCTTGTTGACTTCAAAATGCTTAATAGCAAGGTGTGGTTCCAAACAGGTATTTCACAGTGGAACAGCCAGTTCAAAATATTCCCATCTACCCTATCCTGGCCATTCAGTCCTCCTCTTACCTTGCAATCCAGCATTCACTGAGTTAGACCAGTGTAATTCTTTGTAGAATTGCATATTTACAATTTTCTGTGTTTAAACAATCTGATAGAGATCACAGTACAATCTCCAAATATCTGTACCAGTTCAATTCAGCATGTGATAAACTGGACCAAAGAAATGACCAGAAGCTTCCTAAACTCGCTTTGCCAGTGGTGACACTGTAACGAGGACATACTTCTGCAGCTGGATGTAAACACCTCAATTTACATAATGCAAATGTGACCCTTCCTGTAAACACTTCTGACTATCTATAATGTTAGGTTACACAAATTTTTGTAGTATATAGCTCCAGAATTACTCTTAATGTTATGTCTTTCAGGAAGCGAGACAAAATGACAAATATGTTCAGTGATCAACACATGTTTAGAGGAGGGAGCTCCTAAATACTCCTAAATACACCTTCCTGAAACATGAGTTATCCTTATATATCCATCCTGGTGTATATTACTATTTTAATGAATATCAAGGGTTTTTTTTTCAACCAAAGTACTTAATTTAAATGAGCAAAAATACTGCAACTCTCAGAAGAGACTCTCATAAGGTACTGACACTAATACAACTCCAGCTCAGGGAGAGAACCACAGCATGTACATTTATAGAATGAGGAAGAAACATTGACTCAAAAACCCACCATTTAAAAAAAATCTCAAGTCTCATATATTTGAAATAATTGTAATCAGGTTGTGATTCCAAGAGAGTCAGGAATTTCTGATCAATAATATTTCAGAGGATCTCATCCAAGAGGCTTTGATAAAAAATGTACACTTGCACGCCATGGAACTCAAAAAAATAAATCTCTGTGCTTGTCATGTTTCCTGCTACAATTCATAATGTATGAATCCCACTGGGTTTGAAGCTCACTGAACATTTTCTGGACCAAAGATGAACACTTACAACTTGGCTTCAGTACAGGTGACACAACTTGGCCTTGGTTCTCCAGTGGGCCGTCCTAAAACATTTACTATTCTATGGCAGCTAACCACTGTTATTTTTTAATTCAGAATATCCAAAACAACATGAAGGCTATTCAATCCTATCATGGTGGATTTTTATAACATAAAACTTGTATGCATTTTGCATGCCCTGGGCTGTGGCACGAGGAGGTATCTGAGGATGCAAATCTTTCTGGAACAGTATTAGAAAACCATGTTTGGCAAAGAAGCCTAAGCTGAAATCCCATCAATACAGTCTTTTGAATATTAATATCTTTAAACACATGCTTTTACTTCTCTCCTGGACAAAATGAGGCAGCAAAAATTATAATTATGCAGTGTGGACCGTTAAGACAGTTCTGGGCAGCATGATAAGAAAAGAGGGGTGTAAAATGGAAATTTCCACATTGTGTTATAGAGGGGAATATTGCAAAAATTTTACTCTTTTTCAGCCCATTTTTTGAATCCCCCCCATGGATTCACAGCAATTAAAAGAAAACACTTTACAGAGTTACAAACTATCAGTAGTGAATTGAAATTACACCTACATATAGTATCAGCAAGAAAATCTGATTACAGACAAAACAAGATGCTTTCATTTACCAAATTTGTACCCATTAGTGCAATCCACTGGTTTAGGGTCAATAATGATTTCCAGAACTGGATTCACTGAAAATGCTGAACTTCTTATGTATCAGATCAGATGAACAGTCTCCAACCAAGTAATAACATAAAATTATGGACGGCTTTGTGCATTTATTTCCAGCAGAAAGGATAAATTTGGATGATTCTAAACTTGAACCCACTTACAAAATTATATGATGCCAATCTGAAAAATAATTATAGTCCCAATTGATTAGCCAAACGTGTTTAAAAACTGTAAGATGACACATACCTTTATAAGAAAGAAATAAAGGAAAAAAAAGAAAATCTGATTATGTACATTATTCAATTTTTTGAGATTTCATGTTGCAGGTATTAAATTTAGTGTGTGCTATATAAACAGGTTCTTTTTATTCAGTGGGAATCTAGTGGTGATACAACTGTAGTGCTGCATAAAATATTTCAGGCTTTCCTGCTCTCTTCCAGGACAGGTTACAATTCCCTTAGAGGTTGTCTGCTTAGACAAAAGGAATGGAAATCACATACCACAGGCAAAGCATAAAGCTATATCTAGGTTTCCTGGGTAATAATGCTAACACCAAAACCTAGTAGGGAGAACAAAAGCTGATGAGCAAAAGAACAAAATTTGATGTGAAGACTGCTGCATGGTTTAAAGGAAGAGGGAAAAAAGGTGAATATTTTGTCTTTGAATGGAGAACACATCCTCTTTAGTAACATGGCATATCCTAGATTTCAAGACACTTTCCATCACTTTATGCTAACATGCTAAACTGGGTCTACTGAGTTCACATTGTATTAAACCATTTTCTCTTCTAGCAATTACACAGGACATGAATCAAGAATAAAACTATAGTGGCACAATCCATCTCAGCAAAATAGGACAGTCAATAGGAACATACATTGCAAAATATTAAAGAGTACACATTAATTAAAAAACCAAACCACAAACCAAACCAAACAAAAGCACACCTCAGTCTCAATACTAACCACTTATAAAACATGCACTGGAATCTCCAGCCTCTTTGTATACCACATAACAGAGACTGCCTAGCTATCCCAAATGTCTTGGTCCAACATCTATCTACCAGCTGACAAATAAGAAGTAGTTTCTGACAACATAAGAACACAGATCAGGCATTTACTAATACATAATTATTCAAGAAAATAGGAATTAGTATGAAAGATCACACGACCTGTAAGGATCCCTTCATAATGTTTCTGACTCACAAACCTCCAAAAAGAACAATGCTTAATGAATTTCCTATTGCAGTGTCCCAGAATTAAAAAAAAAAATAATTTTGAGAATCAGACTGAACTGATTTGTGACAATACCTGACAATTCAGAAAAATCCCATCCACACCTACTTGTCTGCCAATCACTTCAGCAGCACTGTATTTAGTATTAGCAAGAAAAGCTGGCCAGAAAAAAAATATTTCAGGCAGATAAATAAATGAAAAAAAGTAAAACTCAGCAAAATGTAAGGAAACTAATACCTGGGGGGAAAATGTAAATATGTTTTCTGTAGTCATGAAAATTTGTTAAGTCTGCTTAAGGGCTAAATTGGGAATTATGCTGTACAGCTGCAGTGGGAACATCAACACAAGGTACCAACACAGTCAAAGGCTACATATACACCATAGCCGAACAAGTACAGGAGTGGCTACAGAGTAAAACAATTGCTGCAGAGGCTCTAACATCCCCACTGTATGAGTTCCAGGGTGTTTGTTTTGGACTGGCTTCTGACTGGTCCCATGGAACAAAAGCCTGCTGGCAGCTGGAGAAAATCTCCTGGCATAATTTCATCCAGAAGGAGCCTAGTTCACATGCTTAAGCAGTACTTGGAAATATGAATCAAAGAACATAAAAGGCTGTTTAAAGAGATCTGCTTTGGCAGTGAATTCTTGATCAGAATTAAAACATTATTGCAATACACATGCTAGTACTAAGAAAGCACTTTTGTTTAAGCACTGGTCTCTTGCAAGGGAGCTTAAAGGTCCCTTGCAAGAGACCAATGCTTAAACAAAAGTTTTTATTTTCTGGTTAACAAAATAAATCTAGTAAGAAAGGCACAATGATTAGAAGTTCATACATATAAAATCTCCCAGTTTTAGAAAAACTGGAGATACCTGATCAGTGGGAAGGCAGCTGCTGGAACAACGAATGGGAGGCAAGTTATCTTGTCTTTCATTTGGTGTGTCTGTTCTCAGGAGCTGTGATTTCTTATCATCTTCATTCATTTCTGCCAGCCAGCTCTGGAAATAAATAAATAATATTTTTTTTACCTTAAGGCAGTAGAGCAATTATCCTTAAAAAGCACTGCTCTTAATGGGGAAAAGCAATTAAGACAAAGAGCAATAGTGCTTTTTTGAATAAAAAGTGATCTGCAAAAAAAACCCAACATGTAGAGTTAAAATGGGCAGTTAATGTTCAGTGACATTAAGCAAAAATAAATTTTAAAACATAGTCCTTTGATAATTTCCTCTTTTAATCAAATAATTATATTCTACTTAGGCACAAGAAGATTGATACATCACAGTGATTGTATTATGGACCACTATAAATGAGATCCTGTACCATCAGTTCACTATTAATTGCTTGCCATTCTTCAGCTGTGAAATCAGAAGCTGTGGCTGCAGGCTTATCTTTCCTCAGAGCTCTGCTCCTTGGATCCAAACACTCAATTCGCTTCTCACAAACCAACGTCAGTTCAGGGTAACACCCCTCCTCTCCAGACCTTTAAAATGCAAAGATAGAAATGTTAACAAAAAAGAATTGCACCACATCCTCCATGTTTCCCTCCATGTGTAGTCCATACAGTGACTGCAGAGGACTGTTTTCCTGTTACAACCCAATTTTACTAACACCTAATAACATTTTTATTAGAAAATCCCAATTAACCTTCAACCATTTTCCAATGCCCACATACACTGTTCAAAAGTTCTCACCACAGTGCTCATTAAAAAGAAACTTGTGTCATTTAAAGCAAAAGTTAAACAGGTGTGGCATCTGAAATTGCTAGTCATGCAACATGGATCATGAGGGAACCAAAACAGAGTGGCAGCATTTAAAAAAACCTAGCACTGAGCTACACAAACTTTTGGATGGTTAAAAAAAGACTTGGATTTCTAGTGTTATCATTGGGACACTTTGAGCATGATCACTTTAACTTTGTACTTTAATTTTAAATTAGAAAGTCACAGACAGGTTCAGACAAATAGAAAAGGGTTCACTCAAATTTTACAGAACAGGAATGTAATTATTAATGAAGGTAAAAAAATAAATTTACCTTAATACCCTGAGAATCTTTTCCAGGTGCTTAACATCTGTGCATTTTTCAATGAATTTGTAGTCCAGATGACTAATAGGTATTTGATATGTTTTAGTGGTTCCTTCACCCAGAAAATATGGTACTGATTCATCACCCATAACTAAATATTAAAAGAAAAAAAAGTGATTCTGTAAGCTTCTAGTTACATTTTGAAGTAATGCAAATTTAAGGAATAAAATTGCTCACTCGCCACTGTCTCATGCAAGCAGACCTGTAAAAGAAAAAATATCAGATTTGAAGGCCTGATCACATTAACTCTTGCTGACTAGAGGCTTACTGATAGAAATATGAGATGTGCTTTTTAAGAGTATGCAACTCTACTGCAAGTCAGAACAATTCAGAAAGACCTCTTAAAGAAAAATTGCCCATTTTTACCTATCACATTCTCTGTTTTATTTAACACATACCTGTTTTAACCAAGTGGGATAATCACAAAGGAGAAGATAGTGAAGGACACTCCTTTTTTCAGAGGGAAGACATTAACCAATGCAGCATATCTAAGGGAACAAAAATCTTTGGCTTCTCTGTAGACAAAATGAATTCAATTCTCTTTCCTCAATGACTGCATTTTCTGGGTCTCTGATTATATTACACACGAATCTGAATCTTTTCCAGTAAGTCTGTTAATGAAGAAATGAGGGATTCAAATAAGATATTTCTGTCTCCCTGTCCCTTTGATCTGCTCATGTGCATCTTTTTCTGTATTGACCACAAGCTCTAGGGAGCTGAAATCTTTCCCCCCCCCCTTTTACATAGTGCACGAAGCAATCAGTTAATTTTGAAGAAATACAATAAGGGCAACTAGCTAGTATGTGAAAACAACTATGTGTAGTTATAAACCAAATTAAAATAATTGTGTTCTAATGTCTTGCATAATTACGCACATTAATTTGTAGTTACACAAAAAACGTTTACAATACAGTAGCACTTAAATAATAACTGGTCATAATTAGGTGCTGCACAGAGATTCTGCCCCAAGACTTTGCGGTTTCAGTACTGGAAAAGGAAGAAGTCGCACGCAAAGAGGGACAAATGTAGGAAATAATTAAAGAAGAATAGAAGAATTAAAAGCTCATCAGCACCGGCGGTTTTTCCCGTTTATTCCCGTGGCCGGGAGCTGCCCAGCACCAGGGCACCGCGGTGACCAGGGCCCCCGGTGACACAGCCCGGCTCCAGTACAGCCTCCCCACACACCCCTGGCAGGATCGGGGCTTTCCCTCCAGGCCGGCCCCCGGGCTGCCCTCACGCCCGGCCGGAGCCGGGGCAGCGCGGCGGGCCCGTGCCTAGCAACTGTTGCTATGTACAACATGGCGCCGGGGACACGGTGCCGCCCGCCCCAGGGCTGCCCAGCCGAGGCTCCCGCAGAGCCCCGCCGGGCTCCAGCGGCCACACTGCCTTCGCCGATCGGCACCCACCTGCCCGGGGCCGCGCTGTCTCCGGGACACGGACGCGGCCCTGCCCACACCGCAGCCGGGGGCCGCCCGGCCCTCGCCCAGGCCGCGCAGGCGCAGCTGGGCTCAGGGCGGGGATCTGGGCTGAGGGGAGCGCCTGCCGAGGGCGGGCAGAGATGCAGCGCCCGGGGGTGCAGCTGTGGTCAGCATCATCCTTGTGTTTCAGCGTAGTATTTCACTCAGCGGAGAGCAAGCGGTCCCTCTCCCGCTGCCGGTGTCCCCAGTGAAGTGTTGCCCGTCAGCTCTGCACTCCTCCAGCGCTGCTCTCCAGAGGTCCGTGCCCCTTCCCGAGGGCACTGGGGGCTCTTCGCCGCCTTAGTCCGGCAGCCAGAGGCACCCGGCCTGCCCGCACGGGGACCAAGCCCGCCTCCGTTTGCCGGCGAGCTTCGGCAGCGCTGCTGCCGCCCGCTCCTCCTCACCCTTCCGAGCAGCCGTGTCACAGCCGACCCCTTCGTTCTGCTGTGCAGGCACAAGGTGCACGCTGCGCAGGCCAGGCTGGTGAACTGCTGGCAATTGTGTAGTAAAAAAGGTTATCATTTATACCCGAGTGTATCTGGTTACCAGGAAAAAAAAAATCTAGTCTTTGTAGCATAGATCAGGTACCTAAGAAAATCTTAACCAAACAGCTCCAAAACAGCATCTCAGAATGCTCTTTTTATCCCCTATACCAAGCCACTGCCGTTCATTTACAAGTCATCACACAGTCATGCAGACCTTAAAAAAGATATTATTACAGTGATGAGATAAGCAAGTTATCTCAGCACCGTTAGCACCATCAAAACGGAGATCAGACACACACAATCCAGCAGTATGCTGTAGTACCCTTCAGTAGTATTATGTAACACACATTACAAACAGATGCAAAAAGTTTTGGCTCATCATCACAAACCCACCACTTTAAATTACAGACCCCTGAAAAGTCACCTGAAAAGCAAAACAAGATCCCACTTTTTTGGGGTGCTATCCAAAAAATCTTTGTAACACAGATCTAATTCTTTCCTTGAATACAAACAAGTCAAACACTTAAGAAATTTCTATTTCCGCATTGCTTCTTAATGTTTAACTTGCCTCCCTTTCCCTCTTCTTTCAGGAGAAATGATTTTTTCATACTTTCAGACATCCATACTTTTGACATGTCCACAACTGGGTGCTAGAATTGGGTGCTCTGATGTCCTTTAAGATTTTCTTTTTTGAAATCCAGATCTGTTTCAAATCTAGCCTTCTATTCATTTTCAGTAGAATTTATTCAAACCACAGTTATTTTATGCAGTTCACCGGAGTCCAAAGAACATTTAGCAAAGTTAAAATGCAAATAAAGTTTAGATGAGAGTAATGAAAACAAAGATAACTCAAAAAGAATACAATTATCACTGAATTTAAAAAACACTGTATACTTTGACTACAATTTAAACAACAGCTTTAGAAATCTACTGATGGAAGACAATATAGACAAAATTTAGTTTTACAATGAACTTTAATATTTCAATCTCTTAAAACACAAATAAGAGCGTGCATTTACACACAAACAGTTTTACAGAACAAAGTTATCAGAAAGATTGCATCATGAAGTCACTATCTTCAGCAGACATCATCGAGCATCAAAAACGACCACTGGAATAATGCAGTTAAAGAAAAAAATATGTTCTGGTTGAAAAAAAGATGGGGGAGAGGAAAAGAGACTGTCTAAATCTAATCACAACTTTCTACATAAAGTATTTCAAAAGTCATTTTTAGTAAGATGCTGAATAATATCAACAATTCACAGTATGTTACCCAGCAGATTATAGTAACTTAATATATAAACAAAATGGGGAAAAAGAAGAGAAAGTGCCAGAAAAGAAATCCAGGTGCCAAATAACACTGCAGAAATTGTGCTATAGTAGCTTGCTGTACTGAATTGATTTTTGGCCCTGAAGAATTGCTATGTGATTTTTTGAATCTTCTGTTCTGTTTCCTCTTGTCTCCATCCACAGCTTTCCAAAGGCATTCAAATGCACTTGTAAAAGGATACATCTTTTTGTCCTTTTCTTGTACATTATTCTGTAGCCACATTCTCTGCACCTGATAGGATCTCTTGCCTTTATTTCATTTTCTGTATGACATTCTGATGTTATGGAGGAAGAAAAAGGAAATGGGGGCAAAGAAGAACAGCACTGTTAATGCACAGATAACTTTGAAAAGGTGTGATAGTCAAATTCCTACTTGTGGCAAACAAACATAGCAAGTGTAATTAATCTATATCAAGAGCTCAATGGTAACAAGATACCATGAAAAAAAGAAAAAGAGAAAATAAAAAGCAAGCTTCATTTACATTAAGATAAAAGAGAATCTTGCTAAAATCACCCAAATATTCTTGCATAGAACACATTCCACACTTGATACTAGATAGTCTACTAATGAAAATTTCAGTTCATCCCTCCAAAGTCCAAAGTCTATTGCCTTAAAAGACAAAATATTCCAGGGATTCCTGAAAATCACTAATTTTTAAGTTGTTGATTTATCTATAGGTAAGAGAGAATTTGACTACTGTACTTCAGGAATACCTGAGTGCCCTTACAGCACTGTCAATAAAACATACAGAGATCGAGGAGCTCCACACAGCAACACAAGCTCTAGGGAATTATCTCCACAACACTGTGTATGTACCCCATATGTGTGTCACCATCAATGCATAAAGCTTTAAACATCATCAGGACATACACTGCAACTACTTCTATCTACGTACCCTTCCGTATAATGACTAAGCACCATTCATTATTAAACACCAAATCTCCAGTAACAAGTAATAAAAAAATCAGTAATGTCTTTTCTTTACCTCCACAAATGTAAATCATTGGCTGCTGCTTTGGAGGCTGAACATCCTTCTGTGAATCCATGTTCTAAAACAGAAAATACACAACATGCACATTAGCTTGGGTGTGGGGTTTTTTTGGTCTGTTTTTTGTTTCCAAGGCATACACAATCACTTTAATATCTCAAGCTGAAGGTAAGAGAATATGAAATCACTTCCTTAAAAGTAAATACAAACAAATTCCATTTATATTTGATGCACAGGGCATGGGTTAATTCAGGTTGAAAGAGACTTCAGAAAGTCATTTAGTTCGACTTCTTAAAAGCAAAGTAACATCAGGTTCCACAGAGCTTTACCACTCTGGTATAGAAAACCTCTAAGGATGAGGACAACACTGTATTTTCTATTAAACAGTATTTTAAACATTAAAGACTAGTGAGTAATATTTTTTTTTCCTCCTTCCTGCCAAAGTTAAGAATTTCCTTGCTGGAAATATAAAGTTCAATAATTTCTTATATGCCACTCTTGTAACAATGGTGCTAACAAAGAAGGTAAGCCTTGTCATCTTTCCTCCTCCTCTGACACACTAGCTAACCTGATACACTATTTGTTGTTCTAAGGTATTAGAAATACTGGGAACAGACTGTGGGTAGAAGAGTAGAGGAAAATAAAAAGCAAAGCAAAACAAAACAAAAAACCCCCACAAAAACAAAACCAAAACCAAAAAACCCAAACAAACAAACAAAAACCCAAAACTAAAACAAACAAAAAAAACAACAACAAAAAAAACCCCCAAACAATGAGTGGCCATACATGAAATTCAACCCTTCAAATCCTACCAAATCAAGAGTAATAACTCAATGCTATTCTCCAAACACCTCTTAATGTCCTGTAATCGTTTTGATTGTTCAGACTTTAATTTAAAGACAAGTATTTCTTCATGGCATCAGACTAAATAGTTACATATACTCCACAAACACTCTACCAATCTTTAAGTAATCCTATCCTAACATGTAAATGTCCTTACAACCATGAATTTTAAGGTGGTTACTGTACATAGATAAACACTTTTTCCCCACCAAATTTAAGTCTAGACAAGAACACGAATATTTCCTATTAAGTTTTTTGAGGCTGCTGTTTTCTGTATTGCTGTTCTGACACAGAAAACAAGAATTCCTAACCCTTATACCAGTAAATAGCCTTCTTGATGCTTCCTAACGAGAACAGCTCTCTGATGCTTTTGCTTACAGCAAATATTATTTTCCTCAGCTTCAGAGTTTGTTTCAGCATAAATTCAGCTGGGAAAACTATGATACTGAAAACAGGGCAAAGACATTTCATACTTTAGGAGTCTGATCAACACTTGAAAAACCATCTTTTTAAAACTCCCACTATGTCACTCCATTTAGGAGAACTGGAAAGAATCCATTAAACTCTACAGCTTTCAAGTATGCTACACCATAATCATAGTGGTATCTTAACTCACATGTGCTACAGTTTTTTGTGTCAGCACGTTGCAGTAAGATATGTGCAGCCACCCATTACCACTGGAAAACAGCAGACTCTTCTAAAACACAGAGCTGAACTAAGGTGGATCAACATTGTAGCTAAATAACCTGGGTTAGTGCTGCTTGTGCAGCAAAATTACACTGCTGCTAAGGGCAGCAGTGAATTACAGTTCTGTGTTTTGCATAGTTTAGCTGGCCTTCATACACCCTGCAGCCCTAAGTGCCACCAAGCTGGCAGAGCCAACAGGCCCAGTGATGCACCAACATGTGCTGGGGTGGATCCATTGCAGAGACGTGGGGGTACCATGTGCAAGAGCACTTCAAATCACAGAATGGGAAAGGCTGGAAGGGACTACAGGGTCATCTGATCCAACCTCCCCACTTAAGCAGGACCGTTCTAGAGCACATGGCACAGGAGTGCACCCAGATGGTTTCTGAGTACCTCCAGTGAGGGGGACTCTGCAACCTCTCTGAACAACCTGTTCAGTGCGCAGTCACCCGCACTGTAAAGAAGGTCTTCCTCCTATTCAGGTGGAACTTCCTGTGCTTCAGTTTCTGCCTGCTGCCTATTTGTCCTAGTGTTGGCACCACCAAAAGGAGTCTGGCTTCGTCTTCTTGGCACCCCTTGCTTCAGATATTTTTACATATCAATGAGGTCCTCTCTCCGAGCATCTTTTATGCACCCGTAAAAGAGGCCAACCCGCTCCTTCACGTCCCGCAGAGCCCATGAAGAAGAAGGGCAGATAGCCCTCTCAGCCCACGGGCCGCAGGCCCCCCATCCCGGCCCAATTCCGACCTCCCGCACCGTCCCGCGGGTCTGGCACGCAGAAGCGAAGCCCACGAGCCTGGTCCCGGCCTGTCCCGGCCTTTCCCTGCCCACCACGGCCGCACCAGCACCGCCCAGCAGCGAAGGGAACACCCGGAGGAGCCGCCCGCGGGTTCCCGCTGCTCCGCCGGCCTCGCCGCCTCCCCGGCGCACGCTGATGACGCGCGCCCGGCGCCCGCGGGGCGGGGCGTGCTGCGCCCCGCCGCCAGCTCCGGCTCCGCGCCGTCAGTGGCAATGAGGCTGAGGCAGTAACGAATATTCCGTTCTGGGTGTTACCCACCTGAGGGAAAAAAAGGAGAAAAAAAAAGGCACACAGATTACAGATTATTTTAAGACACAAGCTTCCATACGAATAGCAGCGTCAGTTGTCAATGAAGAAAGTAGGCAGCTGCATGGTTAGGTAAAATGAGCCCCAAGGTACCTGGTGTTTTCATTCTTTTATTTAGCTGTACCCAACATATTCGGGATAGACAATGCCCCGCGCCAGATCTGGTCATACGGCTGCGGAGTTTTAAACCACCGAGGTGTTCTACCTCAAGGTCCCCTCTGTTTTCAGAAGCATTTTAACAAAAATTTCGTGGATAAACCCGGCATCTTGATATTTTGATGCCGTGATCGGTATCGTATGTACCCGCATGAAGCCAGACTTACACACTACAAACATATATATTGCACATTTTAAGTGTAAGGTTCTGTTATGAAAGAAGTTCATATGTCTGTATTTCCCGATGTACTGAACTAAAACAGTGCGGGCAAGATTTGAAACGACCTCTCTTGCTCTTTGTCACTGGCTCCACCTCGCTTGTGGTAGGAATTTTGAGTCTTCTACTGACAGTTTGTATAATTAGGTATCTTTGCTGTATTTCTTTCCTCCCTCCCCCCATGTTTAAGGAATACTATGTTTTGTGAACATGCCAATTTAAACTACTAGATCGTTCTATGGTTCTCTAGTTTAAGGAAAGATCTCTTTCTGTTTCTCAATATTGAATAAAAATTGTTTCCTAAGCATCCAATTTAGTACGGATGAGGTTTTAATAGTTGTAATTCATTGATGTTCTCCTACCAGCAAATCACCTTCATATAGGACTTGTATCTTCCCTAAAATGGACTCAGGTAATAATAAATAGTTGTAGTTTTCCTAATTCTGTGTTTAAATTAGACGTGATGAAATCAGTAATGGCTTCAGACTTGCTTCTTCACACTGCTCTTTAAGAATAAAGCTACACGTAACTTTTGGAATGTCAGAATGAAGCACGGGCAAGAAAAATGGTTTGTAAAAGGCAGAGGTATTGTTATAGGTCATTACTTGCATCCACTCCTCTGCTACGGAGCCGCTGGTATGGGTGGGTACCAAGAGGTTTAAACAGAAGAGAAAAACAGCCTAATCTCTATCTTTTTTTGGTAAACGCATGGTAAGAAATTAACAAGTCCTAAAAAGGCAAATAGCACAAAAGAACCCCCCCTTCCCCCCGGTATTATTTCTCTAGGCTCGTTAGTATTTTAAAAACGCGTTTGTCAGCTGACAAATTTAAAAGGACTTAATAAATATATCTCCATGAAGAATTTAGTTAATCCTCTGAAAATAATGTTTCCATTATTAATAAAGAAATAATGTAATTGTTTGATTATCGGCATCCTTTCAACATTCACTTGGAAAAATGGGATGCTTTACCAGACCTTAAAGCTTCGGTTACTTCAGGCGTTTCCGATAAAATCCGCCCCTTACGTACGAGAGGAGAGCTTTGGTAAGTCCCATTCCCATCTGCTGGTAAATTCTAGCCCTAAAGATGCTCCTTCGGATTTAGAGTAGCAGAGAGTGTTGAGACTGTGTGAGAGACTCCCACTGTACTGTAAAGTGAACTAATTCTTAGGGAATGGGTAGGCAAATGAGAGGAAAGGCTTGTGTGTCGAGATGGGGAAGGCACAGGGGTACAGGTGCTTTAGACAGGGGAAAGAAATGCAGCCGTAACCGAGCGCAGTGAGAGTGTTGCAGAATGTCTCACCTCATTTCACTTGTTAGAAGTAGCGTTCTCAGGTTTTGGTTGGGTTTTGTTGTTGTTGTTTTTGTTTTGTTCGTTTTTTGTTTCTTTTTGTTAAAACACACTTTGTAGTGTGACTTCTGTGTATTGCATAAAATGTCGCAATTACGACTTGTTAAATTTCTTGGATATTTTTGATCCAGCTCGCATAAATCCATCCAGGTTTGAGTGATGGAGACAGAGCTCGCAGCGGCTGTCCCACTAGTAAGCTTCCAGGTTTACTGAGAAGGTATTTTATTTAAAAAGTACAGCTATTTGAAAAACAATTTTTTTCAGTTCCTGCGAAACAGACGGTACTACAGAAAGCACTTTCAGAAAAGTTCTACTACCCTAAAGAAAGTTTTTAATGTTTTCTCCTTTTAAAAAGGAAGGGGGAGATACTCCAAGAGCCTTTCCTTTTTTAGACATAACTGTTACCTTGTAGTCAAATAAACCGATATTCTTTCCCTAAAAATGTCGGTTTCCATCGGCTCTGGGTAGGGAACTTTTAACCCCTTATTTCCTCGGGGCCCTCTCAGGCAGCCTCACACCAGGAGGAGCGGAGTTGCCAAAGGGGAAGGCTGAGAAATTGCCAGATCCTACGAACAGGGCTTACGTTACTTAAACCGGGAGTTTGCTTATTAAAATGTAGGTGTTGCTTTTAGAGTCGGTTTTAGGTCTGACATTCCCCATCCCGCCGGTGTGAAGCCTCACGTTATCCTTACCGAGCCCAGGAAAAACAGCCATCCATGTGGTCGTAGTTTTGGCAGTTTTGTGTTTGGGTCGGGATTTTTGTTTGGCTTTATTTTAGTATACAGAAAAACTAAAACCACAGCAAAACTCAGCCGCCAGTTTCTGAATTACTACAAGATTTTTAACAAATTAAACGGGAGTAGCCCGTAGGCCGTTCACGACAGGACAAGGTGTGGAAAATGTGCTCTCCCCGTAGCCAGGGAGAATGGTCCTTCCTGGAATCTCTGGCAAAAAGTATATGGGGAGATTTGAGGAGAACCTACGCGGTGCTGGAGTCGGGATCCTCCTCCCGACTGCTTTGAAAGTGATGTACTTGACAAACTGTCTGTGACTGTTTAGTCCTAGGCTGTCGGGTAAAAAGGTGCTAATTAACTCAAATTAACTAGCGCCCTTATAACCCAAAGGCTGTGATGCCGATAAGGATTATTAGCTGTGAATGCCTCAGGCACCCCTGAGGCACCCCTTAGCGCCGGCGCCCCTGCGCCTCCGCCCCCCATTCCCCTCCACCGTAGGGAGCGGGAGTGGGCTCTGGCAGAGGCGGGAAAACCTCACCCTCGCTGCGCTCCTCTGGAGAGCAGAGCAGGGGCAGGAGCGATTCGGGGACGCTTTAACAGTGGGCTGGGTGCGGCAGGGGCCGCGGGGCTGAAGTATAAAGCGTGAAGAGCGGGGCAAGCTTCGCCGCTGTTCCCTCACGTCCCCGCGGGGCGGTCTGGGCACTCCCGGTCTCCTCAGGCTCCCGGCCGGGCCAGCGCGGAGGGGGCGGGGAGGCAGCGGTTGGTCAGGGCGGGTAGTTCAAAGCCGAGCGAGGGAAAGCGGCGGCGGCACGCGAGGGGCCGGTGTGGGTGGGGAGAGCGAAGCGGCTCCTCGCCAAGGGCAACGAGCCCCGGGCCGGGCGGCGAGAGCTGCTGAAGTTCCTCCAGCCCGCCTTCACTCCTGCTCCTCGCTTTCAGCCCTGCTCGGGGTGCCCCGCCGCCGCCTCAGCTGCTCCCGGTGGGAGGGCGGCCTCCAGGCTCCGCTCCTGTGCCCACCGGTTTGCCCGACGAGAAAGCGAAGCGGTTGCTTTGCTCGTGTCCGGCAACCCAGGGGACTGAGAGACCCTCGGGTGCTGGTCCTCAGCTGCGTCTCAATTATCGCCATCGCTGGGTAATTAGGCATTGCACTTAACACATATATTTGTGGAGTGAAAGCTCTCAGCTGGGTAATGTTTCTCTTGCACCTCTCTCTTTTCTCTCCACATCCTTTCTCACTTCAGGTTATCACTAGGGGTAAGCAATACTTTGAATACACCGCTTTTGCATTGGAAGATCTTGATTTGCTTCACAAATTAGGGTAAGTGACCCACATCATGCAGACAGGATTTGGCTGTGTCATCTTCAGTATTATTACTAGGAAGGTATCAGTGACTTTGGGGCCAAAGAGCAGAGTCTGTTTTACTGCAGATACCATATCTATTTAAATAACAGCAAAAATACTTCTGTATCACCAAGGCTTTGTCTATTTTGTTAGCAGTGTCACCACAGTGGTTTTTAAAAAAAGGCAAAAAATGTCTTGTTTAATGCATAAGTGTTCTGTGTGTATTACTGAGGAATATAAGTTGCTAGGAACAGGTGTGACTCCATCCTAGAATTTATGTCTACATTGGAGATACCATTTATATTACCTTGTAGTAACCAACATTTTCATCTCTTTAGGGTGCTTGGGAAGACTAAACTTGTTAGAAATTATTCCTTGTCCAAATCTGTGAATCCTGCCCTAAATTTAGTTTGGGTCTCTGAATATGAATTATTTTGTCCAGTAAACTCCCAGAAAATTTGCAGTTGATTTGTAAATTGATTTGAGAATGGAAAAATTAATAATAGATATGAGAAACGCACACAAATCTGTCCTTAGTACATATGGATTTTGTTACTTCCTCTGTAACTGCCTAGTGGTGTGACCAGTCTTTCCTTCCAGGCACATCTGTTTGATGACATCTAACACAAAGCTAATAAAACTTTCAGGAACTAGTTAAAGATCCCCAAATGAAAAAGGTGTGGTGTTATGGCTCAAATTTAGTAGATGAAATTCTCATAATAAAAAAGTGTTTATAAAAGGTAGTGTTATAAGAGCTTTTGTTATGTATCTCTTATGAATAGAAATAGAATCTTGCTCTATTATGGGAAATGTTCAGCACCTCTGAAAGGCTTTTCCTTTTGTATTTGTAAAATGAGACCTCATGTTAAATTAAAGCTTAACTTGTACAGGTACTACATTTTGGAAAAAAATCATATGCAAGCTTGAGGTGTATACTGGGGTTTGTGTAAATCCCAGAATGGTTCAGGTTGTAAGGGATGTTAAAGGTCATCCAGTTCTGAGCCCCTTCCATGGGCAAGGCCACCTTCTACTAGATCAGGTTGTTCTGAGCTACATCCAGCATGACCTTCAGCACTGCTAGTGATGGAGTAACTTCTTTGGGCAACCTGTTGAGACACTGTTCCAGTGTCTCATTGCCCTCATAGTGAAGAATTTCTTCCTAACATCTAGCCTAGCTTTCCTTCTTTCAGTTTAAAGTCCTTACTGCCTTGTTTTATCACCAAATGTGCTTGTAAAAAGTCTCTGGCTTTCTTGATGGGTACCCGTGGGGTACTGAAAGGCTACAATTATTTTTCCTTGAAGGCTTCTCTTCTCCAGGCTGAGCAGCCCTCACTGTCTCAGACTCTTCAGAGCAGAGGTGCTTCAGCCCTCTGATTTTTTTCATGCTCCACTTCTGGACTCACTCCAACATGTCCATGTCCTCCTTATTTTTGGGGGCCTCCGGGCTGAAGGCAGTACTCAATGTGAGGTCTCAGAATTGTGAAGTAGGGGGTAAA
The DNA here is from genome assembly GCF_012460135.2 of Molothrus ater. NCBI lineage: Eukaryota > Metazoa > Chordata > Aves > Passeriformes > Icteridae > Molothrus > Molothrus ater. The sequence continues at coordinate 129,710,670 of NC_050478.2, forward strand.
GAAGTAAACATAAGTATAAAAATGTATTAATGAATTGAGAGGTATAGAAAAGAGGTGAAATGAAGCTTAATGGACGGCTATTCTTCACTTTTTTTTTTTGTCAATTGGCAATTTTATTTATTTTCTCCTGTAATGTTTTCTAACAGATCCGAATCAATGTCGTGCGCTCACGAGCTCCCCCTGCCGGACGCTGGCCGCTGTACAGCATTATATTCGGCTTCTACTAGAGTTACCCAAATTTCTTTAACTCTGCTATTCTGACCTCCCTTATAGCTGCAAAATCTTGTTTTGCTGTGATTTTTGTGTTACTTGAAACACAAGTTTTCTTCTTTTGTACTGTAATGTTTTAATTTTTTTTTCTGTTCTCAGTTCTCCCATAGAATGCCTGAGAGTGAACCTGCAAGCATGAGGTTTTCCTGTTGTTGCTTCTTCAGCGTCCTGCCTGAAAATTAATTTTCTAAGCCTGGGAGCCTTTGGGCTTTTGTTAAATGTGTGGTTAGTTTGACTGTATTTAAGGGAAATACTAATATTTTGAAAGGTAAGTGTGGATGTGTGACTGGGTTGGTTTTTTTTTGGTGGGATTGAGATTTTGAACAGCTGTCTCTAGCATTCAGTTTAAATTTCTATCAACATTTTTGGCAATAATATCTACTGGCAACATTTGCTAACTAACTGTAGTTTTCCAAAATTCAGCATAAAAATGAAGATAATGCCCTCTTGTTATGACAGATTTTTTATAGGTCTTTGTCTTCTTACAAAAAGAAGAGCTATGCTCATGTGGTCCTTTGCTGATAGCATGAATAATCAACTGAAGTATAGCAGTGTACTGCACAGAGGTTCCATACCTTTAAAAATATAGGAAAAAGTTCTTTTCTGGTTCATGACAAAGCCTTTTCAGCCCATTTCCTAAAACCATGGAATCACAGAATGTGTAAGATTGGAAAGGACCATAGGGAAGGATCACCTAGTCCAACTTTCCTGCTTGAGCAGGGTCCTCAGAGCATATTACTCAGAATTGTGTTCAAATGACTTTTGAGTATCTCCAGAGGAAGAGACCCCATGAGCTCTCTGGGTGGCCTCTTCCACTGTTTTGTCATCCTCACAGTAAAGAAATTTTTTTCTCATGTTTAGGTGGAACTTTCTATGCAGCAGTTTTTACCACTGCCTCTTGTCCTATCACCAGGTACCACCAGGAGGAGCCTGGCTGCATCCTTTTGATACCCTCCCTTCAGATACTGCTAGACATTGATAAGGTCCCTTCTCCAGGCTATACAGGCCCAGATTCCACAGCCTTTCCACATAACTCAGGTGTTCCAGTCCCCTAATTATCTCCATAGTTCTACTGGACTCTCTCCAGTATTTCTTTGTCCTTCTTGAACTGGAAAACTCTGAACTGGACATAGCACTCCAGGTGAGGCCTCAACAGGGCTGAGCAGAGGGTCAGGATCACCTCCCTTAACCAGCTGGCAATGCTTTTCCTCATGCACCACAGGGTACCATTGGCCTTCTTGGTCACCCTGCTGGCTCATGGACATTTTGTTGTCCACCAGGACCTTCTCTGCAGAGCTGTTCCCAGCAGGTCAGCCCCCATCCTGTACTGGTGGTCCCTGGGTTCCTCACCAGGTGCAGGATCTGCATTTGCCTTTGTTGGGTTTCAGATGGTTCTCTGCCCATCTCCAGCCTGCCCAGGTCCTTCTGAAGGGCTGCACAGCTCTGTGGGGTATTGGCTGCTCCTCCCAGCTTTGTGCCATCAGTGAACTTGCTGCGGGAGGTGTCTGCCCCTTTCATCCAAGTCACAGATGATGAGCTGAACTGTAGTGGGCCCAGGATCAACCACTGGGGGACACCAGTACTTACAGGTCTACTAAAACATGGAGAAGTGATGCAGATGAAACATTAAATGCTATTTGGAGTTGGTCCTGCAGCAGCAAAGAAGTAATCTCTAATTCACTAAACACTAAGAGCTTTGCCCTTGTGTTTCCTATTTGTGCTGTCACTTGTTTCATTGTGTAAAACAGGGAACAAAAAAAGCAGAGACAGAAAACAAACGGGAAAGAAAGGTACTTATAGATGTCAGATCATATAGATGTCAATAGATATAGATGTCTTATAGATGTCAATCATGTCAGATTTCAGTTTGTTGTTGTCTTGGAATTATTTTCACATACCTGTCTTTGATAGAAGAGTTTTTCTCAGTTAGGTATGTGGATTTTGTTCGTTTAAGTCTATTTGATTTCATACTGATATTAGCAAGATTGTGTATATCTTAACACCAAGGTGTCATTCTGCTGTTTAACATCCTTTTCCTTTTGAACTTCTCTTGTTGCTATCTTCTTACAGTAGAAAACAAAACAAAGCTTTTTTTTTAATATTGCAATTATCTTAAAAAGTGCTTTCCATATGGGTCGAAAAATGCTGATTAATGATCCAAGATCATCAAAGAATAGTTCTGCCTCCCTTCTCTCGAGCAGTTTGAGTTCCCATTGCTAGTATTATTGGCTTAGGGCTAGATTAAGAAAGGACTGTTGGGATATTAGCAATGGCTTAGCAGTTGGGGTTGAAGCCACCTTTAAAGACTGCTACTTCTGTTTTGAAAGTTCAGTTGCTAATTCTAGGCTTTTTGTTCCTTTTAGTTCTAGAAGCCAGTTCTAGAGGCAACATACTACAGTAAAAGGTGCTGATTCAAACTCTTGAGTCTTGCAACCCTGATGGGAATGACTTTGGTGTCTGTGAGAACAGCCCTCTCACTGCATTAGTCACAACATCTTTTGTACAGTTACTGTGCATAGAAAGCAGTGACCCAATGCCTCTACAGTTAGGGTGGAGAAACTCTGCAGTGTGTGAGTGGCAAAAGTAAGCCTGTTTCCACACCTTTTATTTAAGTGTGTGCATTAGCCACGTCTAACCTTTCTAGAAAAATATATAGTAGCTCTTAAATTCTATGTACCTGGTGAGTAGTCATTTTCTTTAAAATGTAAGCCTTCAGAACACTCAGTTTACCTGCAGAGATGACCAAAAGCAGAGAGCTTCTTTACAAAATAACACTTAAGTGTTAAAGCAGATAAAACAGCACTTTTCACTTTGTAACTAGAGGTCAATTTCATTCCCTCTGGGGACTCTAGGGATCTAAATAATAGGGAGACTTCTAGACTTGTAACTTCATGATTAATCCTCTTATTTTACTTAAGGAGAAAATGTCTTTTGTCTAAACTCATCTATTACCAGAGCTTCTGCTCATTTTTGAGTACTGAACTATTAGTTGCTGGATGAACCAGTAACAGTGCTAATAAAAATCTTGGCTCTACTGGAATGCTGGGGAGTTTTGTTGCCAATTTCAGCACCAATGAGCCTCTAATTGCTGTGTAGCTTATTTGAAGTGCTTTTCCATAGTTGAGGAATGTCAGGTCAGTTAGCTAACTGGATATATGTTTTATTTGCCTCACAATACAATGTGCATTTTAATCACTTAATTCTAACCATCTATTTTTGTGTTTATGTATAAGGACTGTTTCTACTGAGACTAATGACAACACTTTTATTATGACTATTATCTGATAGACTTGCAAAATGCTTTCTCTCTAATCTGAGAGGGTTTTGGTGACTGCTTTTATTGTTTGTTTCAGAAACAACAGTGGTATCTTTATTTACAAAGTCAAAGTGTCAAGCAGAAGATGTCAGACAGTCATCTAGTGAGGTTCAGTACTCTTAAAAGAAATAGATTAACACCTCCCAGGAGCAGCTTTAAATACTCAAATTTTAGAGACACGTGTTGCACTTCAGCATTTCTGGACAGCAGATGCAATGAGTCAGGAGAAGATCCTGAGGCAGACTGCGAAGAAGCACCCAGTGTAACAAGTGTATTATTGCTACAGGAGCATTCTGAGCACGTCCATCCAAGTGCCTTCTTTCCCAGGTCACCATCGATTGAAAAAGAATTTAATTCTATCTCATTATCAGAAGAAATAGAAACAAATAGAAGTGCAGATTTTTTTGAAACTCCTAAATCAGGTAGAAAAGGCTCCTCACTACGCAGAAGGCTGCTTTTACCCAATACTGTCAAAGCTGGCACAACTGTAGGATGCTGTGAAAGACAACTTAGTTCTTCAGGAAGCATCAGGAAAAAAATATTCTCTTGTGTTTTGAGCTCTGAAGAAAAGCTTTCACAAACTGCTGCATATTCTCCAAAAGATAAAGATTACAAAACTCTGACAACTAGCACTTCAGAACCTGAGAATTCTAATCCTAATTCTCCAAAAAGGAGGCTTTCCTTTTCACAACAAAGGACTTCTACACTAGAGGAGTCCCAGTGTAAGGATCCTTTATTGTTAGAAACAGAAGGTTTGTCTCCAATTCAGTGGAAGGATGTCACTGCTAGTAACACTAATGAATTCAATGAAAATGTTCTTATGAGTGTTAGAGATGGGGTGCTTAGGACTCCTACTTACAGTAGGAGTAGCCTACCTGAGGCCAGTGAGGGCAAATACCTGACTTCTATCACCAGTCCAGTAGAGAACTTGAACTTTGGACTGTGTGATATAAACTCTCCCCCTGTTAAGGTAGCAAATTACCCAGATCTTTCAACGCCTGAAGATAGTGGATATAATTCACTTCCTTTGGACAAATCAGGAGATTCATTGTCTGATTATGAGGGATCTTTCCAAGAGCTCTTCCAAAAGCACAGAGAAGATTCCAGAACTTTAGACAGTAAAAGAAAGACAAGAAAACTTGAGCGAGTCAGAAGGTTATCCACTCTTCGGGAACTAGGCTCCCAGTCAGAGACAGAAGATAATCATGGCAGTCCTACTTCAATGCATGTGTTAACAAAAGAAAGAGACTTTGTCAGTGAAGATCATGAGTTAGTTCTAAAAGAACAGCCTAGTGGAGACCTGGTTGTTAGTCATGGGGATTTCTCAAGAACTCCAGCTCTGAAAATAGTTCATGAAATTTGCTTGCAAAGACAAGGATTGCACCAAAAGCAAATCTCAGAGAATATTGATGGAACAGAAATATTTGCATTAGATCATGTTCTTCCTGGACTTATTGGCAAGAAAATGGGCCTTGAAAAATTAGATATTTTAACAGAATTGAAAGATAGAAATTTAAAACATGTTCTTGCTATTGTTTTAGACGCTTTGACAGTGGAAAGTCTATGTAGGTAAGTACTGTTGCTTCACACACACAAAAAAAAGGAAAAAGGGGTGCTTCTGCAAATGAATGAGAATAACTTCTGGAATACTGGGTGTTGTTGTCAACAAAATTTGTTTTTTTCCGAAAAAAGAGACATTTTCTCACTGTTAATTAAGTAGGTCTTTCTGTGTAGATCTAAAAAATAAATAGGGGCATTAAAAAGCTGAAGAACCATGAAAAATTAATAAACTCAAAACTAAATCACAATACTTGTAAATTTTAAAATATATAAAAATTCCTTTAAACCTAGAAAGTAATTTAGCCTCATTACAAGTTCCCAATAGTGCATAGCACTCAAAACACATTTTCTAGAATTTTTCTTGTGTATTTTATTTCCTCAGTTATTTCTAAGCACAAAGATGCTCAAAGAATTTTGATTCATGAGTAATCTTCTTGATTAATTTCTAATCAATAGCAACTGTTACATTTCACACAATGTTCTTGATCCCTTTATTGTAACAAAGGGAATTGGTGAATAGATGGAAGTCTAAGGGCACAGATGTTTTCAGAACTCTAAACACAAGTGTGACTAGAAACAATTTTGGTAAGTGGCTCATATGGAGGAAGAAATTAATTTATTTTCTAAGTCATGGATGCTGTACTATTAATGTTGCTGTTGTTCTTTAGACTCTTGTGTTATACAGTGATAACACAAGATGTAAAGTATGAGATCTGTGTTTCATAACAAAATAAAGAACTAGTGTATAGCAGCAGTCTGTAAAATGACCAAGAGTTTATGAAACCATGCAAAAATCTTTACTAGGTAGTCTTAGTCTTGCTATTATGACTTCTGCACTACCTGAAAAAAATTGAAAGTGGATTGATTTTTTATTTGTTCCAGCATTTGGAAAGTAAGCAAAAGCTGGCGTGAAATCATTGTACAAGACAGAAATGCAGATAAGAGGAGAAAGCTGTACACAAAACAGCTGAAAGAAGCAGCTCGGGTAAGAGAGTTCTCAAACGTGATTTTTTTTCTAAGTATGAAAGAAGATAGAAGGAAAGATGAAACATCTTGTATAGCTGCAGAAAAGTAACTGACGAGACAGTTCCAAAATGAGCAGGTGATGGATTCTAACAGGAGAATGTAATGGCTCTTACTGCTTTTCAGCTGTCTGCAGTTTGAGTACTGCTCTTTCAACCATGTAAGACTCTTATTTACTCCTCCTGCCCTTTCTTGAGAATCCTGTAGGATCTCTTCCTTGACTAATTCTAGCTTTAGATTTTAAACTCTACTTGTGCCATTGTGCCATGCTGTTCCCCATTGTCCATTTCACTCTAGTCTGCATTGCTGTAGGACCTGCTCTACACTACCTCCTGATAATTTTCAGGACTGATTGTGTCACAGTGTCATGGTGTATTTGTGAACATCAGAAGGATATGTAGAAGGTTTTTAAGGGGCATCTGAGAAATAAGCATATTAATAGCAGTATATTTTTTCATATCTTCCACATGATACATGCACATTTGCTTTTGAGATGCCCTTATTCACAAACATGAGCACCAGTAGAGTGCGCTAAAAGGGTTTTTACCCTCCTCATGTGACTTAGTTTTTGTTGATCTCTCTCGATCCCTTGCTAAATATAAACATTTAATGGTAAATACTTGTGAGATATACATATATTACACATAATTTTATCTTCTTATGTGTTGTTGCAGAGGGAAAAAAACCCAAACAAGTAAAATCTAGCTGCAAATCCTAAATGAAATAAAATCCTAATTGTCTCCCTTTTTTTTTTCTAAATAATTGTAAACTAACAGGAATATTTATTGAAGGCTGAAGATGCTGCTACAAGACTTAATATTCTCAATAGATCTGCTCTAAGGCCTGTTCAAGCTCAAGCCAGAACTCCTGTTTTACAGACACCACCTTCACACACTGAACTTACACCTAGGAGATGCAGTTCTGTTCCCCACTCAGCTAGTAGGCAGGAAGAATACATGAAAGTAGGTATCTAAGAAATGCTTTATTTTCAGTTTTTAGAACATTTTCATTTACTAGAATAAATAGCTGTTTTCTATCTCCTCTTGCTACAGGTTGCTAAAACTCTGTTCACTGATGAAGCTCTAAAACCCTGTCCAAGATGTCAATATCCTGCTAAATATCAATTGGTAAAGAAACGGGGACTATGTAGCAGAGAAGCATGTGCGTTTGAGTTCTGTATTTTATGTCTGCAGGCATTCCATGGGTCAAAAGAATGTAATAGTTTATCTGCAAAAAGGAAGAATAAAAAAGATGCTCCACCAGGAAGTGCCCAAAGCAAAAGAAATTTAAAAAGGCTCTAAATTTGTAAAGCATGTAACTAACATTTAATTCTTTTACCCCTTCCCCTAAATCCCTGATCTTGTTCCTATGCTTCCTAAAGGTATGCATTTTGAAAGCATCATCCCATTTGTTCTTGTTGACTTACCAAGATAACCTCTCATGTATATATCTTAATTAACATGGTAGAATTTGGTTTTTTAAAAAATGAACATTTAAAAATATTTTATGTTTTGTTTTACCTGTTGTGTAGTAGGTAGAAACTAACATCTTAATTTTTAAATAAAGTGTCTTAAATGTAGTCTTTAATATTTAGCTTACATGACCTCATTGATGTTTAAAAATGTTATTCTTGTCTTAAAGACAAATTAAAGAAAATTATTTCTAAAAAAGTCTTTGAAATCAGATTTATTTATTCACTTTAAATTATATTAAATATTTTTAAAATGTCTCAAAGTAGGACACTGTACATTTGCAAAAATGCTTCTATTAACATGGATGGTAAAATGTCAAAGCTTACATATTAGTTGTCTGAATTTTTATTGCAATAATTAATCTATTGTTCTCTTGGCCTCTGTAAAGGAATTCAGTAGAATAGCAATTTATAAACTAAACTGATGCTGTGTGAATATTCTGTTGTACTGAGTTTTACAAAGTTTTTGTCTTGAAAACTTTGGGTAGTACTGTATGTACTCACGTATCTGAAAATGCTGTGGCATCACCTTTGCTGTTGTGAATTTAGCTTTATGCTTAATCTGACTTGACTTCAGCTCCCAGATACTAGGTCACCTTCACAGTTCTACTTGAGCAAAAGGATCATCTACAGCTGAAAATCACTCTTATCTCCAGATATTTATTTATCTCCTAATAAAGGAAATTGAGGTATCTTGCTCTTGACCTAAATATGATCCCTTTTAGAAAACTAACTCAATCTGCCTCTTGGACCTCCAACAATTTTTGTGTGGTTTTGGTTTGTATCCTAGCAATTACAAACAGCTTGAAATACAGGTGACAGAAATGGACACAGTACTTCTATGAAGATATAAAATCAATTAATTTCTACAATAATATTGTCCCACTTGTCCTTTCAAAAAGTTTGTCACAAGCATCTTGCAGAACTCTTGTCAGCTGGTGTTTATTCCTCACTCTCCCTCTGATGTTGTCTTTTGTGTTATATTTTTTGAAGACTATGTGTATTTGTAGGTAACCCTTAACACTGAGCTATTTTTAAAAGTCAGATAGAAAAAAACAATCCAAAAGAAGACTTTGCAAGTAAACCATAAGCTTCATATTTGCCTCTTTTAATATTTATTCACACATCTCTTTATTTTTAGTGTCTAAAATGACAAACCCCTAAGATTTTTTTCTTATTTTTTCTTTATTTATTTTTACACAATCTGTGGATGTTTAAGCCAAATGGACCAGGATAACAACTTCAGGATGTTCTAGAAATATCTCTTCTTAGTTCTCACCTCTAACTGTTGTGATCTCTAATTTGTTTAGTACTTTTATCATTCTTGATTTTTAGCATAGTAGTTTCTCATTGCATTTGGAAGGAGGGGAGACAACACGGTTAATGAAATGATAAGGAAATTTTAACACTAACTCTATTAACCAAATGTTATTGTTAAGGAAAAAGTCAACCCGATATATTTGCCAGAAGTTCACGTTTAATTAATATAAGTATCAGCACTTTAATTCCATACTTATATTTGTGTTTGCTGAGCCTTTGCCTTGTTCTTAGGTTAGACTGGTAGCAACTTGGAGACTGCTCAGTCTGTTCTAAGGGAACAATTGAGGCAAAGGATTTGGGGGCAGGGTAGGGAATATAGAAGTATGTGCACATAGGTTTGGTTTAGGAAAAAGGGCATTCATTACGGAGGAGGAGACTGCAAGTGGGATAATGGTTAAATTACTTAATTTTTAAAATATTTATATTTCTCTAATTGTTTAGAGCTTTAGGTGTTCAAGGTCTACTTAAAAGTTAATTCGGTTCGAAGAACCATTGAATTTATTCTTTATTTCTTAGGTGTATAGTAAGTAACTATACTTTTTCTAGAAATGCTTAATACTTTCTATTAAAAGTTAAAATGAACAGCTTTCTAGATGGGAAGTTCTATTACACAAGAATCTGAATATATGTCATTTATCTTTATAAAAATTCGGATTAGTTTTGTTTCTTGCTGTTGAATTACCAAATAAAGTAGGGGATGGTAGTAAACACAATGCAGAATAAGTACTGCATGTCATAACGCTTCTGACTGCTATTGTCATCACTGCATGTTACCTTTGCTAAATACCAATATCTCTAAAATGTCTCAATTGAAAAAAAAAGCTTTAAATGAGTTCTTGAAAATTATTGGAAAGTTATGATAGGCAGTGAGAGTATCTAGCTCACCTTCTGCTGTGGAGTGCTGCAGCACAATTCAGGAATGCATGGGGTTCAATAGTTCTGAAAGTATTCCTGAAATAGGTACCCTTAAGTGGAAAACCATACAGAACTCAGTTCTCAGTTTAAGAATCAGTTATTAAATATCTTTTCCATTTGAAAAAATTTGGTAATGAGTTTGTGAGTTTTTCCAAAGCTTATAGAGAGAGTAAATTTGTTCTGGTACAGGCATTGTTTGTTTTTAAAGGTGGTATTTTTGATGTCTACAGCAGCTATTCAACAAGGAGAAGCTTGAAAGGAAAAAAAAATTAAGTCCTCTTTCACAATTTAAAATATTTTTCTCTTCTTTTGGTGTACTTAGAAGTTTCTTGGCTTTTTTTTCCTTCTAGATCCATCTCACAAAAATGTCTTCTTGACACATCTCTTGTTCAGTGGGGTCTATCACAAATGTAATCTGGCAATTACAAAAGTAATCTATGCTCTGCTGTCTGAGTGAAATGTGTTCTCTGTGGTCTTCACTGCTTTATCAGAGGTGGGGGAAGTGAGAAGCCAGACTTCCCATCTCTGTGTAAATGTATTCTCTATGAGAGTGATAATTTTTAAAAAATTTCTTTTAAAATAAAATCAGCTTTGTTCCTTGACACAGGGGAGAAATAAAGTAGTGATGTGTTATTCTTTACCTACACATTAATAGAACACAAGGTATATGATAAGTATCTAATAGTCTCTAATAATTTGGGTGAAAGGAATCAAAGCACTTTAATTATAGGATTGCTTTATTGACAGAAATTAAGTAATGGGGACAGGAGAGTGGCAGTAAAGAGTCCCTGTTAGTATGCTTTTTTCCTCTATACTGTATCTCTCAATTAGTCTCCATCACATATCACAAAGCTATATGAGTCTGGATTTTGATGAAACAGCAAAAGAGAACCTAAGTTCACCATAAAAAAAACAAACATCCAACACAAAACCAAACAATCCACCCCAGCACACAAACACCACCCCTAAACCCTGAAAATGACCCCCCCCCCACCCCACGTCTCTTCCAACAAAACAAAAATGTCAACCAGAAAGCAGTTTACAAGTAGGGATTCGTGTTTGTTTCGCTACTGGCTGAATTAATTCTTGGAGACCTGAGGGCTAGCACAGAGAAGAAGGATGCAAAAGTACTCCTGGAGTAGAAATGACAATGATCAAGAGTATTATTGATGCCTTGTGTAGGCTGACCTAGAACAGAGACTAGATGGAGCTAAAGAATAAAGTAGGTATTTATTAGGAGGCATCAATAGATCCACCTTGGGCAGCCCAAGAGCCCAGCCAGGGCTACACCCAAGGTGAACCCAAAATGGTCACAAAATCGATGACCAGTTGTGGGGTCTCACACTTTTATAAGTTCTGGTCCATTTGCACATTGGAGTTAATTGTCTAATTACAGCTTTAGCCCATGAAATCCCGTCCTTATTTTTCACTCTTCAGTCCACTGTTGTTTATGCTCTTGGGATTGAGATTTGGATCAGCTGTCCTTGGGTCCCCAGCTGGAGAAGGAATTATTTTGTCTCCCTACTCTGTGAAGAGAGCTTGCTATGCCCTAATATGAAGCCCAGACCCACACACTAAAGCAGCATAGACTCTGAAAAATATAAAAGCTAAAATCTGAGACATCATTCTAAAATGTCCTACCCACAGTTATTCTCCAGCTCAAGATTTCTTCTTAAAACTGATAACAGATTGTTGGAAAGGGAAGAGTGAATTGTCTTTCCCTCTGGAACATGGGGATAGTGTTCAAGATAATATTTGGGTTAGTATTGGGCTGCTGTAAATTTTATTTTTGCAATCCTCATTTCCCTTCAGACAGACATGATCTATATAGTGGGAGAAGTGGCATTGCCTACAAATGCCCAGGGAATTAATTTAGTTTTTTGACCATGATGGTTTGAGCCAGAGCTGTGGGTTTAAATTCCAAAATAGAATTATTGGAAGTAACCTTTTGCTGCTGACAGATGTTGCTGCAAGAATTTTACTTCATAAATCTTTTTTTTTGGAGCAGCAACCATAAACCTCAAGTGGTTTGTGAGAAGGAAATTGAAATTACTTAAGTCTCTGATCATTCTTTCCTTGGTGACAAGTATGGAAGAGCTTAGGCAAAAAATGGTTATAAATCTTTGAATTGTTTATAGACTAGGGAATGTTAGTATGTTTTATCACTAACTAGCCAAAAATGATAAAATTTTGGTCATTAAATTAAGTAGCTCAACACCATATGTCAGATCATTTTCCTATTCCATGTATTGGTTACTCTTTGAAACACTTTAGGCAATTGAGGCCATGCTGATTAATTTTAATACAAGAAGTAATTTATTTTATTTCTGTTTTCATAGGCACATGAAGAAATATAGCAGTGTCAGATTAGAAAGGGACTCCTGGAAACTAGTGCCAAGCTCTTATGTCAACTCCTCAAGTTCTGTCTTAAAACTGGTTAGAATAGTGTCCCATTACCATGTTGGTGACCTACTCCAGATTGCTCTACTAGTCACTTAACCTGTTGCCTTTTTTTTAGCACTGCTTTTAAAATAGCTATTCTGTATATCTAATCCTTCCCTTAAACTTCCCCAGTATTATGATTGTTCTTTCACTGACAAAAATCCTCAGAATTTATTCTCATTTCTTAAGACAATCCAACAGCAACTGTTGTGTCTAACAACTCCTCCCTCCTCACTGTTTCTACTGGAATCTATTCTTTTATTCAATTCAACCAGTATCCCAAGTGAAACCTCCTGAAGAACTAAAATAATAATATGGCTTTCTTTTCTCTACAAGAAATACTTTGACCAATGTATACTAAGATAAGCATTTCTTGTATAGGTCTTCTGCACAGTCACAGTTCAATCACTTGGTGTAGTACTCCCATATTCTTCTCACAAATTTTGGAAAGATCCAAATTTTTTTCCATTAATTTCTACTGAACCTTAAATGTGTAATCTCATACTTTGTTCTTCTAAGCTTCAAGCTTTTTTCTTTCTCTGCTTTAGTCTTGCAATGATTTAGTATTTGATGTGATTATATTATATTTTTACAGGTGCAAATTTTTTGTCTGTGCTGAATCTTATGGGATTTTTGATGCAAAATATCTAGCAATTTCTGTTACCACTTGTCAGATGCTGCAGCAGAACTTGACTGCTTTTTGGGAATGATGTGTTTAATTTTAGTTAAACAAAAACAAAGCTTATTTTCACTTTCTTATCTTCTGAGCTCTGATTAGTTGAAATACCCATTAAAAAAGACTTAACACATTTTTTTCTCTTTGACAAGCTTCTGGAGAGTGTTAGAACTTACCCAAACTTGTCAGAAGCCTAACTGCTAGTAAGACCTTATTGAGCTGGGTGCTAATGGATGAGTAGTAATGAAACCAGCCCTTCAGCTGAAAAGATTGATGGCATGACATTTTAAATGAACTTAGAAGCAGTGTCAAACACTCAAAGTTTCATGTAAAAGTAGACTTTTGACTTGAAGACTGGAGTTCAAGTGTTAAAAGCCCCTCTATTTTTCCCCTTCTGTGCTTTAACACTCATTCTGAAAGCAATTCTGCAACAGTGCTTGTGTCTTAATGATGTAGGCCCATTTAATCTCTCTGTAGGCAAATGGGATGTGGAAACCATGCATGTATTTCAGCTGATGCTTTTCACTCTGGACTCATAGTGAAAAACCTATTTCCACAAACTACGTAAACTTAGATACTGTGTCATGACTAGAACCAGCTGAAGTGGTAGGAGGATAGTAACTGGGAAATGAGGGACAACTAGTTGGGAAGCAGTAGTGCCCTAGATAAATTATAGTAATGTTTGGTAAAAATTTTTGGAGCTGCAAAATTATTGCTGAGATACTCAGCAGTTGTTCAGCAGTCTTCCACTTCAGCAAAAATGTTAATTATCATCCTAAAGCGCTGCAGATGCCTAAATGGAGAACTCTTCTCTCATGTTCACTGAGCAGATACTGAAGTTCCTAAAGTCCTGACCTGGATGTAATACATTATTAGGGGCCTGAAGAACATATTTCCTACAAGTGCTTTGTTCTGCCAGGACTCAGTACCACAGTACCCAGACCATATTTAGACCACTGGGCTACAAAATGAAATTTTCCTCTGGTTTGAACACATCACATTTTCCTGGTGCACATTTTGGTAGATTAGATGCTCTGGACATGGCAGCCATAGCAACATTTTTGGCTTTAAAAATGAGTTCTGCTTTTGTTGCAAACATTCTCTCCTCTTTTGAAAAGATTTATACAAAAGCAGCACTCTCATAAATATTGCAATTTCAGTGTTCATTTTCCTTTATGCTTTTGCCCTTGTGTACTCTGTTGTGATGCACAAAACCTATTACTGGGATGCAGTTACCTTTCAGCATTTCTGCTGGAAGTGTTTCTGTTAAGAATATGTTCAAGACTCTGTATCCCAAATAGGCATAATGTGAGAAAGTACAATGAGTCCCATTTTCTGCTCCGAACAGAAATGCTCACTGGGACACTGTAAGTTCCCGTTCTGGACTTTTTCCTTGGTTTAAATAATTTTCATAAAGTAGTACAGGAGAATGTCATACAACACAGAATGGATATCAATAAAACAAACTAATTCTTGAAATGCTTTGCTCAATTAACTTACTTAAATGTGAAACTATCCTAATGTTGAACTGCTTTCCTCCGTAAAAATAGCCCTTAATTTAAATGCTGATAATAAAATACCACAAGGGGGCACCAAAGGTTTTTCTTACAGAACAGAACTCTAGTTTTCATTCCCTCTTTAACCCATACAAATTAACTCAACGTTACAAATGCAAAATATTTTGAATGGCTTAAAGCAGCGCTGGCCATAATTCCTGCCCCAAGGAGCTGCTTACCAAGACCTACAAGAGGAGTGGGCATCCTGGGAAGCAATCCCAGGTATTACTTCTCCAGGGCCTCCTTTACAAGGTGAAGCTGTGCTGGGCCCACAGCCAGCTACTACAGCAACCAAGCAAGATTGTGGAATTACAGACTGGCCTGAATTACAGCAAGATCATGGAATTACAATGCCTCCTGGCTCAGTTCCTCTCGCAGCCATGGACATGGATTATCCAAGGGTCTCCATGCCAGTCTAGAGTACAAAACATAACTCTTTCACACAAGTGTTGCAGTTGAAACATTTCAGAATTCCTAGTTTCAGAAGGTGCAAGCTCTGGACTTTATTCCCCAAGTACAGAAAATATATTTGATAATAAAATCCAATATGGTTTCATGAAGTATGAATAAAAGTGCCTCCTCTATTACGATTTTTAAATGACTACAGGAAAAACATTGTATGCATTTTATGCATACTTAAATGATGTTCTTAAGGCTTTAGTAAACAAGAAAGGAAATGCATTAACTTTTTCAGACTCAAATTGGAGAAGTCTAAGTATTCCCATGTAACATATTTGAAACAATGTCAGAATGACAGACAGCATTTTAATTTTATTTTATTTTCAGTCCGTTTAATGAAGACTGGGTGAGAATTTGATAACTTAAAGCATTCTTTATTTTTCAACTAGGTACTCCTGGAATCTAGGAGAGCAATAGGTAGTTAGGAAAGCAAAAAAACCTACAAAATAAGATGGTTGTAATTTTTGGATGCTTTTCTGAAGCATTATTGAAATCTTAAGGAGCACTTCTAGTTATGGATTCTCATATAATTCTCAGAACCTGTTGAGTAGACACTGCTGTGTTCTTGAAGTGGAGGAACATGGAATATTTTTCTTTTTTTCCTCCTAATTCTTTTTTTCTACTTGCTCATTCTCCCAATCTATTTCATTATGGATCTCTACAGCAGCCACAACAATGTAACAAAAAGATGGGAACTGGTGGTCAGTGAGATGTTTTATCTCAAACAGCACTGCTGCTATCCAGATTTGATGCACCAGTAATATTTCACTTGGTTAACTCAGCTGGGGAATCTGGGTTTGGGGGCTGCTGTTTACACCTGCTTGATAGCAAGACAGGGAACACATGCATGCATCTAGTGTTTCTTGTTGCTATTTGACACCTTACTGCCAGCAGATGATCTGCTAGGGGACGTTTGATATTATTGGCTATGCTATTGCTACCTGCTGGAGCTTCTTCATTATGCCTCTTGCATTGGATCTTTGGTGGACTGGAACACCTGTTAAGGCATGGTCAAGAAACTGACCGGTCATAAACCAAGCTGTGAGTAACCCCAGAAAAAAAAGTCATGAAATCTACTTGCGCAACTAGAAGTAGGAAGTGGTTGTACATTGGAAAAGCTTAAGTTAGCGCAGCCAAAATGTATTACAAACCATGACTCCAGTTTATCTACATGGAAAATAGATAATAGACAATAACAATGCAATCTTTTGTACACAGTGCCAAAACTCTGGATACATCCCATGACAGTGAAATCTCTGTGAGAAATAACTGTCACAGTTTCTTCTGATCTGTATTATGTTTCAGCTGAAAGATATGCTACATTAACTATAGTAGCGCTGCTAGCAAAAAATTATCTCTGCCTTGCTATAGACTCATGCACCATGTCAATGTTTTTATCTTGTACATGGTTTGATAGCTGTGGCTCTAGTAATTCTTTCCTGATTTTCATTGTCTTTGCAGAATTACTTTATTTCTAATAATAATTTCTAAATAATTTCTATATTTCTATTTTTATTTCTAATAATTTTATTTCATAATTTTGCTAAATAGCTTTTTCAATTAAGTGTTAATACTCCCTTCCACAATTAGGAAAGGTGGTGTGAAATTCTCCTAAAGCTCTAGGAGTTATGTCTTAAGACAATAATAGAAATTTATAAAGACCTCAGATGACTGCAGGTGTGTATGCAGAGGCATATACACTACTTGGCATGTAGTTCTGGTTCATCTTCCAGGCATGTCTCTGTATCCCCCTAATGTTTTTCAAGACCCATTTTAAGCAAATGGAAGTCAAACCTTACGTAAGGCCTTTAAATTTGATAAGACACCTCTACATTGTCCTGATAAATTAGGATTGTTTTAGAAATCCTTGGGCCGTTGGCAACATGGACAAGTCAAGAAGTATTCTCCAGTGACTATCCAAATAAAGACTTCTGTAGAGGTAAAGCTCTTTGGACTTCCCTCTGAAAGTCTCCTCCAGTTAAAGGTTTCTAATGTTGATAGCCCCAAGCTAAGTCCCATTTCTTCCTTTACTGTTTCTGGAATAATAGAATTGTTTAGGTTGAAAAAGCCCACTAAGATCACTGAGTCCAGCCATTAACCTGACACTGCAAAGTCCACCACTAAACCATGTCCCTAAGTGACACATGACACATCAGAAGTCATGATACATCAGAAGTCCCTTAAATACCTTCAGGGATAGTGACTCAACTACTTTTCTGTGTAGCCAGTTCCAGTGCTTGACAATCCTTTTGGTGAATGATTTTTTCCTACTAGCCAATCTAAAACTCCTCTGGTACAACTTAAGGCCGTTTCCTCTTGTCCTATTGCCTGATATCTGGGAGAAGAGATTGACCCTCAACTCACTACATACAGCCACCATTCAGGTAGTTGTAGAGAGTGATAAATCCTTCCCTGAGCTTCCTTTGCTCCAGGCTAAACAACTCCAGCACACCCAGCTGCTCTTCACAGGACTTGTGCTCTAAACCATCCCCCAGCTCCACTGCCCTTCTCTGGACACTCTCAGCATTTCAGTGTCCTTGTAGTGAGGGGCTCAGAACTGGACACAGCACTTGAGGTGTGGCCTCACCAGTGCTGAGCACAGAGGGACAATCACTGCCCTGGTCCTGCTGGCCACACTATTGCTGATACAGGCCAGTGTACTATTGACCTCTCCAAATTTATTTTTAACCACTTGCTTTTTTGCTTTTAACCTAGACTATCTTCAGGAATATTATTTCTCTCCTTTTCAAATTCTTTTGACTGCTCATATTTCCAATAATAGTTTTCTCAGGTGTTTGCACTGATTTTTTCTGACAGCTACAGAATTGCATTAAACTGTGCCTGTAAACTGGGACTATCAGATTCAACACAGAGGCTGTACCATCACCACAGGCAGCCTCTGTGTTTTTGCCAACAGAATAATTTAAGGCATTTAAGGGCCAGCTATCTGACACTGGACTTGTGCTTCTCTCTTGCGATATGACTCCCACTTTGGCACTTCTGCAGTCAATATTTAAATAGGTTTCCTAGCACCTGTTTTCAGTGTATGTGATTGCAGCTACCAGATGCAAAACTAAAATCTCCCTGGTAATCATGTGAAAAAGAATCTGTGGTTATATTCAACTGAAGTCAGACTTCTGTAAAAATATTTAGGTATTAAAGGTATCACAGCAAGAAATGCCCACTTATATCTGAGAGGGGGGAGGTTTCTATGGAAAATCAATAGCTGTCCCTGAGTGTCTCTCTAGAGCTGTATCTGCAGTTTTGTAATGAGTATTTGCTATCTTTTGAATGCATAATTATTTCTGTGAAAATTCATGACTTCCCTATGAACACTGCTAAGAATCAAGCACAGGTTAGCACCTACAAACACAAGTGTGCATTTGGATTTACTAAAGCAATCCAGTTTATGTTTTGTCTATACCTGAGTCCCAAGGAAGCGTGTTCATCCAGCAAGCTGGCATAGCTAATATGTGTGGTTCTTTGTGGGCAAACCTGTCTCAGCAGTTTTGATCTGCTTTGCCTGGGCAATACCTTGAAATCCTGACCTCACAGACATAAATTCCAGAAATTTGTGGAGGACAGATTAAAATTTTGAGTGAAAGTTCAGTTCTCCAAATGAAATAAGCAGAGGAGGGAAATGCCAGCAGGTATGAAGTGGACCAATCAATGTTTTCCTTCCATTTGTCTTCCAGTGCAGCATCTTCCTGTGATGGCCTTCTGACAGATCACCGTTTTCTAAAATTTCTAACAATTTTAAGCCTAATTTTAGTGTTTTTTCTTTATTTTGTCCAAAATTTTATGGGTGTCTCCTTTTTTAGAACTTATTCCCCATCCTGTCTAGCCATTCATCTTTACTACAGGGTAAGATGCTTTTTGGGATAGATCACAGCTTTGACTATATTTATGCAACATCCTGTAGGCCTGCAGGTCTGCTAAGTAATAATAAAAATAAAATAATAATAATAATAGAAATTAAAATAAATTAAGAGCATGGAAAGAAAAATGGGAAAAAGGAAAATGAGCTTGATCTTTATATCTCAGCTTTACTAGCTGGTGAACTTTTAACTGGCAATGTAAAATCAGGGCTGGAATGCACACACACAAGGTATTTGATCTAAATGTGGGTTGTTAACTAAGATAATGAAAAAGTGATGACTGCTGATAGATTCTCCATGAGAGACTACAATGTATATTTTCTGATGAGCTTAATCCTAAATGTAATCTTTGAAGCATGTTGAAACAGCACAAAGACCTAGGAGTTTTATGTCAAAATATAGCTGATGGCAGAAGGAGAGGAAAAGGACCTTTTTAAATTTTATTTTTATTAATTGACTCACTTCCAAAATTCAATTTTTTCTGAGCTGTCTTGTACTTTCCACTTCTAATTTTTTTTTTTTTAAAGGGTCATTCATAATGTCTCTTTTGTTTTTCTTCAAAAGTTGCAAGCAATTAGGGAAGTTTAGGAGAAAGTTATACAATGCAGACTATGTTTATACTTACATCAGAAAGAGGGGCAGGGGGAAAATGAATGGAATGAACATTAAACATTTAAAATCATATTAAGTAGTTTGGTTTTGAGACAATCTAGGCCCATAATACAATGAAGTGCAATTCTTCTACCTGTTGGAAAGGTTTAACTTTGCATTTTATGGGTTGTTATGCATATTTCTCTTCCATATAGTAAATTTCTCTTATATTAAGTTTAACTATTTGAAATATTTCATAGTGACAATAGAATATGTCCTGATACACAGCACTAGGAAATTCAATGCTAACTTAATATTTGTCATGTCTTATTGAATAGAGTCTGCATACAGAGAATGTAAGAACAGTTAATACTTCATCAGAATACTGATATTTTAATTGTCCATAGGTAACTTTATTCTTTACTTCTGTTGAATATGCTCTTCAGATATATATATATATATGAAATGTTTGCCTGAAATGTGTATCTTGAAGAACACATTATTCAGCTTATCTTTTAGGCCTTTGGAAATACTATTGTCCCCTTAAGGGACACCCCTTCCCCCCAAACCACTAGCTCAAAAGCTAATCACACAGCTAACAATATATTTCATTAAGACAATTAGAAGAAGTATTATTCTGGCATTTAGCAACTGGACTAGTGATTTTGTTTGGGCAGGCATCCCCCAGAGTAGGAATGCACATCTGGAGTAGAGGGTGCAAAATATCATGCGCTTCTAGGAGATGAAGCCATTTTCCCTGCCTCTATGGTAACAGATTTGCTGCTTGTTCATTATTAACACTCATCAGCTTCTGGACTTTAAACTGCAGTCCTCAGGCACGTGCAGTTGTTCTGTTTTTACTTACTATGGATTCCACCAAAGTCATGTATGAGTTAAAATACAACTTTTTTTCACAGTTGAGTGTTACAACTGGATATACTCTGCTCTGTGAAAGGGGGCACAAATGACAGTTTTCTGGGAATAGCAAGGTCTTAGTGCCTTTTGGGCACTTCCCAAGCCTGGCTGATGGATTAAGCTTCTCAGAGGAGCCCTTCATGTACCCTTCATGCATCCATGACATCTTGTACAACTCATCCCAGAGGGATTTTTGCCAAGCTACTAAAAGCAGTGCTGGTCTGGAAACAAGCAGCAGCAGAGAACCTTTGAGTGAACTTTCATGCCAAAAAATCCTGAAGGATTTATGCAGTTCTGGGATAAGGTACTTGCTAGGTAGGATGGTTTTCAGATCCCAGTTGTGAAACACCTAAATCCCTCTGAAATCCTCATATAGGACCCTGAATTCCTTCTTTGAACACAGCTTTCGCTGACCCCACCAGAAACGTGACCTTTTCTTCCATGCTGGAGCCAAGGCAGAAACGAACATTCTGGGAGTGCTTAGTTTCATTTCTGGCTACAAGCATCCTCAGATTCCTGCATCTCAGGTATCTCCTTCGGGACTCTCCTGCCTGAGGGAGCGCGGTGCCGGGCACGGCCCGGGCCGTGTTTGCAGCGCCATGGCAACGGCGCGGCGGCCACAGGCCCCGGCCGGGCCCGGCGGCCCCGGCGCTGCTCCCGCCGCTCGCCGGGATCTCACCCGGGCAGGAGCCGCTCCCGCCGCTCGCCGGGATCTCACCGGGGCAGGATGCGCTCCAAGAGGCTCACCACCGGTACGTGGCACTGTCCCCGCAGCGCTGGGCCGCCTCCGTGTCGCACGGGGCTCGGGCCCCACGGTGGCGGCCTCAGGTTCAGAGGCGGTGGCACCAAAGAGAGGCATTTTGAACTGCCGGGTGTAAACTTGCCCGGCAGAACTCATCACTCCGAAGAGAGAACTTTGCTTCCCTCAAATAGCATCACTAAAGTCACAATATTCTAGAATGAATGAGAGTTGACTGTTCGGGAACACAGTTGGATCTTCTTAATTTTATCACATGATTTGTAATATTTACTGTTCAAAGCTTTGAGTTTCATACAAATCTGTATTTTCATTAAACCACCAAGCTTCTAGTTATCAATTTTGCAGAGGAAAGGTGACATGAAGTTAACTGTTATGTATAAGAAATAATATATTTAAATAATACTTGATTTTTATTTAAATAATTCTTGTGATAGTTAATCTTTTCATGCACGGATCAACATTACAGCATATTCTTAGTTTATTTTATTTCTTCAGACCAAGTTATTTTATTTCAGAATACCCAGGAGGGTTGTCATGCCTCACTACTTTTTGTTGTATTGTAGTTGAACCAGATTAACTGTACTGCTTGGATAACGTATGATATTTAATATCTTCTTTTCAGAACCTCCGTGTATAACAGAAGAAATGTTAGTAAGTATGCTTATAAGGCTTGGTCATTATTTTCATCATGCAGCAATGGAGCAAAAAAAGCAAAAAACCATTTTGGAAACCATTGTTTTCTCATTCTTTTTTTGTAAGTGTAGACTACTGAGCAATTTCTTAAAATTTTGTCAGACAGAATACTTAGTTTGAAAATAATTAGAAAAAAAAGTAACAGAAGGCTATGGAGAATAAAGATGGAAATGAAAATTAATTAGGATGAAGGAAGGAAACAAACAACTGGAAGATTCAACATGACAGGTTTAACAATTTCCTTACTTTGCCTTTTTTGCCCTTTGCTCTTTGCTCATTGTAGGATTTCCCTGATGTTTTTCTTCTTGTTTGAAAGGTATATATATTTGTCTGTTACCTCTTAAGAAATGACATGTTTACTGTTACAGCTCAGGTGATGTTTGCCTATTCCCTGTTTTGGATGCCTTTGTAACTTAGTGCCTTTGGGCACTTCCCACGTATTTTAAAGTATAAATGTGTAGATACTGCTTTTGGGAATCTCTAGATACTGTTTTTTTTAAATTTATAGTGTTTATTGCCATAAACAGAACCAACAAAAGCGCAAGTTTTGGACCAATTTCTAGCACACCTTAACCTTCAGTTGCAATTCTAAGGCAGCTTTTTCTAGTCATAATTCAGACTGTGCTGCAGGAGAAATGGCATGGAAAGAAATGAAACCAAATGCTTTCTGGCACAAAAATCTAAGCTATAGTATTGTACGTGCAACTCCCTAACCTATAATGTGCACATAAGAAAGTGCAACTGACTTTAAATGAAAATAAAGCTGTCCACAAAAAACTCTCCAAAAACCAAAGGAAATAATATAATATGTAGATGCAGTAAGCAATAAAGCACACATTAATAATATCATAAGCATTTTATCTATTAATCAACCACTGTGTTTCC
Source organism: Molothrus ater (assembly GCF_012460135.2). Classification (NCBI taxonomy): domain Eukaryota; kingdom Metazoa; phylum Chordata; class Aves; order Passeriformes; family Icteridae; genus Molothrus; species Molothrus ater. Next base: position 129,733,400 of record NC_050478.2, read on the forward strand.
GTTTCTTGCTGTTTTATGGGACTACAGAGAATTATATCCTTGGGAAATTAAAAACATGTTACCTCCGTATTCCTAAAGAGCTTATACTTCAGCCAATAATAAATTAATTGTTTTTAATAAGTCAATTGAAACAGTATTTTCATCATGTATTATCATATCTAGTCCTATCTCGAGATTCATCTTTGTCAGTGTCAAACCAAACATGAGCCTGACTATAGCTTGTTTCTAATTAATTTCCTTTCCTAATTGTGTTAACACTTGCAGAATTGATATTTCTGGATTTGATTGCCTATTGACATTAGTAAGAGGATTCTCTGTTAATTTCAAAATGGTTTAGACACTTTGGTACATTCCTCTATTTAAGCAGTGCCCAAACATCTCTAGGTCCATGGCACTGCAGTTGCTTTGGCCCATGGGCCTGTGATACAAATAAGGCATAAAAGCTTTGCTTTCAGCACTGGCAGCATTTTCCAGGAATGGTCTTGGGCTACCTTGCCTGTGCTGTATTAGTCACCACAGCAACCACACGTGCTAAGGAATAAGTGCTGGCAGACTAGGGCCAGACAAACACCATCAGGTCTAGTCCTGACTTGTCATGCATGCTATCTCAGATTTCTTCCTTATCTGAGCACAAGCTATCTGCATTTAGGTTAGACCACTGGGGTTTGGATCAAGATACTGCCTGCCTGTACCCTGTGCATAACCTCTCTTTAATGCTATTCCTCATTAGCACAGTTCAATGCTATCAACTTCAGAAAGAGAAAAAAGATTTGTGTTGCAACACCTTTGCTGCCATTGGCAAATACATTAAATTTAAGTTCATTCTCCTTGCCTTGCAAGGCTGAAATCATAGAATGTTCAGGAAAATTAAACTATTAAATATTATTTGTCTTCATTATACTGAAGACACATATCTGAAGACCAGTGGAATAATGTTCCAGTTTTACCCTCTGTTGAACTGGAATGGGGATAGTGGAGATACTGAGTCAGTAAAAGTAAGACTTGGAGCCATACTTTTGGATTTGTCAACAGCAAAAATATTCAACTTCTAGTATACAATTTTTGTGTCATGTTAGCAGGATTTAAAATGCAGGCATCAGAAAGGATACAAAAACACCTGTAGATGCAGTCTTCACTTCTGATTAGGACAACAGGAAGCCTCCCAGTTCTGTCAGATTCAAAGTATGGCATACACTGCTTGCTTGCTGAGCCAAATTATAGGTTATTTTACTCCCTTTTAGTCCCCAAATATCCCCAAGCAGCAGGGTGAGAGCAGAAGGTGGCCCTGGTGAAATATTATACTCCCTTCTTCCCAGGTGCAAGAGAGAAAGGTACAATGTGGGGAATTTCTGGACTGGTAGCTTATGCACATTTTTTCAAAAGTTTTAGCATCTAGAAGCTGTTTGGTTTATGAAGGCTTTATCTGTAAATTCATTTGTAAAGGATTTACCTTCATGTGTGCATTTTAAATTGCTAAGGACCTTAGCAGTGTGCAATGACTAGAATATAACAGTGATGCAATGACTATATTCTCAAAAATGGGAAATAATATTTTGCAAAATCTTCCATGTCATATCTCATAGAAAAACTATTGTTTGAGGCAATAGTGCATTTAAATATTAGTGCAGATTATTACAAGCCATGCTTTGTGGTTTTATCTCTCTATAGGAAGAATGCTTAGCCACAGATGATATGCTTGTGGATTTCTTTAATGAATTTTTAAGTCTTCCGGTAAGTACCTTACAGAAATCCCTTGCAAAATACAAGAAAAGCCTTACTAAGATTAAGAGTAACTTAATCCACCTTGGAAAATTTTATGTTTTGCCATATATCTGCATTTTAATGGTAGCAACTCTTACTGCTCAGTGTTATTATCAGTAAGAATAGCCCAGTTAACTGGACTTCTGGGGGCAGATGTTCTCTTGCTAATTTACAGAATCACAGAATGGGTCATGTTGGAAAGGAGCACAGTGGGTCATCTGATCCAGCCTCCTTGCTCAAGCAGGGTCATCCCAGAGCACGTGGCACAGATTTACATCCAGATGGTTTCTGAATATCTCCAGTGAGGGGGACCCCACCACCTCTCTGGGCAACCTGTTCCAGTGCTCAGTCACCCACACAGTAAAGAAGTTCTTCCTTATGTTCTGGTGGAACTTCCTGGGCATCAGTCTCTGCTTGTTGTCTCTTGTCCTATTGCTCAGCACCACTGAGCAGAGCCTGGCATCATCCTCCCTTCAGATACTGATAGACTTTGATAAGGGCCCCTCTTATTTGTCTCATCTTGAGGCTGAATGTGCCCAGCTCCCTCAGCCTTTCTTCATAAGAAAGTTGCCCCAGTCCCTTAATCACTTTTGTAGCTCTCTGCTGGACTGCTCAAATGTCTCCCATTGTGCTGAAGAGCCCTTGACCTACTGGCAGTCCTCTTCCTAATGTACACCAAGCCTTCTTGGTCATAGAGACACACTGCTGGCTCATGGACAGCTTGTTGTCCACCAATATCCATAGGTTATTTATGTATTTAAACTTACATAATTAATAATTTATGTATTTAAATCACAGTGCACTAAAATAATATGAATAGGAAATGAAAAAGACACATAAATACTTTTTTAAAAGGTGTCCACTTCTATTACAGTGTTACAACATGACAACATAACAAATGTTTGTCCTTTTACAGTTTTCTGGCAATGTATTCAGTGATTAATTGACATTATAGCTTAAGAAACAACTCTTTCTCTTCATGGCTTGGAAGATTTCAAAGTTAGCACTTCCTCCTCTTCCTCTCCCATCTGCAGCAAGAAGGATGCAGCCTTACACTGTATTCTGTGTGCTGATCCAGTTACAGTTAGACCATCATACCCAGTACCGTGTATTTAAGCAGTTCTCCTGTATTTTGCTCCTTTTCCCTATCAACTAACCTGGCTCCCCACACTCTATTGAGAGTCACATGTACAGTCCTGTTCCCTCAATGTGGCAACCTCATCCTACTTCATCTTAGTAGTCTTGGCCCTGACGCCTTACACTCAAAGTCCCTTGCCAGGTGGCACAGGCCTTTCCACAGGGTCACTTGTGGCTCCCGCAGCCTGTTCCCCTCCTAAGGCACTGCAGTCCAACAGGCTACACTACAAGAACATGTATCCATTCTACAGCTTGCTTGGTAGGAACCACTGCCAGCATTAGGAGAGAGCAGAATATTTCTTGATGCTCCTTGGACCTCAAAGGAGCTACAAAGTGGCTTGGTGAGGTCACTAATGAAATAAGTTCAGTTGTGATTCACAACTGAATGATTTGGCTTACTTAATTGAACCAGACATAGCTGTCTCTATAAGCCACATCATAGATTTGTGTAAATGTACACCGCATGGAAATTGTGCTACTAAGGATGGTAGAATGGGCTCCTCATTCCAAATTTTAATCCTAAAATAGAACCTGGAGGTATTAACTCCATGTCAGAGTGTGAGTTTTGTGCACAGCATCGATACTGACTTCTTTCAGGAGCTCAGTCTTTACGTGCTTTCACCACACTGCAAGATTCTGAAGAGTATACAAAGCTAGAGAGACACAGATGGAACAAATCATGTGGTAAGAGGGCTGGCTTTTTCCCTTTCCCCAACACCTCAACTCCCCCAGCCCCTGCCCCACAGCTGCCTTAGGATATCTGCCTAAATCCAAGCCTGAGTACTTAGGTTTTAAACCCAGCCTTCTTCTATGTACTAGATTGTTCTTAGCACAGGAGTACCATCCTCCATGCCTTTGCTGCTTATTTGGAAGCAATGCTTCAAGTTTTACCCAAATTGCAGAGGATGGAGTGGGTAAGAAGTTCAGCCTTTTTAGTCTCTCGATCTCCTTGGACATACACAAATTTCAGGACATCTGTTAGAGGCCAAAATTCTCCTTGGCCTCAGAGGGCTCCTCAGCCCACAGTCCTGGCACAGCTCAGCAGCTCTGAACTGCAGCAATTGTCCAGGCACTCCTGACATCTCTGGAAGCCCACAGAAAAGAGTTCACAGTCACTCCTGAGTAAACACTGGTTTATACTGGTAATCTTGGTAGGTTTCTAAGATGATGCATGGTCTCTCTTCCACATATTTACATATCTTCATGAAAACAGATGCTCTATTAGCTATTTTTAACTGTAATGTTCTCATAATTGGTTTTATTTTCTCTTTGATCTTTTCCTAAGGATTTATCCTCTTCAGGATTAAGTTCTATTAATGCCTTGAGTTCTGTGGTTTGAATACCTTACATTCCTGATTACCCTCTCCTTCTCAGAAGGCTTCTACTAAAACAGTGCATTGAAATTTCCATTGCTTTATTCTTGTTGTGCTTATACACTGTTGCCTGGGAACAGCATTACCCAGGTGTGCTAGTAGTTAGGCAACAAGTTAAACTGAAAATATTGTGAGACTTGATACAAGAAATGAGGGAGAGCATATGCTTATTTTGAGGGGCTGCTTCTGCATTGATTTATAATGCACCATTAGCATATGGAAAATTGTATCACTGGGGACTTGCTATAACAGCAGCAGGTTTTTAATGTTTTTTTTTTCCTTTGATTTACAGTGTATCCCTTAAGTGATCCTCTTGTTATAGTGACATTCAATGTAATCTGACATAAATATCTAGGTACTCCAAAGAGCTATATACTGTAATAAAGTGTAATTTACAGAAAGTATTTCTGAAACACATAATGCAAAAAACCTCAGGAGGGCACTTGCTGCCAGTAGTGCGGTGATTTCACAGTAGCAGAAACCAATTACACGACACACAAATGAGTTACACCTTCCTTAGTAACTAATGTAAAATGAAAGATTTAAGAGAAACATTGGCCTGGACACATTTCCATTTCTAGGAGTTCAGGCTAGAATTTGAATCTCTGATCCATGTACTTAAAACATCTAAGGATATGTTTAGTCAGGAATGGAAATTCAGGAGTCAGAAATTGCCATCCAGCTCAGTGTTGAAGGCAAGCACAGTAATGTCAGCTTGTTTCTCCTGCACTCTACAAGCTGGTTGCTACTCATTCCATCCCAAGTCCATGCTGGGTCTTACCTGTCATTTTCCAGTTACCAGTGATCCTGAGGAAGTCACACTCCTCCTCTTTGCAACCTCAAGGAGTTGCACTGGAGACAAAAGTGCTACCTTGTGCCTCAATTGATGCACATTCAGGAGATGACAATTTGGTGGTGAGTCCCTGGTTGTTGGTTTCCCTTGCAGCACAAATCTTCTAAGTGGCCATAATTTGATCAACTTTAGATTTGAAGAATATTTCTTTGCAACATTGTTCTCACTGTAAAAGCTCTCCTCCAGGTAGTCTGGGGTCCAGCATTTAGTGCAGGTGATGATTCTGAAAAAAATTAAAGCCCAAGTAACAAAGCTTAGGCCAGTTGGCCTTTCTGAAGAAGGAAGTCCTGAGAACCTAGTGCTGTCACAAAGAAAATCTTGCTTGATCTGAGTCACAGATTACAGAAAGGGCAGAAATCAAAAAAGCAATCCACTCTGCAGCACAGTTCAGGCTCTTCACTGCTTTGAAGATAATTTTGAATAATTCCATGCATCAAATAATCAATTCAAGGCATCAGTGCATGCTCATTAGTTTCCTCTTGTCTTTTCCAGGTGGGAGGAGGGAGGCTGCAGTTGCCAATATAATCTCCCTTAAAAAGGCTTTGACAGAAGTAAGGCCCTACCTGCATGTTATGTTGAGACTTACCCAGCACTAAAACTTGCATCATATCTTTGACATTGAAGGAAGCAAACAAAGCATTCCTGACTATATTCCTTATTAATAGTATGTTTACTCTAAATGTTCTTCTCTCTTAATTAGATTGTGATATGTGATTATGTCTTTTGTCTTACTCATCAACAGAAGGGAAATTCTGGACTCATTAAAGTCAGTGGGAGATTTTTCATTGACCATGTGTAGTGTGAATTTTTCCAGATACTTCATAGAGCTGCTCAAATTCTTTTCTGGTGTGGACTCTCACTGACATTATTTATGATATACATATACCCTTCTTAAGGAAGTTTTGGCTATGCTCCTGGATCTCTATTCACTCCCACCCTTAACCTAAGAAGCAGCCAAGCTGTGGTCATTTTGTTTCTCTTGGGATCAAACTACATTATTTGGGTCTGGGATGTGAGCATATTTACACATTTCCTAATTGTATCCGAAGTTGAGTGTATCTGAAAACTGTTAAGACAGAGAACAGTGAGATTTATATGTCTGATATCCTGGCAACATGATGATGGATGCTGTTTTGGTTTCTGCAATGGGAGGACTGAGAGAAATTTGTCTTCCCTTCAGTTAAGTGTATAACTTCAGGTTTCAGAATTATGTATTCTGTTTATTTTTCAGCTGAAAACCGTATTCAATGTGCATTTGACAGCTAAGAAATTTCTTTGCTGTCAAAAAAGTACATGCAATTGTTTATTTATTTAATAGTATTGCTGTACCACAGTCTGAAAACAGCTTTTTGCTATTTGCTCAGAGATTTTTTTCTGAAGCTGAGATTACTACACTGAGTTACATTGGTCATACTGGCTTTGGGAGGAGAATTTCCTGCAAGTGAAACCATTTGCAAAGTCTGTAGACTTATTTTTTGGTATTCTCAAGTCCTTTATCTTATTTATTGTGCTGCATTGACAATGTATGAACCCCAAGCTTCAAGGCTCTTTCCAAACCTGATTTATTTTTTCTTAACATCTTGAGGTATAATTTCTCTGGAGATTTCCCTTGCCATCTTCAAAGCATCAAAAATTGGCTCAAACTAAAGAGAATTAAAACACTTAATCTTTGGTTAGTGTATTTTACTTGTCTGTAAAAAGCCAAAAGCACTTGCCAAATGTGGGGTAAGAAAGACATTTCTTAGTATATTAGATTGGCATGGATAATTTTCCCCCTTTCCTTTGTAGTGTAGACTATGATCCACTCCTTAGCATAGGCGTCTTCACTGAAGAGATTCCTCATTATTGCAAGGATGGAATATTGGTGGTGCCATAAACCTCTCTCATTGTCCTGAGAAGTGTTACAGGATTTTACAGTACTTGACTTCCACTGGAAAGGTTTTAAGTTTGCTAAAGGGTACTGAAGAGTTTCTTGGTGCATTTTTTTTTTGTGGCCAATGGAATGTGTGAGAGTGGTTAGATTGAGTGTTTTGCCCCAAAGCTCTTCAGATACTGAAAGGAAAATGGATTGACTGATCCTCTCTCCTGTGTGAAGGGAAAATGTTTCCTACAAAAAATCAGATTCTGGGGGTGGTTTTTTGTGTGTTCCCATTTTATTTTTCTCATAACATTGTCACTTTTATTTTTGTGGTGGTGATAGGTTAAGAAGATTAGGAATTATCTCTTCTTTTATTATGCTTATAAAAACATTCTGATTTATCATTCTAGATTTTTTGAGTAAACAAGCTTCTCCAGAAAGATTTAAATTATTCTAAAATGCTGTTGTATGATAGCTTGAGAGATAGAGAGATGCTCTTTTGGGAACTTCTGATTCATACAGAATCATAGATTACTGCCTAGAAGAGACTTTGAGGAGGTCTGTAGTGTGGCTTCCTTCTCAAAGCAAGGTCAGTGCTTTAGTACTGACTCCAGGTTGCTTGGCACTTTCTGCAGTTTGTCTTGAAAACCTCCAACAGCTGATTCCTCTCTGGACAGCCTATTCCAGTGCTAATCATCCCAAAATCACCTTTTTTCTTATAATCCAGCTGAGATCTCTGTTTTTTCAGTGTATGACAAGTGGTCTCTTGTCCTCCCACCATACCCCTCCATAAAAAACCTGGCTTTATCTTTTCAGCCATCTCCTTGTAAATACACTAAGGCTGCTGCTAGTTCTCCTAGAGCTTCTCCCTCAGGGGTGAGTGCTCCAGCCTCTGACAGTCTTGTGGTCTTCTGATGGACTTGATCAAATATGTGAATATCCTTCTTGTACAAGGGACCCACAACTGGAGCAGTATTCCAGATGCATCCTTACTAGAGTCAAGTCTACTGGCTACTCTCTGACTGATAGAAGAAGTATGCTGCCTTTTGATGTCCCTGGGGATGAGTAACTACATCCAAACCCCAAAAGTCTGAACTAGAACCCCCGTTTTCAGTCAAGTATGTGGTGTATGAAGTCTAAATCTTCCTATCCCACCAGTGCATGTTCTTTTGCTCCATTAGTATATTTGTCTTATAAATGATTGGTACTCAGACCCCACCCCAAAACAGCAACACACTTTACATTTTAAAAATTGTCACTAGCATCCATTTCACTACATTAAAATTGCAACAGTTTTCTGTTGAGCTAAATAGAATAAGTATCAAAAAATCCTAAATTTAGAGTATGTTACAAATTATTAAATAAAAGTAGATATATGTGCTAAACTAATAATGTATTTGCTTAGTTTTCAATTTGAAAAATATGAAACTAAAACAATATCATCATGTCTAGTCACAAAGCCTTTATGAATTTGCATTTTGTTTGCTTTTTTTCCACAAGCAAGAGGATTTCAAATCCTAAGAGACTGAAGTACTTTGTTTCTTAGTGTACTTTCTTTAGTTTCTTTATTTAAAACATGAAAGAATATATAAGGAAGAAACCATTTAAAGGCTACTAAGGTTGCACAGTTAGTCACTTAAAAGCTGGTAGCAGCACAAATTAAGTTTGAAAGTAAATGAAGTGTGCACATAGCAAACTGGGAGGAGGTCTGCATGTAGGGAAATCTACTGCACATGAAAGATTTGTTAGATGCCGTTCAGTACATCTGGAAAAAAAAGCACTAAAACCTGCTGAGTGCCCTGGAGAAAATTAGTGCCAAAAGAGGCAGAAGGTGTCAGAGAACAAAAACCAATCTATGATTTCAGCTGAAGTTAGGTAACTGAACAGATTCATGCAATTCAGTGCATGGCCCTGAGCAGTGACGGTCTGATGTCATCGTACACTTAAAGTTCTCACATGCTGTGTGCTTTGCCAGGCTGAGCCTCTACAGTGAGACATTATGGGATAAGTAGGGAATGTTGAAAAAACATATTGCAGCCACACGGTTCAGTTCTGGGCATTGCTCTGCAAGACATTGATCAACAAGGGGGCTTCAAACAGAAGCAACAAAATAGGTGACACTGATATCATTACTTTGGGCTTATACAGGTGTGAAGAAGAATCAAATTGTTCTGTAGTATATTTCTATGTTTCTATGTAGCATGTATTTAACATATTTAGAATGTATATGAGTTATGTCTGTGTGCATATATGTGATATATGAAAAAGTTCAAGGAAATTAAAAATACAGTACTTGAACAAATAAAATATTCTTATTAAATGCAGGAGATCGACAACTGTGCAAACACCAGGTGGTATCCTGTCTGGAACAAAGCCAAAATAAGTTTTGGCACTGGATTTAGGTGTGGCCATAGTTTCCTGAGTACCTAAATACAACATGCCTTGTCATCCAGCTGAGTGCAGAGGTGCTTATATACTCTATATAATATAGAGTATATAATGCGCATTAGTTCTATAGAATCTCCTATTCATAACAGTCATGGGTATTCTCTATGACTTCTGTAAAATACATCCATATTTTTCCTCTTCATTTCAAGTAAGAGAATTTGAAAGATAGTCTTTCAGGGAAATACCTGATCCCAGAGCTTAAAAGATGAAAGATGGCTCTGTTTTAGTGTGTACATGTGCAGTGGGGTTTTGTGAGTTGACAAAAGTCACATTTGCATAAAATTGGAGTTCAGTCCATCTCATCTATTATACAGTATTTGACTGAACTAGTGATGTACAATAAAATTTGCTACAGGATATGGGTTTTGGTAGTTGTTTGACCTACAGTACCTATAGTGACAAACCTTTCCTACATATGAAAATCTTCAGATTCATCCTCCTCAAATGAATCTCACATTTAAAAGGTCAGTTTCATTGCTAATATTTTCATGCCTTGATTGTTGATAATAACAAATGGGAGAATAATACTGTAGATCTGATCCTGTAGGTGAATACTTCTCTGTAGGACAGTTACTAAAGTCACAGTTAATTATATATTCTATACCTCATGTACTGAATCAATTATTTACATGTGAAAAAGAATGGTCTGTCAGCATGAATTCAATTCTTGACAATTAAGCATTGCTGAAATAAAAAGGTAGGAATGCTTTGGAAAGCTATACAGCAAAAACAAGAATGTAGAAAAATTACTATTTCAGGCCTGAAGAGAAAGAAGCCTCATAATGCAATTTTCTATTCTGTAGTATGCCTCTATATGATAAAAAATAATTTGTTAAATGACAGTTGCCTTATTACAGTACCATAAACTTTCCTAACTTCTTTTGTAGACTTTTGCCCAGCCAATGAAGTTTAACTCTGATGTTGGGGCTTTTGAAGTAGTTAATTATGCCCCACAACGCCTGGAAAGCCAGCCGAAAAAAATTCTGCATGATCAAAAACCTCCAAGCCCCATTTATGATGTTCTAAGCAAGGAAAAGAATGATGGGCAGCTCTCCAAAATGCACACTGCTTCTTCAGCCTTCAGTATTGATCCAAATTGCAACACTATGGTAAGCATCTTATAGACCCTGAGTTTATATTTAGATCTTACTGTAGAGATACTGGCAATCGTTATTGTTGTGTTTGGCTTGGAAGCTTGGGAAAAATGTTAATTTATGTTAGGAAAACATAATGATGGGCCAAATTATGCCCTGTAATACACATGTGTCTAGCAGACAAGTGAATGGAATTACAGATGCACATCCTGTAGCACAGAATTTTGAAGATTCTGTAGGGCAGGGTTCAGTTGTGTGGTCTGAATACTTTTTAATATTAAAAGAAAAAATATTATGACAACAGTTACTTTACTAGTGATCCCTGGAATGTGCAAATTGACTGAAACTAATGCAGCTCAGTCTTTCCTTATTAATTAATTTCCTTGTAGGGCTATGAGCTCATCTGTGGTCTGGCAACACATAAGTCTCTCTTCCATTAATTCCTAAAGGATTTACATGGTTAGCATCAATTGAAATGGCCAGAAAAAATAATCTTTGGCAAGAAGAGAGCTAAATTAATGGAAAGATGGGTTGGAATTTAGGGAAAAAAAAAAATCTGTTTTCAGGCTTGCTTAGACAGTATCAGTTTTGGTATTCTCACCTGCCTACTTCCAGGGCCATCTTCAGCACCAAATTAGGCAGGTTAAAATCTGCAGTTGAAGCATTTTATGCACCTGGGAGAATACAAGTCGGTGTAATTAGATGTGGGATTTTACCTTTAAACAACAGGTTTCAAGGACAAAAAAAAAAGTTTCACTGGGATGCTTGGTGTATTCCTTTCTTTCTTATTTTGCATGGATGTGACTAACATGTCTTCATTTCCTTTTATTCAAAGCCAATATAAGGTCTTGCTCCACTTTTTCAGTGCCTGCTCAAAATTATGTCACATCTGGAAAGCTGAGAGAAAAGCAGGGAGTTGTAACAGACCACTGCTTTTCCCAGTATAAGATTAATGATTTTCAGAAAAGAAAACAGTGTTGAGAGAGGTCAAAAGGCAATGATGTTTAACAAAATTATACTAATGTGATACTACAATTATTTGCATTTAAACTGGACAAATGATACAAAAGGACAAGGCTCACAGACCTCCCTACCATGTTAAATAATAATTTTCACAAATACTTTGCTTGAGAGTACAAAAGCAGAAGAGCTGTTCTTGATTTCTTATTTGCTCTCAGTATTAAACTGAGGAAATGCTGTGTGTTTGTGCAAGTGTGGCTTACATTGCTCTCTAGGCTAACTTCCCATCATTACCACTGTAGATGCCCTTTCTTGAGCAATTCAAAGCCATTTCACTATTATTTTCTTCTTTCATGTGGTTTGGAGAAACACAGGCTTCAGTATTATTTAAGATTTCATTTTTTTCCCTGGGATGTTTTCCATAGATTGAAGCATTATAGCCTTTTGAGGAACAAAATGCCTCAGTACCCTTTCTTCTCCTTTTCGGGCAAATGGGTGATATTTCTTCTTATTTTTGATTCCTCCTTTACTTTATGGGTAACTTAGATGCCTCATCCAGTTTAGCTTGATATCTCAAGTCTGAGCTGGAGCAAAATGATCTGTGAAACAGTTTGCCCCAAATGGTAACTGCAACTACACAGGGTGAAAGAAGTCAGCTCCATTAATTGTACTACAGTGACTGCACCAGGAGAAGCCACCCCAGAACAACTCTATCAAGTAGTTCTGTTCAAATCAAGTAGCATTTGATCTTTCAGTTGTCAGGTGATGCTGTCTGCTTTGCTTTGACTGCCTTCATAGGAACTAAAGAGACTGACAGTTGTTTTTAAATGTTACATGGATTACAAAAAGTCACCTTGAGTGATCATCACTGGCAGGTTACTTATGAAAAGGAGTTATGACTGGAAAATCCTAGAAGGCCTTTCAGGCTAAGAAATATGCCTAGTGGTATTTTTCTCTGTGTTTTACTTCCCTCTCAGATTGTTACAAATCTACAGATAAGCAAAAGTTTTCTTCATGTGTGTTTGCATGTTTGCAAATCATTGATATGGAAGTAAGTATCCTCTAATCCATAGTCAATATCAATGATGTGAAATACATTGAGAAAAAATCTGTGGACTTGTGTAGAATCGATCACAACTACGAAAAGAAACTGGCTGGCATCCCACATACCTTACTTCAGAGAAACCCCAGTTCAGCAAAGCACTTAAGTATGTTTTTAACTTTAATCAAGGGAAGTTAAACACATGCTTAAACTTAAACACGTGCTAAAAGCTTTGCTGGATTGAGTCCTAGCAAGGTCTGAGGCTGATTGGGTAAAGAAACTAACCAAGGTAACAAACTTCATCAGATTGAATGTAGCGTCTTTCTCTGGGGATGGGGAAAGAATAGAAATTTTTTCCTTCTGATATTACATATAATTTTGTGTACCAGCTATGTACAGCGTGAGCATGTTATGAATCATTCAGATAAAAAACTGGGCTGTAAGTCAGTAAATGCATAAATATGAAATGCCAAAATAAAGAAACTATCTTCTGTGTTTCAAAAAAATTTGTCAATTGCCAAGAAGAAGCATACACTGTGTGGTTGGGAGTAATTAGTCTCCATCTCCACAAATTACATTGTATGAGCCTCTGCCAACATAAGCTTTCCATATTTTGAAATATTTTCTTCTCTCTAAATGAAACCACCCACTTTCTGAGTAATTCAGATTTTTTTAATCCCCTACAGATACGTATGAGGCAGAAATAACCCTTGCCCCGAACGGAATATTAGCTCATGGAAAGAAAATTCAAGCTGTGATCTACATAAATTGGTTACCTGATATAACAAGTAGTATCCATCCTTGCCCAAACTTCACCTGTTTTTATGGACAAGGGTAGTTACTGCATTCTTCAAAATAATTAATCTCACCTTCAGTAAAAGGAAAAATGCGCCTCAGATGAATAAAATAGATCATTCCCTAAGAGTGGAAAAAGTACAATATTAAAAAAAAATACTAGGAAGGGCTGTTTGTAATTTCTAAGAGAAGCAACTATGGATCGTTGTGGCCATAGTCAGAGATTACTCTTACTTCATTGGAACTCCCTGCCTCAGTGTAACTCGCTGCTCAACATTTCCCTTTCACCCCCAAACTACTCCTTGGAGGCCCCTCTCTTTCTGCTTCAATGAGGCACTGAGGCTTAGACTGCCTGAGCAGAAATTTGTTGTGGCCCCAGGTCATACCAAGCGTGGGTTTCCACTATGAGAATTACTGTGTACAATGCAGTTATGCTGTGATCCAGCATATAAAAGCATGAGAGGTGATAACGAATGGGATTTCTATTTGTTTGATTTTGGTTTTATTTTCCAGAGCTTTCTCATTATGAAAGTATAACTTAATTTAAGGTTCCTTACTCTTCAAATTCTTGAGGAAAAATAATAGCTATTATTTATAAAATGTGTCAAAGTCAGAAAGCAGCAGTTTCCTGCTGCAGAAATTTTTTGTGCATGTAATTTGCATTTGAAATTGTGCAGTAAAAGAATGATTCATACACACATTATTTCTGAAGAAAAATCACTCATGATTTGTTACAAAAGTTGAACTCTTAATAGGTGAAATCAAGTTTAGATCTTTTTTTAGCTTTTAATAGGAAAGTAATTGTTCCAGCATAAAGGTGATGTTCACTCTGTATTTGTTTTCCTGAGACAATGCTTCTGTAGAAGGGGGATGTAGAGAATCAGTTACATGGCAAGTTAAGTCAAGAAAGTAAAGAATTGCAAAAATTTGGCATTTCTTTTTTAATAGCAACTTGATCAAGAACAAGCAATTGAGTGGATTAAGAAAGAAAGGCTTCCAGCGTTTCTAGAAAGTGACTGTTACTTTGAATACAGGTATTGCAATCTTTTATGCTGTCTTTCAGTTATAAATTTGTACATTTTCCTCTTTTGTTTCATTCATCTTGGTAGTATTCTTAAAGTGGTTTTGCCCTCTCTTGTCCTGTTTTCTTTATTGTAATATTTTAGTGACTCGGATAAAGTTAGTGACTTTTTTCACTCATCATGCTGTAATTTTCCTTGACCATGATCTACATCCTATACTACACCATTACAAAGAGGGTAAGAATGGGATTTACTGATTTCTAAATCTCTGTACTTTAGAGATGTCATGTTAGCAATGCATCTTTTGCTAATCAATGTGTAAGCCATATAAGTAGAAGTTCCAAGTCTATGAAATTAATTTGGAAGAAAACAGGAAGTGTTTTTTATTTTAATCATTAGTTTGGTGTCTTTGGGGCCTCTGTCAGAGTTTAACAAAGTCCTCTGTGGGATGCCATGGCATAGTTGGATGATTTACTGTTAAAAACTTGCAGTGTTTTTCCAGATGTCCATTCAGCAGATGTTCAGGAGTTCTAGTGTGCATTTTTGGGAGGACCTACCTCTATATCCCTTAAGGCTGTGTCTAGATGCAGATGATTGTAGCATGTTTTAGGGGTCAAAAAGGAGAGGCAGCCTGGAAATATGCTTCACAAAACTCATATTTGCTGATTGTAATGGCAGAGTGGTTACTGGAGTATAGACTTATACATTTAAAAAATGTAAAACGTTTTTTATTTTTGATAACCTGGAAACTGCACTTAAGTTCAAGGGGGAAAGGTGTACAAAGAACAAGCAGACTGTGAGAGTGCTGAATTATACCTTTGTTAACAGCCTGCTTTACACATATCTGGGCCACATGAAACAATAACTTTGATCTTCTGCTATAGCAAACTGATTAAGCAGAGTTACCAAGAGAATTGCATAAAACCATCTTTAAGCATGTACCTAATTTCAACTGACATCAGTAGTTCAAGCTGCTTTTCTGAATCAGAATCAAGATACACTCAGATGCTAAAAGGGAAACTTGTGTTTAAAAATGAAGACACCCTAACCCTAGAAATAAATCCTAATTGGTCTTCAATAGTGGGCACAAATAAAACTGAGCATTCACTTGGTTGTAGGCTCAAGTGTAGGCTTCATCTTCCCTTCACATGTGACTTGGTTGGCATTGTACTTGTTTCTAACTTAACCAAGTTCTGCCCAGTTCTTGGGGCCAGAGCATCCTCACTGTTGTCATGTGGTTCTAAGATTGCCTTTCCTGAACACTGCAATGTGTTCACACTAACACAAAGTAGCTCTGGAGAACTGTTCAGTACTATGGAATCCCCATAGGGCAGCCAGCTGAGCTCAAGAGTCCCAGCTGTCTTGTTCTCAGCTGCAAGTTCCATCAGTGTAATCAGTGCTGTGGCATTCCTACTGGAAGACCACTTCTGTCAGGAACCAGAGGTGTAGTCTTTGGTAGTGATACAGGACTTCTGCAATCTGGGAGAATAGTTCAATTTCAGTGAACAAAATGTTCAAGGCAATCTTGGCAGGACTTGGAACTGCAGAGATACATGCAAAATCCTGAAAGAAGTGTACTGGTAAAGCTTGGTAATGCAAGTAGGGCACTATCTGTGTGCTGGTGAGCTGTGCAGTGGCAGTAGTGGCATTTACAGATGTGACAGCAGTTGAAGGACGAAATAATACCTAGCTGGATTAAGTGATACTTGTGGGTCCCTTCCAAATCAAGATATTCTATAATTCCATTATTCTATGAAAAAAGCATCATGAAGTTCTCTGTAGCCATTTTTTTTAGATAGACAGTTTTTTAAAATTGCCGGTTCTTTGAGGAAATGAACTGTTTCTCTGATTAAAAGCTAAAATTAATTATTTTCTTGTCTCGACATTTAATTTCAGACTAGCTAAATTGATATCACAAGTAGAATGGAGCAAGACTGGCATTAATTTCATTATAGATAGTGACTACTCTCCCTGGATAAAGATAAGGAAGCAAAGCCCAAGTTCTCCCTCTCCTGAGGAGGAGGATGACTCTTCACTGACTTCATTGACTATGAAGAAGTTCTATGTATCACTTGGCGAGGTAAAATAAACATATTTAGTGGGTGTAACATCAAGGTAGATTGAATGAATTGGGTAGAATTATTGTAACTGAGGTCACAATCTAATGGGACAACTGACTCTTGAATAACCTAGTCTAGTGCCGAGGGGTTGGAAATAGATGATCTTCAAGGTCCCTTTCAACCTACACCATTTTCTGGTTCTCTGATTCTCTAAAGAGCTTTATATTCAAAGTTTTTTGTACTATAGAAGAAGGTAGATGAGTTGTAATACAACTTAAACAGAAGCTCAGCTTATACAAGTATGCTTAGCTATTGTCACACAGCTCTCTGCATTGGGAACTATCCTTACAGAAATCTACACAAACAGACTGCACAGAATTCCTATGGACAGTAAGCTGTAGCTCTCAGAAATAGGGCAATAAACAGAGAAATTTTAATTGTTCTATGAAACTTTTTTCCTAGGCTACAGTTTCTCAGGTAAAGGATTGGTTTACCTTGGCAAAACAAGGTGATTCTGTGAAAACTACAGATTCATATACACATCCTGTAGTTTCTAGTAAAATTCAAGACACTCAGCATTTGCCTGGGCAGCATAAAAGAGATGAATCATTGCCTGGAAAAGGTCCCTTTCTGGGTAAGTAATAAGGGTTCACAGGGGTTACATAACCCTGTTGTTTGTAACACAGCTCAGACTAGCTGGAAAGGAAAGGCCTTCTAAGGAATTATTGCTAACTCCACCTGTTACCTTCTGAGTATCGCATGGCATCTGAGGCTTCAGACAGACGTTTGTTTCTTTCCATAGCTACAACATGAAAGTTTGAGCTAGTAGCCAACTAATTTTGTGATAGTAATAGTTTCTTTTCTTACACATTTCTGTCTCATAGAAGTCTGTAAGTTTCAGTTGAGTTGTTCTGGGGTTTTTTGTGGGGAGAGGCATTTATATGTTTTGAAAGACTTTCTTGTTTGGATTCTTCGGGTATTTGATAGCATATGATGTGTTTCAGCCATCTTCTTAGGGTGTTTATGTTGGGCACTTAAAGGTCTTTTGGCTGCCAATTTTTATGAATCTTGTAAGATGTAGTCATTTGGAATCCTGTCTATCTTCAAATTTATTTGAAATTGTTTGGCAAGTTCCAGAGATTCTGGGAGAGAAAATACAGATGCACATATGGATATAGACCTCATTGCACAGCCTTGCTTCTGCTTTTTACACAGTAGCAAGAGGAAGAGAAGCCTCAGCTCATATGTTAGGAGCTTGCTCTCTCTCCATTCTCAGAGATGTATCTCTCTACCTAATTGCCTTAGGTCCTGAGAAACAATTCTTCATGTTTCATTTCACAGACCTGTGTCAAGAGGCTGTGATTTTTCTTTGTTGAGTGAAAACAAGTGAAATACTTTATAATTAAGAAAACATATTTTAAATCACACTGATTTTTATGTTAATATCAACACATTTTGCCATATACAGTTAGGAAATTATGTAATTGCAGAGCAGGGAATCTCTCTGCCATGTTCCTAATCCAAGTGTCTGTCTGTGACAGTGGCCAGCACTGGTTAGATGTGGCTTTTGTTCAGAGGAAGTTGAAAGGAATGTCTGACTAGTTAGACAAAGAAGCAGGTTACCTGTCTAAGGAATGCCACAAACAGAGTTTCCTTTCCCCTTCAGGGCCAGCATCTGCAAAAGCCGATGTTACCAGTGAGAGATCCAGAGGGGTTGAGGAGGGCTGCTCCGTGGCCATTGCTGAAGCTCTTTCCCACACGCGGTCAAGAGTTTATCTAGACCCAAAATGGCACAGTGCAGCAGAAGAGGAAGATGAACAGGGAAGCACAACTTTTCAGACAATGGAAGAATTCACACCAATATCTTCTCAAATTGCAATGAAGGAACCCATTTCAGAGCTGACCCTCCAGTCAGCTGCTGACATTGAAAGTAACGTGAAGTTCCACAAAACAGCCTGAAGTGTTTACACACAAGCTAGTGAATAATGAATTTGCTCATGGTGCTGCAGTCACTCTTTAACCTAAGTTCTTCTCTACTTACAGCCTTAGACTCCAAGGAAGATGTAAGAAAACAAGGCATCTTAAGTCCAAGCTCTGAAAGTGTTGGGCCAGACAGCAGGGCTGCCTGGTGTCTTAGTCATGGGACGTACGACACTGGCAACAGACACGAGTTTGAAAGATTCAAGAAGTTCATTAAAGGAACACTTGGGGAGAGGTACTGGTGGCTCTGGATGGATATTGAAAGACTAAAGGCTCTTAAGAACACTACAAGGCAACAAAGGTACTTCCTTTTAACAGTTACTCCCATTGCTTTAATAGTTGTAACCTGGATAGATGAATGCAGGTTTTGAGACTTCAGAGTAAATTGTAATGTCTGAGTAAACAGACACAATTAAATGTGTGTCCTGACAAGGTTTGGAATGACTCTACTGAAGCTGATAAAACTCTTTTTGCAGAGTCATGTTTGCAAGGCTTACATGAAGTCAGAATCATATTATTAAGGCTGCGTTAGAAAGAGATTTGGAAAACAGATGGCAACAGAAAGAACCTAAAGAATAAAAGAAATTAAATTCACAAGTAGGACATCAAAGGACAAACTCCTTTAATGAAAGATCCTGCTGGATTCAAATAGTCTATTCTACAGCATTATACATTTTGTCTTATACATAACCTGTCTCTAATTTGTGGAAAAAATATTTTGGCTTCTGCCACTTGCAATTAAAAACACGTTGCATGGCAGCAGCTTAATCAGTAGGATAAATTGTACTCAGTTCTGTACAGCATTTGATACATGCTTATGTGACTATTTTTATTGACTGCAGGCAACTCAGTAAGATGAAAAAACTGTACCTGCTGAGCAGTGGAGACTATTTCCTCAGTTCAGAAGTGTTGCTCAGACTTGAGCTGCTGCATGGAGATCAGTGGAATATAATGCATTTAAGACGGATTCAGCCTGAAGTAGTGAAACCACTACTTCTTTACTGGTATGAAGAAATGGACGTGAAATAAAATTCTATTGTTTAATAAACGTCCATTTTCTTTGATAAGCCTATTATTTCATGCCACTTATCCCACTGCAATTATTAGAAACAATGTCACAGTAAGTACTAGCACATTAATTTTTGGCTGAGCCTAAACTGCATTGCAATCTGCTGAGAAGCCTGGTAGATCTGCTTTAATAAACCCTTGTCATTTTTCTACCAGAGAATCTGAGCTGCTTTGTGGATCTCTGCCTTGGGTAATGTTCAGTTAAAGTTTAGTCTGCAGGACAGGGAAACCCATCCAGGCACAGTAGGTTAATTCTGTCCTAACCTGTTCCCCATACTACCCTTCCCAAGTACTGAGGATGCTCTGTATATATGCCTTCATGGGATTTGAGCCTGAGACTTTACTGTTCAATGCCTGTCATACAAAATGCCTTTTACATATTAACAGCTTAAGTGAGGATATAAAATCTAACCTATTTCCAAAATACGGGCTAAATTTTTGAAGATGTTCTTTCCTACCCGAGGGGGTTCAACAAATTCCAGGCATAAACCTGGAATTGTGGATCCTCACATGACTTGTGGTCTCTGTCCTGGCCTAAAATCCTTTCCTATGCTTTGCTGTAGGATGGATGGGGCATACCTTCCTGCAGACTGATAGAAGGGTTTGTAATGGTGCAGAATTTGTAACCTAATTTTACTTATGTGTAGTTTGGTTTTAGATTTGGAAGCATGCAGTATCTAAGCACACTTTTGACACTAACTGATTTTTAATCCTCGGTGCATATAGCACCATGTCTTGGTACAGTAAACAACATCACTGAAAAAAACAAAGCCAAACAGCTCATTGTTTCATTACTTTGGAAAGTTCTACTTATTAGCTTTTTTCTCCCTAGGGGTCCCAGATTTTGTGTCACTCATTCAACAGCAATAGATGCTGCCAGTGCAAAACTGAAGTTCTGGCACACATGTCAAGAGAGGCCAAGAATGGATGTTGATCCTTTCCCACAAATAGTATCATTGTTGCCATTGACCCAAAAGTCTGACATACCACCTTCCCTTCTTCAGGTAAGTAGGATCACATTGGAAAACAGAGCTTTTTCCTGTCAAAAATAATGACAAAACTCCTTGAATTCAATGGAGCAAGAACAAGGTTTTTTAGGAAATATTTAGCCAGCTGGTATATTGAAGATGGTTACATATAAAAATGCAATAAAATTTCATTATACTTCATGCAAAAAGTTGCTATAAATTGAGTCAAATTATCTTCTCAGTTACCCCCTGGCTATTTTCTAAGTCCTTGGATAGATATTTTAGCTGGAAGTTCTCAGAACTGCAAAATTAAGTCTCTAGCAATGCAGCTTCACCACTCAGCCTTGTCTTAATCCAGAGTAATTCTTATAACTTCACTGCAGTTAACCTGGATCTATTCCTCATGTCTGTAAAAATGGCAGAATTCTGCTCATTTTCTATCACTACAGCTCCTTCAATCAGTTACACAGTTACACAGTTTCTACAGAGGGCCATGAGCCACTCAACAGACCTTTTCACAGTTTGTAGCTTATAGGTGGCCAGTTCAGTTTTGTCACTTTTCTTCCTTGAAAGCCTGAGTGTGAGAGGTAACTGCAATAAAAACTACAGATTTTCAGCAATACAGTGTTAAGCCTCAGGATACTTGGTATTTGGAGAATGTGGATTGAAATTGTGGTTCCAGTATCAAGAACTGTATAGGCGATGCCACAGATTTGTCAGCACACTCTGTCAGTAACCTCTGTTACTTTAGGTTGGAGAGTTTGGGGCTACAGTTACTTCCTTTGAAATCTGATTCATGGAGATAATGGAGGAAAATAGTGGGACAGATTTCCTGTTTAGAAGAAACTGGATTCAGAAGCCATGTTCCTGGTGATCATGGCAGAAATGGGAGCAAGAAGCACCTGTGTCTTACAGTGACCAGTTCACAAGGTGTGCTAATGAGCCAGGACTAGCTGTAGGTCAGGCAGACAGGAACCTGCAGGTTTCTCAGTCCCTGTTGAATTTGACACAAATTAGGATCTGGTACCATGAACATTCACAGAGTCACCAAATGGCCCATTTCTTGATATTATTTCTTTTTTCCTACAAGAAATTTGGACTTTTGAATCTTCTAACTACATTGTGCTTGCAAGAGCTTAGGTAAAGCAGCAGCTCTGGGTGAATTTCTGAGGGCACTCTGAATGCAATTGGCATCTCCAAAAGGTCAGAGTATGATTTTGTTCAAAATAATAAGTGATGGTGTGTCAGAATGACCCCTTTCTCTCCCACTCTGAGTGATTGTATCTCTCTTACAGTGAGCTGACTTAAGATAATCTTCCTAAAGTTTCACAAAACATGTTCACATGCTCTTCACCTGACATCCTCTGTCGTTCTGTACAGTGTGCTTGTAGCATATTTCCACCTGCTAAAAATTTATTTTCTAAGCTGTAGTGGTTATTAAGGTATGCTGAAAAATCTTGAAAAATATTCAGAAAATTTTGCAACTTGCCATTTCACATATTGTGATTGTCAAGGAAGAATACTCTTGGAAACTCTTGACTGTTTTTGACGAGTCAGTGAGAACATGTTAAGAAAACACAAAGGTGGAAAAATAATCAGAATTTCCTTATTTTTCTGTAATGTCTTTTAGAAAAGTAGAACAAACTCACCAACAATTTTATTAAAACTAACTAAACCAAATTTCTCTTTGAAGAGATCATCAGGATTACTACCTATTCTCACAGGAAGTCAGATTCTCCAAAGGGATGATATTTCTAGCATTAGAATGCGGTAAGTACTAAAGTTCCTTGTGTATCTTTCTGCACAGCAATATACCTCAAATATTTATGGAAGTATTTTAGATTCTACTGTTTTCATTAATACTTTATTACAGTTATCTGCCTAGTGAAGCACAGTTATGGTACAGATTGTTTGCATGGAGAATTCCTCCCTGGCTGATGAGTTTCTCGCTTGTTCATGCCACAACACAAAAGAGTTTATTTCCCCAAATACAAATGTTTTCTCTTATGTAATAGTCAATATTCTACATATTCATATTCTTTTAACGTGTCACAAATGCTAACCCTCAGAGTCATGCTATCTATGCCAATGATTTCCACAGAGCAATATGAAAAAGGTATTCTTCTACATTTTTTTTCATTGTAAATTTAAACTCCATGTACTTTTTCCTCTCTATTCACTTTATCATTACACCAGTTTTTTGCCCCTTTTTATTTATTTATTCTATAAGCAGCCTTAGATTTTTCTTAAATATCTATTGAAGATTTTTTTGTTTGTGATCCAGGCCAATGTCAGTGAGCACAGACGTGATTCATAGCTTAGCTCTGGATGGGACCAAAGACTCAGAATACCAGGGTCATAGAAAGTACACTTATGCTGAGCTTCTCCATGTAAGTATGGCTTGAAAATATTACTTGTCTTGAATCATGGGTTAACACTTTATTCTGCAGTATAAAGTAGTCAAAAATGGAGAGAACTTGGTTTAATTTTATGAATGTCAATGCTTTATGTAGAGGTATCATTAGAATGTCAGCATTTTCTCTCTTGTATCTGTCACCTATTGGATAGGAAATCATGGCACACAGAGAGGTTTATTTTCACTAGAAAGTGTGGATCTTCTCCATAGTGACCATGTGTTCAGTAGGCTATGATGGAAAACGCTCTGGATAAATGCTTCAGTGGAATCATTGCCTAGGAAAGTATATCAGACTTACAGAGAAAACTGAATCTGCCTTAGAAAGTCATTAAAATTATAACATTCAAAGAGGAAGAAGGTTCATTTGTACAATCCCTCTTTATTGCTTGTGTACTTCATTCTTTTCTTTGTTGAATTATTGCCTGCTAAGCAATAGTTGAGCAAACCTCAAGAGAGACAGGCTGCACAGATGAGCCTTTTCTCAATAACTGCTAAAATGCTGACAAATCAAACATATGAGATGTCAACATCTGGCAATCTAAAATATATCCAGAAACTTTCTTGTTTGTGGAATGGTCTCAAAACAGCCTGGTCTTTCATGGAGTTATTGATACCCATAGCCTCACAACTAAAAGAAAAAAATCATTTAAGGAATCTGGGCCCACCCACATGTGCATGGAGTTTGCTAAGCACTTGAGTACATGCTTGTTTGTTTTGCACTTCAAAATCACACTTTATTCATTTCTTCACTGCAATCATTTTACCTTGTTGTTTTTGACAGAAAAAAAGGTTAGTCTTTGCAATCTGGGGACATTTGCAGTTAGGAATGTATATTCAGCAAAAGTTCACACCATGAACTATTAGTTTTTATACATCATACGCAGTTTCCCTCTTACCAACAGAAGAAAACATCATACATTTACACTGGTTAGACTGGAACCTACAGTCAAGACCTCACAGTTTGCCATCACAAATATGAAGCAAAGGGGAATGCAGGGATTCATAGTTTAACTTCATACTGGGGAGGGAGATCTTCCTACTCTGCTTCAAAAGTCTGGTTTCCTCCTGCCCTTCTCCATCCTTGTTACTGTTTGGAGAGAAGCTGATTGCCAGCCACCACACTCATCTGCTTCCACTTCTGCTATCAGAGACAGCAAATCAGCCATAATTTCTCTCTTGTGATCATCAGAAGCTAATTTACTTACAGAAGCCTCTTCTGCCTTCTCTGTGAGCCTTGACAAAATGGATGTATTCTTCCTCAAATGCTCTGGGAGCTAGCTGTGGTAATGAGCACGGATTTCTGGCTCACTAAATTCCTCATGATTTTGTTGCTTGTGTCAGTGGTGTAACCCCAGAAGATGTATCTTTTGTTCCATAATAGTTAAATGTTTTGAATCTTGACCAAATAGCCACCTCTTAACTTCTCTTAATTCAAAACACGGTAGCCTGAGCTGAGACAACCTTTGACAGCTAACTGATGTCGTTGAGTATCACTGGAATTCCCCAGAGCTAAAGACTTAATGACAGAATTAAGGCCAGGTTTGTTTTTCTGTTTTAAGTATTGAGGAACCACCTAAGGGATGCTATAATCACTTAGCTTCTCTAAATGTCTTCAGTCATCAGATTTATTCCATTGGATGTGAATATTTAGTGGGAAAATGGTGGTAAGGGCCATGATCAATTGCATATGTAGTAGAAAATGGAGTCTACTTCCTTGGGATGAAGATACTAATTGAACACACTTCATGGCCTTCCTTTGCAATGTAGTGACATTTGAAAATAATGAAAGCCTGTTATTCCTTGCTGTGTAACTATGTTTTATTTGTCCAGGGAAAAAGTGTTGCTAGCAGTGTTGTCTTCAGGGGATCAGGAATTGAAAGCATGCTGCAGTCTCTTTATTTGGAGAACAGAGCAGGCTACTACTTCACACAATTCTGTGAGAAGTCGGGGAATAAGGTATGAATATTTTCCTACTCTGTGATAATTTAGTCCACAATTGACTGAATGCCAAGTTATAGAGGGCAGCCAGACTGAAAAAAAAAAGAAATGGAGAAAGAAAGATTGATGACTGGATGAGTTATTACTTGTGAGACTTCAATCCCTCAACAATAATAAACTGTTCACGTATATATGCAAACTAATGACAGGTCTTAACCAAGCTGTCAGATTCTTACTGTCTCAAACCCATTGGAATTCTTATTGTACCATCAGGGATAAAAAAAAGGCTACTAATTTTTAAAAGTTAACCGTTAACTTGGCAGAAAAAAAAGAGGTCTTAACCCACAAAAACCATTTTTAAAAATAAGATGGGAAACCTGCTGTGCTATTACTAACAATAATTTGATTTCTTCTTACTTTTTGGGTTAGTGATGTCCAAAATCTTCAATATTTTGAAAACTTTCTTATGCTTCCATGAATCTCCTTGTATTTCTGAGACATACAACACTATTTCTTCTATGTAGTCAGCACATGTATCATTCATTGCTTGGTGTAAATTGAGGATTGAATTGGAACAGTTTATGCATATTGAGTTAGTGTTTAGTGGCTTTGCAGAAAAATTGAGTCTTTAGGGGAGGTTTGAATGCAATCAAGATGGACATCTGTTTCACCACTAGCACAACCCAGAATCCAGCAGCAGTAGCTAGAAGTGCCTCTGGCTTCTAGAAGGCAAGATCTAATGTTTCCAAAGCTAAATACCTTCAGCTAAAACTATTAAATGTGCATAGAAAGAAATCTAAATGAAAGAAACTTATTTTTCCATTGGAGATAGGCAACCACCCAAGTGTCTCTACCCTTTCCAGGTGCCAGGCTCCTTTCAAAATTATTTGCTTAAAGTTTTCTCTTCAGCTGTGAAGCCTATTTCTATTTCACTCATGTTTCAGGTCTGGAAGACTACAGTTTGTGGAACAAAGTTCCCCATCCCTACCTTTTTGGAATGCATTGTTTATTGGTTAGTGATGGGGGTTTCAGGGTATTTTTAAAGTCTAAACCCCATAAAAACATGATTAAAACAGAGGACTTGGGGAAAGATCTAGACTTCTGAAAGATCTTTTGCTGTTTGTTTGAATTTATGAAATGAGGCCACGACTCTGGGTCTCAGAAATGCATGTAATAAAAATGTAATGATAATCCCAGTACAATGTGTCAAGTACACACTATTTAATTATTTTGGTTTTTGCTGCAAAACCCTATTTTGCCATGGCACAAACTCTGCATGTCCATTATCAGCATCTCTTCTTTAGCACTGGCTTTATGCCACTGAAATGGGGTTACTCTTCAAATGTTAACTACAACGTTAACAATTTTAATGGCCAATTATGCATAAAGGATACAATAAAAGATAGAGTATCACTGTGACAATGCTATGAAATATGTTGTTCTTCTGCCAGTATGCAAAAGAAGATTAAATCCATTTTAAATTGAGCTTGATTTATGATGACCCCAAGGAGCTAAATAATTACTTGCATTGGAAAGTAAATTTTTTATAAAATTGTGATATTTGGGTAGCAATAACCTACAATATTTTTCATCTCTAGTTATGGAAGAACTGCGTGTACTTTTGGTTTGACCTACAGGCTTATCATCAGCTTTTTTACCAAGAAACCCTTCAACCTTTTCAAATATGCCAGCAAGCTCAAGTAAGTTGTAAATAATGTGTTTTTCTTTCAAAAATACATTTATTAGTTCCCTTCACAAATGCATTTGTTCAGTGTAAAGACTGAAAAGAAGATAGAAAAGTTTCCAAAACTTGACAACCCACACCAAAGTAAATCTGTGTTGTGGGCAATAAAAGAAGCTCTTTGGATTGTTTCCATGGAATTTCTTGATTCAAACATTAAACATGCATAGTTTGATTTCCAAGCTCTGCAGCCTGTTCCCAGTTTTATCTATTATACTCAGTTTACCTAAACTCCCCTTTGCTACACTGAGTCATATTTGGAAACTGTCTGCTTAGTGTTAACATCAGAGATAGTGTTTTTTCTAAACCAACTAATTGTGCTGTACCTTTCCTTCCATCTCCTATGTGGGTAAGAATTGCAGATCTCATAGTACAGACCTCAGATAATGACCTCAATAATGAAAATTGATCTTTGTTAGCTCTGTTCAATTTTTATGATTGTCAGGGTTTCATTATTATATTTACCATGGTTGTCATCCCCCTAAACAGATCTTTAGACGCTCATTTAATGTTAAGTGGAACTGATATTTCCTATAAAAGAGTATTTTAATTGAGCATGCACTTAGCCCACCGTGGTGCTGAAGGCAGAGTAGATTGATTCCATCAGGGAAAGAAACTGCAACAGTGTGATATCATTAGAAGAACTACAAGGAACTTTTAAAATCACTTTGTGAAACTTTGTTCTGATTTTCCTCTCTAAACCTTGTGTAGGAGTGTATCCTATCCACATATTTCAATATATACTGTAATAGAGCAAAACTACTTCACATATCATTGGAACAAATATCTGTAGAGGGCAGGTGAGAATAATCTCTTTATATGACATGTTCCTAAGCATCTGGACATTCTTGAATTTGTCTTCTTTTGCTTCTTGGAGGTTTTACTGGGAAAATAACAGAAGTTTGCATATTTGTCCAGAATTCTCATCTAAATCAGTGTTATTTGTACAGAAACTCCAAGTAGAGGCCAAGGCATGGGTTCCTCCCTCTCCTGTCTCATACTGGGTAAACTGAACCATTACCCTATTTAGTTGTTTTCCCCTCCAGCTCTTTTTATGGCCTGAGGCTGTGGGCAACTGAATGTCCCCTTAAGTCTGACTGTCTCCTACATCAGTCCATGCCTGTGTGTGGCTGGGGACCTCCTCACACCAAGCTGACCATATCTATTCTGTATCACCATTTTCCTATGTGTTTTATTGCAGGCCAAAGCTCACCTTATAGTCTCTGATGGTTTTCATTTTGGTTTCATTTCACACCAGTTTACATTCTTTTTGTAGTGGTTGCATGTCTGAAAATTTAAGGCCCAGGTCTTTTTTAGTAATCTTATTTCCAGTGCTGGCCTGGTGGTGACAGCAGAACATCATACAATCAGTGTTACCAGGCAATTGCAGACAGTATATACACATAGCCATGAAAGTAAATACATCAAAACTAAATATGTGAAACTGTTCCATTAGCATAACTAACAGCTGAAATGTAACATAACAAATCAACACATGTGCTGCGACATTTGGTATCATTTTCAAGCTTGCCTTTTAAGGCTGCAGAAAAATTATACTTGTTTTCGTTGGAACACTGTAAAGAGTCAAGCTGCAACCAATCTTCAGAGTCCGCTTACGAAAGGGATGCCTTCCCAAATTCTGCACTCACCTTTGGCACAAGAAGACAGTCACTCCAAATACTCCTAAGAGAATGTGAATCAGATTCACATGACACATTGT
Organism: Molothrus ater; assembly: GCF_012460135.2. NCBI lineage: Eukaryota > Metazoa > Chordata > Aves > Passeriformes > Icteridae > Molothrus > Molothrus ater. Next base: position 129,761,634 of record NC_050478.2, read on the forward strand.
CATATATATTTTACTATTTATTACAGAAAGAGACATGTAGAGACAAACAGAGTGTTCCGTATGTGTGCTGCCTGCTTCCTGTTAGAAACAAGAACAAACCTTGATTGCTGTGTATCTGCTACTCATTGTTTCATTTGTTAGGCATTGCTATTTCAGCTTTATGATAGAGTAATAAAACGCTTTCCAAAGTATATAGGCATTCACCTGGGGAAAGAAACTACAGTGAGAATGAAATTTGATGGATAAGAATAATGACAAGTACTGGTAATCACCCAGGAACACACGTGGTTATTCACTGTAAACATATGCACACAAGTGTAAAAAAATTTGAAAATAAAACTGATAAAGAAACATAAAATGTTGGGGTTTAATTTTTTAAAAATTTGTTTAGAATTAGAAAATTTAATGCAGTTGTGGGAAATACGATATTTTAATGCTAGAATCAATTTAGATAAAGGGAGTCTTCATTACTGTGGACTTTTAGGGTCAGATACAAGATTTATGTTAGTGGAGAGTGATGATGGAGGTTAAGGCAGTTTAGCCTCTCTGTTCAACACCAGCCAGTGCATTGCATGCTTCCATCACATCATTCTGCCAAGCAGCTGCACAAGGCGCTCGTTTAGAGCAGAGCAATATCCATTCCTTTGGGCAGCAGTACAAAGCACTTGGACTTAAATCTTTCTCACATTTCTTGCTTCACTCCAGTCATTCTGAAATTGCTTATCAAAGCCTTCTCATCTGGGGATGAATTCACACCAGAGCCCAAGGCCTGTACAATCCCCAATTTGGAAAGTCATAAAATGAGGCCAAAGTCTTAATCTGAATTTTCTAAGCATTTTGTATAACCAGGTTTGTGCAATTGTAAGTAATTCTAATATGCAATCAGACAAATTTCCAGATAAGGTTTTGGGTTCAATCCATAACATACTTACATTTATAGGAGAATTTTTAGCTGGCAGGTAGAAAAAAATCTTGTGTTTTTCAATAGGAACAAAACAATGAATCAACAAAGTTTGATATGCACTTGATGTCCTATGCTTCAGATTTTTGTATGAATTTGTTAACCTTTAAGTTAATTTAATGTAATTTTTCTTGTTCATCCCTTAGGAGATTGACCAATATAATGGTTTCAATATTCCACTGAGAATGAGAAAACCTCAGGAATTCCATGACAATGGAATAAAAAGACACTATGATTATTCCTTTTTATAAAATGTGTCTTTCAAACTGCATTGCCCAGTGTTGAAGGCTGTGAACAGACACTTTTCCTCTTTTTTGACATGTCTAGAACTCTTCTCAGTTGTTTTTCCAGCAGTCCTTGCAATTGAATCTGTGCAGATTACAGATGCACCTCAACTCTGATGCAAGGGACACAGGGATGAAAGCTACTACTCATTTCTCTCCTATCTGCAAGTGCATATATTCACTTACTTGGTCAAATACCACTGCAATGGATTCTTGTGAGAATTTAAGTAAAAAGATGCCAAATCCTCTGACACTGCAAATGTGCATCCTTCAAATGAAGAGGCCATAATGATTACACCACTGAGAATTTGGTTCTTTGAGTTTGGAAAAGTGCATTCCTCTAGCTAGCTTAACCACCTTTAAATTTTTGCTTCATGTGTATTGCCAGCCCTAGCTATTGGTTCTGGAGACAAATATCTGTCCTTACTATGTTCTGGTTTTGCATGTGAAATTTTAAAGAACTGGGGGCAGCTCTGCAGGTAGAGCAGCCTACAAAGGCAGTCCCTAATGTGGCAACATATTACAACAGTGCTGGTGTGAGCAGGTTGTCAATAGCTTTTGGTCAACACTTCTTAGTCTGGACAATTTCTGACTTGATAGGCTGACATTTTTGCCATCTCTAAAGAAGAGTAGAAAATGTACTCAAGTTAACAAAATCATAGGGGAAGGGAATTCCAGCCAAGAAACTAGTGGTGTATTTGTTTTTATTTTGTTCTTAAAACTATGCTCAAATGTTCATTCACTTAAGGAACCAGGTTAATCTGTGCTAAAATATTGAGGACATATTTTTGAAGCTTATTACTAATTTACAGATCCCTTGTGTGGTAAGTCGTAACAGGTAGAGCAATGTAGTCCTAATGACAACTGAAATGGTTAACCCCTTTTTAAAAAGGCTGTTTTTAAAGATACCACATCTTGATATCATTGGAGTTGGCCCCTCCAATTTGGCTAATCTTATACGTTAAATGTTTTGGATCAGACTTAACATGATTTAACTGAAACTTTCCTAGTGTTAGGCCTCTTCAAAGTAACTTTCAACTTTTGAAATCACTGTGAATCTAATTAAAGCTGTTAAATTTCAGTGTACTTAGAGATTTACTGAGAAGGGTTTAATTTAGGATAAATGTAGTTTTAGCTTTCAGGTAAGACTCTTCCTATGGATCTTCTATTTCTCTTACACCTTGCACCTGCATATCATTATTGCACTGATAACAATAGGCACAGTAGGCACAAACCATTTTTGTTTGCATGGAAAATGTAGAAAAGTGGAAGGAGTGTAGAATCCTGCATGCACAATAAATACAGTAATCATAACAAGAGCTAACTGGGGGATGGATGTCAGCCATCATAGCCCTATATTCCTCTGTGACCTAACACCAGGAGAATCTAAAGGGTTTGTTTCAAATTGTAAAGGTCCAAAATAATGGGGATATAGTCTATTACTGTTGCTGTTTGAGAGTCTAATAAATCAACATTTAATTTAAAACGAACAGAAACATCATTATTTAATGTACTCAAACATTCTCCCCTTGTGCTTGAAATCTAAGCACACCAATGTTTTATTACTACTTGAACACAGAGTAAACATATTCTTTTCTTCCCTTCTATTGCTTTGAACATCTGCTAGTTACAGCTGGATTTTAGTAACATAAGGAAAATGAGAATTATAAGAATCCTGAATTCTTCATTGTCAAACCTGTGTGATAATAAAGTGAAGATGGACTTGTCAATGCTATCCTAGAGAAAGATTCTGATTTGTGCTGCTAATCTGGTCCCTGACTGTATGTTTGAAATATAGTTAGACTTTCACAATATGAAGAAGAGAAAATATTTATAAGGATATGAAATATATTTGGCAGAATCTTTTTTTACTTGAGTTCCTAGCTGAAGTCATAATCATGAAGCTTTAGGAAGCCATTACGGAATTTATTTTTCCAAGATATTCCTGGGGAAAAAAAAGTGTTTTACTCTGAGTTTTCTATGTTCATTTTCATAGCATGTTTAACAAAACATTTAGAAAACAAGAGTTTTACATAGGGGACTGTATAAAAAAAAATTAAAAATTACTCTGTGCTTCAAGGATGAGCTGTTAGGGAGAAGGAAATACTCTCCAGGTTCAGTTTTCTGCTCCTTGTACATGTTGAATGGCAAACTCTGTGCTTCAGATAAGAAGCATGTTGTGATTCTTGTTTTGGTAAGGGCTTAGACCTCAGCTGTGCAGTGGTATCTCCTGCATGGATCATGTACAGTAATAAGTGTCTCACCATTTTCAAAAAGCCATCAAAGAGAGCCTCCACAAAGAATGAAATAGTATCATTTTTCATTAATTTTAATCTCAAATTTACAAATGACATCTCTTAGAAGAAGTAAGATGCCTTCACTAGTTGGCCCAGCCCATATTCTGCAAAACAACAGTGTGACTTCATGAGGAGTGCAGTTGCTGTAATAATTGTGGTTATTTGAATCTTAAGTCTCAGCCAAATATATTTTCCAAGTGAAAATTGCATTAACCATTTTAATGAGAAAGAGTAAAAATGGCAGGGGGATTAATTATGTCAATAACTGAATTTTGAACTAATACTAGTTCTGAACATACAGCAGGGCAGTGGGGGACAAATATGCATTAATTCTCTCCTTCAAGGGTCTGTGACCATTGAAATGTATGATGGCTAAGATACAGTTTTCTTCTGTTTTATTGTAGTTCCTTTATGCAACTTACATTGCTCCATCTGCCAGTATGGACACTGGACTTCATCAGAATAAGAAAAATATGATTTATCACAAAATTGACCCAGCTTTTGAGGACCTTTTTGACCCAGCAGAAGAACATATCCTCACTGTTTTGCTGGAACCATGGATGAAGATGGTGGAAGAAGACAAATACACTTATAGAAAGGTAATATCTGGATGACACCATGAAAAATTCTTATTTCAGGGAAAAAATCACAAGATCATTTATATGAACCCTGTTGTATTTATACTCCAGAAGGGAGAAGTATTACAAGATGTTTTACTCACTCCTTTCTATCCTGATAAGTTGAAATAGGCTGAGCTCCCTGTGGAGAGCAGACTTCTCATCTGAAAGGAAGCTGTGGGCTTCATAGACTCCTTGGCCTGTGAATTGGGGAGAAACACATCTTGTATGGTAAAATTTATCTTTGCACTCAGGAAGTTTCATATTTCTGCAATTGTACCATTGATCAGAAGTAATTTTTTTAATGATGGATTGCCCACAAGCACTCTGTATTTTTAATGATAAGCACATAGTAAGGTGGTTTTTTTGAGTGTCAGTGCAGTGACTGTAGGTATTTCTGGTGTTTAGAATTTAAGTGCAGTTACTACTTAGCATAGAGGAAATGTGACATGGTGGTTCAGCTGTATTTGCCCCAAACACTTTTTAGATTGTTGCTCTGAAAAAGTGGCTCAGAGGTGTACTCAGTTCTAATCCCAAAATGTTCTGAAAGTTTGAATTGAGCATGCTCATGGAGGTCAGAGGAAAGGGCTGCAATCCTGGCTGTGCCTCTGACCAATAACAACAAGAAATGGTGATGACAGTGGTGTGGATGCTGTGGCTCTCTGCTATTTGTAAACTTAGCTACAAGTTGCTTGCTGAAGGTCAAACTCCTTCTGGGTGCCACAATACGAGAAAGATACAAAGCTCTTGTAGGGCCCTTCTAACTCAGGATACTCTATGATTCTAATTTCAAGTCTTTAGCATCTCTCTCTTGGAAATAGAAGGAGAAACTTACAGTGGAAAATCAGGAGAGAGAGGGCAGGAAGTTGGTTCTTGTTCCTGTTTTTCTTCACTATGAGGTTAGATGAAGCATCTCCAATTTATAGGAAATATCATCACTTATTGATGATACTTCTGTCAGCTTGTAATAACATTCCCACATTGCCCACTGCAAAATATTTTGAAATCTCCTTTTTCAGAAGTTTTGTAATACAGTCTATTTTTGGTTCTGTATCATGTATGAATGTAAGAAAAACTAGATTAATTGATACCTAAAATCACAGTTGAGACTGGTCTTCTAGCCAGTATTAAACATTTAAAAACAGATTGTAAGAACAGAAAAGAGACATACAGCTGTCTTCAGCACTTTTCAACCAAGAAAGTTCATGGAACAGAGGTCTTATCCATATTCTTGATTTTAATAGACTTTGAGGAGATTTTTTTCCTCCATGGGTTTCTGTAAAGTGTATCTTCAGCCTTACTGTAGAAGTGAGTTTCATGGTTTAGTCATGCAATAGGAGAAAAAATGTGTATCTTGATTTGTTTGGAAATGCCTCCCTGATAATTTCCCCTGGTGCCCTAGTTTTGTATATCACAAAGAACAAGTGAACAATTATTATCTTGTCCTGTTCTCAATGTTGTTATGCTTTTACAAGTTTCTGTGATATCCCACTTCATTTAGATCTCCCTGAAACTCAAGAATCCTAGACACTTTGACCTGTCCTCTTACAAAAGGTGTTCCATACCTTTGTTGCACTTATTGCCCCATCTGTATGTATTATATTATTTTGATGAGATGCAAGCAATACTCAAAGTCTGGATGCACCAGGGATCATCCAGTGGCAGAACCATGTTTTCTGTTGTGCTCTTTGCCCATTCCTAATTGTCCCTATCATTCTAATTGCTTTTTGACTCCTGGTGAACTTTGAGTGGATGTGCAAAATGTAAGCTAATAGCCATCTGCAATGATTCCAAGATTCCCTTCCTAAGTAATAACTACTAATGGAAAGCCCTAATTTGGAGCTCATTGGAATGACTTAATGTTTATTATTGTTGAATTCAGCTGGCCTTTTATCACACAGATGCTAAAGTGTCCTGCTATCCTGCAGCTTTTCACAGTCAATTTAATTTTTTGCTCTGTGGAATCATTTTGCAAACTTTGTTGTCTCCTCACTCACCTCCTTTCCACATAGTTTCTGAATGTTTAAAAAACAACCTCAGTGCAGGTCCCTGTGAGACTACAATAGGAACCCCACCCCATAATGAAAGTTATT